>NW_027478161.1:19696969-20000000 GCF_051020975.1 Osmia lignaria lignaria
ACGGTGTTTCTGTATCTCTATTATGTTGGTGCGGCTTCGGAACTTTTAAATATCTTGATATATCTCGAGAACTACGCATCTGATCAAAAAATATCATAGAACGTAAAAAGTAGGAAACTTAATTCTCTACAAATAAAGTCGCTTAATATTTTGCCATAGCTCGCTTCGTTTCCGAGATATTTGCAGATTTATCTCAAGGGAAGGGGCCTGACGGACATATTTCGAGATATTTCTTCTTCTTGTTGTTCTTCTTCTGCACAGCTAAGCTGGAAGTGGCATTTGCAGCTCGCAATAGTGCAGAGTTATCTCAAAGAAAGGGGCCACGGTGTTTCTGTATCTCTATTATGTTGGTGCGGCTTCGGAACTTTTAAATATCTTGATATATCTCGAGAACTACGCATCTGATCAAAAAATATCATAGAACATAAAAAGTAGGAAACTTCATTCTCTACCAAAAAGGTCTCTTAACATTTTGCCATAGCTCGCTTCGTTTCCGAGATATATGCAGATTTATCTCAAGGGAAGGGGCCTGACGGACATATTTCGGGATATTTCTTCTTCTTGTTGTTCTTCTTCTGCACAGCTAAACAGGAAGTGGCATTTCCAGCTCGCAATAGTGCAGAGTTATCTGAAAGAAAGGGGCCACGGTGTTTCTGTATCTCTATTATGTTGGTGCGGCTTCGGATCTTTTAAATATCTCGATATATCTCGAAAACTACGCTTCTGATCAAAAAATATCATAGAACCTAAATTGTGGGAAATATAATTCTCTACAAAAAAGGTCTCTTAACATTTTGCCGTAGCTCGCTTCGCTTCCGAGATATTTGCAGATTTATCTCGAGGGAAGGGGCCTGACGGACATATTTCGAGATATTTCTTCTTCTTGTTGTTCTTCTTCTGCACAGCTAAGCTGGAAGCGGCATTTGCGGCTCGCACTAGTGCAGAGTTATCTCAAAGAAAGGGGCCACGGTGTTTCTGTATCTCTATTATGTTGGTGCAGCTTCGGATCTTTTAAATATCTCGATATATCTCGAAAACTACGCTTCTGATCAAAAAATATCATAGAACATAAATTGTAGGAAACATAATTCTCTACAAAAAAGGTCTCTTAACATTTTGCCATAGCTCGTTTCGTTTCCGAGATATTTGCAGATATATCTCAAGGGAAGGGGCCTGACGGACATATTTCGAGATATTTCCTCTTCTTGTTGTTCTTCTTCTGCACAGCTAAACTGGAAGTGGCATTTCCAGCTCGCAATAGCGCAGAGTTATCTCAAAGAAAGGGGCCACGGTGTTTCTGTATCTCTATTATGTTGGTGCGGCTTCGGAACTTTTAAATATCTTGATATATCTCGAGAACTACGCATCTGATCAAAAGATATCATACAACATAAATTGTAGGAAACATAATTCTCTACAAAAAAGGTCTCTTAACATTTTGCCATAGCTCGTTTCGTTTCCGAGATATTTGCAGATATATCTCAAGGGAAGGGGCCTGACGGACATATTTCGAGATATTTCCTCTTCTTGTTGTTCTTCTTCTGCACAGCTAAACTGGAAGTGGCATTTCCAGCTCGCAATAGCGCAGAGTTATCTCAAAGAAAGGGGCCACGGTGTTTCTGTATCTCTATTATGTTGGTGCGGCTTCGGAACTTTTAGATATCTTGATATATCTCGAGAACTACGCATCTGATCAAAAAATATCATAGAACATAAAAAGTAGGAAACTTAATTCTCTACAAAAAACGTCTCTTAACATTTTGCCATAGCTCGCTTCGTTTCCGAGATATTTGCAGATTTATCTCAAGGGAAGGGGCCTGACGGACATATTTCGAGATATTTCTTCTTCTTGTTGTTCTTCTTCTGCACAGCTAAGCTGGAAGTGGCATTTGCAGCTCGCAATAGTGCAGAGTTATCTCAAAGAAAGGGGCCACGGTGTTTCTGTATCTCTATTATGTTGGTGCGGCTTCGGAACTTTTAAATATCTCGATATATCTCGAGAACTACGCATCTGATCGAAAAATATCATAGAACATAAAAAGTGGGAAACTTAATTCTCTACAAAAGAGGTCTCTTAACATTTTGCCATAGCTCGCTTCGTTTCCGAGATATTTGCAGATTTATCTCAAGGGAAGGGGCCTGACGGACATATTTCGAGATATTTCTTCTTTTTGTTGTTCTTCTTCTGCACAGCTAAGCTGGAAGTGGCATTTGCAGCTCGCAATAGTGCAGAGTTATCTCAAAGAAAGGGGCCACGGTGTTTCTGTATCTCTATTATGTTGGTGCGGCTTCGGATCTTTTAAATATCTCGATATATCTCGAAAACTACGCTTCTGATTAAAAAATATCATAGAACATAAATTGTAGGAAACATAATTCTCTACAAAAAAGGTCTCTTAACATTTTGCCATAGCTCGTTTCGTTTCCGAGATATTTGCAGATATATCTCAAGGGAAGGGGCCTGACGGACATATTTCGAGATATTTCCTCTTCTTGTTGTTCTTCTTCTGCACAGCTAAACTGGAAGTGGCATTTCCAGCTCGCAATAGCGCAGAGTTATCTCAAAGAAAGGGGCCACGGTGTTTCTGTATCTCTATTATGTTGGTGCGTCTTCGGAACTTTTAAATATCTCGATATATCTCGAAAACTACGCTTCTGATCAAAAAATATCATAGAACATAAATTGTAGGAAATATAATTCTCTACAAAAAACGTCTCTTAACATTTTGCCATAGCTCGCTTCGTTTCCGAGATATTTGCAGATTCAGCTCAAAGGAACTGGCCTGACGGACATATTTCGAGATATTTTTTCTTCTTGTTGTTCTTCCTCTGCACAGCTAAGCTGGAAGTGGCATCTGCAGCTCGCAATAGTGCAGAGTTATCTCAAAGAAAGGGGCCACGGTGTTTCTGTATCTCTATTATGTTGGTGCGGCTTCGGAACTTTTAAATATCTTGATATATCTCGAGAACTACGCATCTGATCAAAAAGTATCATAGAACGTAAAAAGTAGGAAACTTAATTCTCTACAAAACAGGTCTGTTAACATTTTGCCATAGCTCGCTTCGTTTCCGAGATATTTGCACATTTATCTCAAGGGAAGGGGCCTAACGGACATATTTCGAGATATTTCTTCTTCTTGTTGTTCTTCTTCTGCACAGCTAAACTGGAAGTGGCATTTCCAGCTCGCAATAGTGCAGAGTTATCTCAAAGAGAGGGTCCACGGTGTTTCTGTATCTCTATTATGTTGGTGCGGCTTCGGAACTTTTAAATATCTTGATATATCTCGAGAACTACGCATCTGATCAAAAAATATCATAGAAGATAAAAAGTAGGAAACTTAATTCTCTACATAAAAGGTCTCTTCACATTTTGCCATAGCTCGCTTCGTTTCCGAGATATGTGCAGATTTATCTCAAGGGAAGGGGCCTGACGGACATATTTCGAGATATTTCTTCTTCTTGTTGTTCTTCTTCTGCACAGCTAAGCTGGAAGTGGCATTTGCGGCTCGCACTAGTGCAGAGTTATCTCAAAGAAAGGGGCCACGGTGTTTCTGTATCTCTATTATGTTGGTGCGTCTTCGGAACTTTTAAATATCTTGATATATCTCGAGAACTACGCTTCTGATCAAAAAATATCATACAACGTAAATTGTAGGAAACATTATTCTCTACAAAAAAGGTCTCTTAACATTTTGCCATAGCTCGCTTCGTTTCCGAGATATTTGCAGATTCATCTCAAGGGAAGGGGTCTGACGGACATATTTCGAGATATTTCTTCTTCTTGTTGTTCTTCTTCTGCACAGCTAAGCTCGAAGTGGCATTTGCAGCTCGCAATAGTGCAGAGTTATCTCAAAGAAAGAGGCCACGGTGTTTCTGTACCTCTATTATGTTGGTGCAGCTTCGGAACTTTTAAATATCTTGATATATCTCGAGAACTACGCATCTGATCAAAAAATATCATCGAACATAAAAAGTAGGAAACTTAATTCTCTACAAAAAAGGTCTCTTAACATTTTGCCATAGCTCGCTTCGTTTCCGAGATATTTGCATATTTATCTCAAGGGAAGGGGCCTGACGGACATATTTCGAGATATTTCTTCTTCTTGTTGTTCTTCTTCTGCACAGCTAAGCTGGAAGTGGCATTTGCGGCTCGCACTAGTGCAGAGTTATCTCAAAGAAAGGGGCCACGGTGTTTCTGTATCTCTATTATGTTGGTGCGGCTTCGGAACTTCTAAATATCTTGATATATCTCGAGAACTACGCTTCTGATCAAAAAATATCATAGAACATAAATTGTAGGAAACATAATTCTCTACAAAAAAGTTCTCTTAACATTTTGCCATAGCTCGCTTCGTTTCCGAGATATTTGCAGATTCAACTCAAAGGAACTGGCCTGACGGACATATTTCGAGATATTTCTTCTTCTTGTTGTTCTTCTTCTGCACAGCTAAACTGGAAGTGGCATTTCCAGCTCGCAATAGTGCAGAGTTATCTCAAAGAGAGGGGCCACGGTGTTTCTGTATCTCTATTATGTTGGTGCGGCTTCGGAACTTTTAAATATCTTGATATATCTCGAGAACTACGCATCTGATCAAAAAATATCATAGAAGATAAAAAGTAGGAAACTTAATTCTCTACATAAAAGGTCTCTTCACATTTTGCCATAGCTCGCTTCGTTTCCGAGATATGTGCAGATTTATCTCAAGGGAAGGGGTCTGACGGACATATTTCGAGATATTTCTTCTTCTTGTTGTTCTTCTTCTGCACAGCTAAGCTGGAAGTGGCATTTGCGGCTCGCACTAGTGCAGAGTTATCTCAAAGAAAGGGGCCACGGTGTTTCTGTATCTCTATTATGTTGGTGCGGCTTCGGAACTTTTAAATATCTCGATATATCTCGAAAACTACGCTTCTGATCAAAAAATATCATAGAACATAGATTGTAGGAAACATAATTCTCTACAAAAAAGGTCTCTTAAGATTTTGCCATAGCTCGCTTCGTTTCCGAGATATTTGCAGATTCAACTCAAAGGAACTGGCCTGACGGACATATTTCGAGATATTTCTTCTTCTTGTTGTTCTTCCTCTGCACAGCTAAGCTGGAAGTGGCATTTGCAGCTCGCAATAGTGCAGAGTTATCTCAAAGAAAGGGGCCACGGTGTTTCTGTATCTCTATTATGTTGGTGCGGCTTCGGAACTTTTAAATATCTTGATATATCTCGAGAACTACGCATCTGATCAAAAAGTATCATAGAACGTAAAAAGTAGGAAACTTAATTCTCTACAAAACAGGTCTGTTAACATTTTGCCATAGCTCGCTTCGTTTCCGAGATATTTGCACATTTATCTCAAGGGAAGGGGCCTAACGGACATATTTCGAGATATTTCTTCTTCTTGTTGTTCTTCTTCTGCACAGCTAAACTGGAAGTGGCATTTCCAGCTCGCAATAGTGCAGAGTTATCTCAAAGAGAGGGGCCACGGTGTTTCTGTATCTCTATTATGTTGGTGCGGCTTCGGAACTTTTAAATATCTTGATATATCTCGAGAACTACGCATCTGATCAAAAAATATCATAGAAGATAAAAAGTAGGAAACTTAATTCTCTACATAAAAGGTCTCTTAACATTTTGCCATAGCTCTCTTCGTTTCCGAGATATTTGCAGATTTATCTCAAGGGAAGGGGCCTAACGGACAGATTTCGAGATATTTCTTCTTCTTGTTGTTCTTCTTCTGCACAGCTAAACTGGAAGTGGCATTTCCAGCTCGCAATAGTGCAGAGTTATCTCAAAGAAAGGGGCCACGGTGTTTCTGTATCTCTATTATGTAAGTGCGGCTTCGGAACTTTTAAATATCTCGATATATCTCGAAAACTACGCTTCTGATCAAAAAATATCATAGAACGTAAATTGTAGGAAACATTATTCTCTACAAAAAAGGTCTCTTAACATTTTGCCATAGCTCGCTTCGTTTCCGAGATATTTGCAGATTCATCTCAAGGGAAGGGGTCTGACGGACATATTTCGAGATATTTCTTCTTCTTGTTGTTCTTCTTCTGCACAGCTAAGCTGGAAGTGGCATTTGCAGCTCGCAATAGTGCAGAGTTATCTCAAAGAAAGGGGCCACGGTGTTTCTGTATCTCTATTATGTTGGTGCGGGTTCGGAACTTTTAAATATCTTGATATATCTCGAGAACTACGCATCTGATCAAAAAATATCATAGAACATGAAAAGTAGGAAACTTAATTCTCTACAAAAAAGGTCTCTTAACATTTTGCCATAGCTCTCTTCGTTTCCGAGATATTTGCAGATTTATCTCAAGGGAAGGGGCCTAACGGACATATTTCGAGATATTTCTTCTTCTTGTTGTTCTTCTTCTGCACAGCTAAACTGGAAGTGGCATTTCCAGCTCGCAATAGTGCAGAGTTATCTCAAAGAAAGGGGCCACGGTGTTTCTGTATCTCTATTATGTAGGTGCGGCTTCGGAACTTTTAAATATCTCGATATATCTCGAAAACTACGCTTCTGATCAAAAAATATCATAGAACGTAAATTGTAGGAAACATTATTCTCTACAAAAAAGGTCTCTTAACATTTTGCCATAGCTCGCTTCGTTTCCGAGATATTTGCAGATTCATCTCAAGGGAAGGGGTCTGACGGACATATTTCGAGATATTTCTTCTTCTTGTTGTTCTTCTTCTGCACAGCTAAGCTGGAAGTGGCATTTGCAGCTCGCAATAGTGCAGAGTTATCTCAAAGAAAGGGGCCACGGTGTTTCTGTATCTCTATTATGTTGGTGCGGGTTCGGAACTTTTAAATATCTTGATATATCTCGAGAACTACGCATCTGATCAAAAAATATCATAGAACATAAATTGTAGGAAAGATAATTCTCTACAAAAACGGTCTCTTAACATTTTGCCATAGCTCGCTTCGTTTCCGAGATATTTGCACATATATCTCAAGGGAAGGGGCCTGACGGACATATTTCGAGATATTTCTTCTTCTTGTTGTTCTTCTTCTGCACAGCTAAGCTGGAAGTGGCATTTGCGGCTCGCACTAGTGCACAGTTATCTCAAAGAAAGGGGCCACGGTGTTTCTGTATCTCTATTATGTTGGTGCGTCTCCGGAACTTTTAAATATCTCGATATATCTCGAAAACTACGCTTCTGATCAAAAAATATTATAGAACATAAATTGTAGGAAACATAATTCTCTACAAAAAACGTCTCTTAACATTTTGCCATAGCTCGCTTCGTTTCCGAGATATTTGCAGATTCAGCTCAAAGGAACTGGCCTGACGGACATATTTCGAGATATTTCTTCTTCTTGTTGTTCTTCCTCTGCACAGCTAAGCTGGAAGTGGCATTTGCAGCTCGCAATAGTGCAGAGTTATCTCAAAGAAAGGGGCCACGGTGTTTCTGTATCTCTATTATGTTGGTGCGGCTTCGGAACTTTTAAATATCTTGATATATCTCGAGAACTACGCATCTGATCAAAAAATATCATAGAACATAAAAAGTAGGAAACTTAATTCTCTACAAAAAAGGTCTCTTAACATTTTGCCATAGCTCGCTTCGTTTCCGAGATATTTGCAGATTTATCTCAAGGGAAGGGGCCTGACGGACATATCTCGAGATATTTCTTCTTCTTGTTGTTCTTCTTCTGCACAGCTAAACTGGAAGTGGCATTTCCAGCTCGCACTAGTGCAGAGTTATCTCAACGAAAGGGGCCACGGTGTTTCTGTATCTCTATTATGTTGGTGCGGCTTCGGAACTTTTAAATATCTCGATATATCTCGAAAACTACGCTTCTGATCAAAAAATATCATAGAACATAAATTGTAGGAAGCATAATTCTCTACAAAAAAGGTCTCTCAACATTTTGCCATAGCTCGCTTCGTTTCCGAGATATTTGCAGATATATCTCAAGGGAAGGGGCCTGACGGACATATTTCGAGATATTTCTTCTTCTTGTTGTTCTTCTTCTGCACAGCTAAGCTGGAAGTGGCATTTGCAGCTCGCAATAGTGCAGAGTTATCTCAAAGAAAGGGGCCACGGTGTTTCTGTATCTCTATTATGTTGGTGCGGCTTCGGAACTTTTAAATATCTCGATATATCTCGAAAACTACGCTTCTGATCAAAAAATATCATAGAACATAGATTGTAGGAAACATAATTCTCTACAAAAAAGGTCTCTTAAGATTTTGCCATAGCTCGCTTCGTTTCCGAGATATTTGCAGATTCAACTCAAAGGAACTGGCCTGACGGACATATTTCGAGATATTTCTTCTTCTTGTTGTTCTTCCTCTGCACAGCTAAGCTGGAAGTGGCATTTGCAGCTCGCAATAGTGCAGAGTTATCTCAAAGAAAGGGGCCACGGTGTTTCTGTATCTCTATTATGTTGGTGCGGCTTCGGAACTTTTAAATATCTTGATATATCTCGAGAACTACGCATCTGATCAAAAAGTATCATAGAACGTAAAAAGTAGGAAACTTAATTCTCTACAAAACAGGTCTGTTAACATTTTGCCATAGCTCGCTTCGTTTCCGAGATATTTGCACATTTATCTCAAGGGAAGGGGCCTAACGGACATATTTCGAGATATTTCTTCTTCTTGTTGTTCTTCTTCTGCACAGCTAAACTGGAAGTGGCATTTCCAGCTCGCAATAGTGCAGAGTTATCTCAAAGAGAGGGGCCACGGTGTTTCTGTATCTCTATTATGTTGGTGCGGCTTCGGAACTTTTAAATATCTTGATATATCTCGAGAACTACGCATCTGATCAAAAAATATCATAGAAGATAAAAAGTAGGAAACTTAATTCTCTACATAAAAGGTCTCTTAACATTTTGCCATAGCTCTCTTCGTTTCCGAGATATTTGCAGATTTATCTCAAGGGAAGGGGCCTAACGGACAGATTTCGAGATATTTCTTCTTCTTGTTGTTCTTCTTCTGCACAGCTAAACTGGAAGTGGCATTTCCAGCTCGCAATAGTGCAGAGTTATCTCAAAGAAAGGGGCCACGGTGTTTCTGTATCTCTATTATGTAAGTGCGGCTTCGGAACTTTTAAATATCTCGATATATCTCGAAAACTACGCTTCTGATCAAAAAATATCATAGAACGTAAATTGTAGGAAACATTATTCTCTACAAAAAAGGTCTCTTAACATTTTGCCATAGCTCGCTTCGTTTCCGAGATATTTGCAGATTCATCTCAAGGGAAGGGGTCTGACGGACATATTTCGAGATATTTCTTCTTCTTGTTGTTCTTCTTCTGCACAGCTAAGCTGGAAGTGGCATTTGCAGCTCGCAATAGTGCAGAGTTATCTCAAAGAAAGGGGCCACGGTGTTTCTGTATCTCTATTATGTTGGTGCGGGTTCGGAACTTTTAAATATCTTGATATATCTCGAGAACTACGCATCTGATCAAAAAATATCATAGAACATGAAAAGTAGGAAACTTAATTCTCTACAAAAAAGGTCTCTTAACATTTTGCCATAGCTCTCTTCGTTTCCGAGATATTTGCAGATTTATCTCAAGGGAAGGGGCCTAACGGACATATTTCGAGATATTTCTTCTTCTTGTTGTTCTTCTTCTGCACAGCTAAACTGGAAGTGGCATTTCCAGCTCGCAATAGTGCAGAGTTATCTCAAAGAAAGGGGCCACGGTGTTTCTGTATCTCTATTATGTAGGTGCGGCTTCGGAACTTTTAAATATCTCGATATATCTCGAAAACTACGCTTCTGATCAAAAAATATCATAGAACGTAAATTGTAGGAAACATTATTCTCTACAAAAAAGGTCTCTTAACATTTTGCCATAGCTCGCTTCGTTTCCGAGATATTTGCAGATTCATCTCAAGGGAAGGGGTCTGACGGACATATTTCGAGATATTTCTTCTTCTTGTTGTTCTTCTTCTGCACAGCTAAGCTGGAAGTGGCATTTGCAGCTCGCAATAGTGCAGAGTTATCTCAAAGAAAGGGGCCACGGTGTTTCTGTATCTCTATTATGTTGGTGCGGGTTCGGAACTTTTAAATATCTTGATATATCTCGAGAACTACGCATCTGATCAAAAAATATCATAGAACATAAATTGTAGGAAAGATAATTCTCTACAAAAACGGTCTCTTAACATTTTGCCATAGCTCGCTTCGTTTCCGAGATATTTGCACATATATCTCAAGGGAAGGGGCCTGACGGACATATTTCGAGATATTTCTTCTTCTTGTTGTTCTTCTTCTGCACAGCTAAGCTGGAAGTGGCATTTGCGGCTCGCACTAGTGCACAGTTATCTCAAAGAAAGGGGCCACGGTGTTTCTGTATCTCTATTATGTTGGTGCGTCTCCGGAACTTTTAAATATCTCGATATATCTCGAAAACTACGCTTCTGATCAAAAAATATCATAGAACATAAATTGTAGGAAACATAATTCTCTACAAAAAACGTCTCTTAACATTTTGCCATAGCTCGCTTCGTTTCCGAGATATTTGCAGATTCAGCTCAAAGGAACTGGCCTGACGGACATATTTCGAGATATTTCTTCTTCTTGTTGTTCTTCCTCTGCACAGCTGAGCTGGAAGTGGCATTTGCAGCTCGCAATAGTGCAGAGTTATCTCAAAGAAAGGGGCCACGGTGTTTCTGTATCTCTATTATGTTGGTGCGGCTTCGGAACTTTTAAATATCTTGATATATCTCGAGAACTACGCATCTGATCAAAAAATATCATAGAACGTAAAAAGTAGGAAACTTAATTCTCTACAAAAAAGGTCTCTTAACATTTTGCCATAGCTCGCTTCGTTTCCGAGATATTTGCAGATTTATCTCAAGGGAAGGGGCCTGACGGACATATCTCGAGATATTTCTTCTTCTTGTTGTTCTTCTTCTGCACAGCTAAGCTGGAAGTGGCATTTGCGGCTCGCACTAGTGCAGAGTTATCTCAACGAAAGAGGCCACGGTGTTTCTGTATCTCTATTATGTTGGTGCGGCTTCGGAACTTTTAAATATCTCGATATATCTCGAAAACTACGCTTCTGATCAAAAAATATCATAGAACATAAATTGTAGGAAGCATAATTCTCTACAAAAAAGGTCTCTCAACATTTTGCCATAGCTCGCTTCGTTTCCGAGATATTTGCAGATATATCTCAAGGGAAGGGGCCTGACGGACATATTTCGAGATATTTCTTCTTCTTGTTGTTCTTCTTCTGCACAGCTAAGCTGGAAGTGGCATTTGCAGCTCGCAATAGTGCAGAGTTATCTCAAAGAAAGGGGCCACGGTGTTTCTGTATCTCTATTATGTTGATGCGGGTTCGGAACTTTTAAATATCTTGATATATCTCGAGAACTACGCATCTGATCAAAAAATATCATAGAACATGAAAAGTAGGAAACTTAATTCTCTACAAAAAAGGTCTCTTAACATTTTGCCATAGCTCTCTTCGTTTCCGAGATATTTGCAGATTTATCTCAAGGGAAGGGGCCTAACGGACATATTTCGAGATATTTCTTCTTCTTGTTGTTCTTCTTCTGCACAGCTAAGCTGGAAGTGGCATTTGCAGCTCGCAATAGTGCAGAGTTATCTCAAAGAAAGGGGCCACGGTGTTTCTGTATCTCTATTATGTTGGTGCGGGTTCGGAACTTTTAAATATCTTGATATATCTCGAGAACTACGCATCTGATCAAAAAATATCATAGAACATAAATTGTAGGAAACATAATTCTCTACAAAAACGGTCTCTTAACATTTTGCCATAGCTCGCTTCGTTTCCGAGATATTTGCACATATATCTCAAGGGAAGGGGCTTGACGGACATATTTCGAGATATTTCTTCTTCTTGTTGTTCTTCTTCTGCACAGCTAAGCTGGAAGTGGCATTTGCGGCTCGCACTAGTGCACAGTTGTCTCAAAGAAAGGGGCCACGGTGTTTCTGTATCTCTATTATGTTGGTGCGTCTCCGGAACTTTTAAATATCTCGATATATCTCGAAAACTACGCTTCTGATCAAAAAATAACATAGAACCTAAATTGTAGGAAACATAATTCTCTACAAAAAACGTCTCTTAACATTTTGCCATAGCTCGCTTCGTTTCCGAGATATTTGCAGATTCAGCTCAAAGGAACTGGCCTGACGGACATATTTCGAGATATTTCTTCTTCTTGTTGTTCTTCCTCTGCACAGCTAAGCTGGAAGTGGCATTTGCAGCTCGCAATAGTGCAGAGTTATCTCAAAGAAAGGGGCCACGGTGTTTCTGTATCTCTATTATGTTGGTGCGGGTTCGGAACTTTTAAATATCTTGATATATCTCGAGAACTACGCATCTGATCAAAAAATATCATAGAACATAAATTGTAGGAAACATAATTCTCTACAAAAAACGTCTCTTAACATTTTGCCATAGCTCGCTTCGTTTCCGAGATATTTGCAGATTCAG
Organism: Osmia lignaria lignaria; assembly: GCF_051020975.1. Lineage (NCBI taxonomy): Eukaryota > Metazoa > Arthropoda > Insecta > Hymenoptera > Megachilidae > Osmia > Osmia lignaria. The sequence goes on from NW_027478161.1 coordinate 19,709,398, forward strand.
CTCAAAGGAACTGGCCTGACGGACATATTTCGAGATATTTCTTCTTCTTGTTGTTCTTCCTCTGCACAGCTAAGCTGGAAGTGGCATTTGCAGCTCGCAATAGTGCAGAGTTATCTCAAAGAAAGGGGCCACGGTGTTCCTGTATCTCTATTATGTTGGTGCGGCTTCGGAACTTTTAAATATCTTGATATATCTCGAGAACTACGCATCTGATCAAAAAATATCATAGAACATAAAAAGTAGGAAACTTAATTCTCTACAAAAAAGGTCTCTCAACATTTTGCCATAGCTCGCTTCGTTTCCGAGATATTTGCATATTTATCTCAAGGGAAGGGGCCTGACGGACATATTTCGAGATATTTCTTCTTCTTGTTGTTCTTCTTCTGCACAGCTAAGCTGGAAGTGGCATTTGCGGCTCGCACTAGTGCAGAGTTATCTCAAAGAAAGGGGCCACGGTGTTTCTGTATCTCTATTATGTTGGTGCGGGTTCGGAACTTTTAAATATCTTGATATATCTCGAGAACTACGCATCTGATCAAAAAATATCATAGAACATAAATTGTAGGAAACATAATTCTCTACAAAAACGGTCTCTTAACATTTTGCCATAGCTCGCTTCGTTTCCGAGATATTTGCACATATATCTCAAGGGAAGGGGCCTGACGGACATATTTCGAGATATTTCTTCTTCTTGTTGTTCTTCTTCTGCACAGCTAAGCTGGAAGTGGCATTTGCGGCTCGCACTAGTGCACAGTTGTCTCAAAGAAAGGGGCCACGGTGTTTCTGTATCTCTATTATGTTGGTGCGTCTCCGGAACTTTTAAATATCTCGATATATCTCGAAAACTACGCTTCTGATCAAAAAATAACATAGAACCTAAATTGTAGGAAACATAATTCTCTACAAAAAACGTCTCTTAACATTTTGCCATAGCTCGCTTCGTTTCCGAGATATTTGCAGATTCAGCTCAAAGGAACTGGCCTGACGGACATATTTCGAGATATTTCTTCTTCTTGTTGTTCTTCCTCTGCACAGCTAAGCTGGAAGTGGCATTTGCAGCTCGCAATAGTGCAGAGTTATCTCAAAGAAAGGGGCCACGGTGTTTCTGTATCTCTATTATGTTGGTGCGGCTTCGGAACTTTTAAATATCTTGATATATCTCGAGAACTACGCATCTGATCAAAAAATATCATGGAACATAAAAAGTAGGAAACATAATTCTCTACAAAAAACGTCTCTTAACATTTTGCCATAGCTCGCTTCGTTTCCGAGATATTTGCAGATTTATCTCAAGGGAAGGGGCCTGACGGACATATCTCGAGATATTTCTTCTTCTTGTTGTTCTTCTTCTGCACAGCTAAGCTGGAAGTGGCATTTGCGGCTCGCACTAGTGCAGAGTTATCTCAACGAAAGGGGCCACGGTGTTTCTGTATCTCTATTATGTTGGTGCGGCTTCGGAACTTTTAAATATCTCGATATATCTCGAAAACTACGCTTCTGATCAAAAAATATCATAGAACATAAATTGTAGGAAGCATAATTCTCTACAAAAAAGGTCTCTCAACATTTTGCCATAGCTCGCTTCGTTTCCGAGATATTTGCAGATATATCTCAAGGGAAGGGGCCTGACGGACATATTTCGAGATATTTCTTCTTCTTGTTGTTCTTCTTCTGCACAGCTAAGCTGGAAGTGGCATTTGCAGCTCGCAATAGTGCAGAGTTATCTCAAAGAAAGGGGCCACGGTGTTTCTGTATCTCTATTATGTTGATGCGGGTTCGGAACTTTTAAATATCTTGATATATCTCGAGAACTACGCATCTGATCAAAAAATATCATAGAACATGAAAAGTAGGAAACTTAATTCTCTACAAAAAAGGTCTCTTAACATTTTGCCATAGCTCTCTTCGTTTCCGAGATATTTGCAGATTTATCTCAAGGGAAGGGGCCTAACGGACATATTTCGAGATATTTCTTCTTCTTGTTGTTCTTCTTCTGCACAGCTAAGCTGGAAGTGGCATTTGCAGCTCGCAATAGTGCAGAGTTATCTCAAAGAAAGGGGCCACGGTGTTTCTGTATCTCTATTATGTTGGTGCGGGTTCGGAACTTTTAAATATCTTGATATATCTCGAGAACTACGCATCTGATCAAAAAATATCATAGAACATAAATTGTAGGAAACATAATTCTCTACAAAAACGGTCTCTTAACATTTTGCCATAGCTCGCTTCGTTTCCGAGATATTTGCACATATATCTCAAGGGAAGGGGCCTGACGGACATATTTCGAGATATTTCTTCTTCTTGTTGTTCTTCTTCTGCACAGCTAAGCTGGAAGTGGCATTTGCGGCTCGCACTAGTGCACAGTTGTCTCAAAGAAAGGGGCCACGGTGTTTCTGTATCTCTATTATGTTGGTGCGTCTCCGGAACTTTTAAATATCTCGATATATCTCGAAAACTACGCTTCTGATCAAAAAATAACATAGAACCTAAATTGTAGGAAACATAATTCTCTACAAAAAACGTCTCTTAACATTTTGCCATAGCTCGCTTCGTTTCCGAGATATTTGCAGATTCAGCTCAAAGGAACTGGCCTGACGGACATATTTCGAGATATTTCTTCTTCTTGTTGTTCTTCCTCTGCACAGCTAAGCTGGAAGTGGCATTTGCAGCTCGCAATAGTGCAGAGTTATCTCAAAGAAAGGGGCCACGGTGTTTCTGTATCTCTATTATGTTGGTGCGGGTTCGGAACTTTTAAATATCTTGATATATCTCGAGAACTACGCATCTGATCAAAAAATATCATAGAACATAAATTGTAGGAAACATAATTCTCTACAAAAACGGTCTCTTAACATTTTGCCATAGCTCGCTTCGTTTCCGAGATATTTGCACATATATCTCAAGGGAAGGGGCCTGACGGACATATTTCGAGATATTTCTTCTTCTTGTTGTTCTTCTTCTGCACAGCTAAGCTGGAAGTGGCATTTGCGGCTCGCACTAGTGCACAGTTGTCTCAAAGAAAGGGGCCACGGTGTTTCTGTATCTCTATTATGTTGGTGCGTCTCCGGAACTTTTAAATATCTCGATATATCTCGAAAACTACGCTTCTGATCAAAAAATAACATAGAACCTAAATTGTAGGAAACATAATTCTCTACAAAAAACGTCTCTTAACATTTTGCCATAGCTCGCTTCGTTTCCGAGATATTTGCAGATTCAGCTCAAAGGAACTGGCCTGACGGACATATTTCGAGATATTTCTTCTTCTTGTTGTTCTTCCTCTGCACAGCTAAGCTGGAAGTGGCATTTGCAGCTCGCAATAGTGCAGAGTTATCTCAAAGAAAGGGGCCACGGTGTTTCTGTATCTCTATTATGTTGGTGCGGCTTCGGAACTTTTAAATATCTTGATATATCTCGAGAACTACGCATCTGATCAAAAAATATCATGGAACATAAAAAGTAGGAAACATAATTCTCTACAAAAAACGTCTCTTAACATTTTGCCATAGCTCGCTTCGTTTCCGAGATATTTGCAGATTCAGCTCAAAGGAACTGGCCTGACGGACATATTTCGAGATATTTCTTCTTCTTGTTGTTCTTCCTCTGCACAGCTAAGCTGGAAGTGGCATTTGCAGCTCGCAATAGTGCAGAGTTATCTCAAAGAAAGGGGCCACGGTGTTCCTGTATCTCTATTATGTTGGTGCGGCTTCGGAACTTTTAAATATCTTGATATATCTCGAGAACTACGCATCTGATCAAAAAATATCATAGAACATAAAAAGTAGGAAACTTAATTCTCTACAAAAAAGGTCTCTCAACATTTTGCCATAGCTCGCTTCGTTTCCGAGATATTTGCATATTTATCTCAAGGGAAGGGGCCTGACGGACATATTTCGAGATATTTCTTCTTCTTGTTGTTCTTCTTCTGCACAGCTAAGCTGGAAGTGGCATTTGCGGCTCGCACTAGTGCAGAGTTATCTCAAAGAAAGGGGCCACGGTGTTTCTGTATCTCTATTATGTTGGTGCGGGTTCGGAACTTTTAAATATCTTGATATATCTCGAGAACTACGCATCTGATCAAAAAATATCATAGAACATAAATTGTAGGAAACATAATTCTCTACAAAAACGGTCTCTTAACATTTTGCCATAGCTCGCTTCGTTTCCGAGATATTTGCACATATATCTCAAGGGAAGGGGCCTGACGGACATATTTCGAGATATTTCTTCTTCTTGTTGTTCTTCTTCTGCACAGCTAAGCTGGAAGTGGCATTTGCGGCTCGCACTAGTGCACAGTTGTCTCAAAGAAAGGGGCCACGGTGTTTATGTATCTCTATTATGTTGGTGCGTCTCCGGAACTTTTAAATATCTCGATATATCTCGAAAACTACGCTTCTGATCAAAAAATAACATAGAACCTAAATTGTAGGAAACATAATTCTCTACAAAAAACGTCTCTTAACATTTTGCCATAGCTCGCTTCGTTTCCGAGATATTTGCAGATTCAGCTCAAAGGAACTGGCCTGACGGACATATTTCGAGATATTTCTTCTTCTTGTTGTTCTTCCTCTGCACAGCTAAGCTGGAAGTGGCATTTGCAGCTCGCAATAGTGCAGAGTTATCTCAAAGAAAGGGGCCACGGTGTTTCTGTATCTCTATTATGTTGGTGCGGCTTCGGAACTTTTAAATATCTTGATATATCTCGAGAACTACGCATCTGATCAAAAAATATCATGGAACATAAAAAGTAGGAAACATAATTCTCTACAAAAAACGTCTCTTAACATTTTGCCATAGCTCGCTTCGTTTCCGAGATATTTGCAGATTCAGCTCAAACGAACTGGCCTGACGGACATATTTCGAGATATTTCTTCTTCTTGTTGTTCTTCCTCTGCACAGCTAAGCTGGAAGTGGCATTTGCAGCTCGCAATAGTGCAGAGTTATCTCAAAGAAAGGGGCCACGGTGTTCCTGTATCTCTATTATGTTGGTGCGGCTTCGGAACTTTTAAATATCTTGATATATCTCGAGAACTACGCATCTGATCAAAAAATATCATAGAACATAAAAAGTAGGAAACTTAATTCTCTACAAAAAAGGTCTCTCAACATTTTGCCATAGCTCGCTTCGTTTCCGAGATATTTGCATATTTATCTCAAGGGAAGGGGCCTGACGGACATATTTCGAGATATTTCTTCTTCTTGTTGTTCTTCTTCTGCACAGCTAAGCTGGAAGTGGCATTTGCGGCTCGCACTAGTGCAGAGTTATCTCAAAGAAAGGGGCCACGGTGTTTCTGTATCTCTATTATGTTGGTGCGGCTTCGGAACTTTTAAATATCTCGATATATCTCGAAAACTACGCATCTGATCAAAAAATATCATAGAACATAAAAAGTAGGAAACTTAATTCTCTACAAAAAAGGTCTCTTAACATTTTGCCATAGCTCGCTTCGTTTCCGAGATATTTGCAGAATTATCTCAAGGGAAGGGGCCTAACGGACATATTTCGAGATATTTCTTCTTCTTGTTGTTCTTCTTCTGCACAGCTAAACTGGAAGTGGCATTTCCAGCTCGCAATAGTGCAGAGTTATGTCAAAGAAAGGGGCCACGGTGTTTCTGTATCTCTATTATGTAGGTGCGGCTTCGGAACTTTTAAATATCTCGATATATCTCGAAAACTACGCTTCTGATCAAAAAATATCATAGAACGTAAATTGTAGGAAACATTATTCTCTACAAAAAAGGTCTCTTAACATTTTGCCATAGCTCGCTTCGTTTCCGAGATATTTGCAGATTCATCTCAAGGGAAGGGGTCTGACGGACATATTTCGAGATATTTCTTCTTCTTGTTGTTCTTCTTCTGCACAGCTAAGCTGGAAGTGGCATTTGCAGCTCGCAATAGTGCAGAGTTATCCCAAAGAAAGGGGCCACGGTGTTTCTGTATCTCTATTATGTTGGTGCGGCTTCGTAACTTTTAAATATCTCGATATATCTCGAAAACTACGCTTCTGATCAAAAAATATCATAGAACCTAAATTGTAGGAAACATAATTCTCTACAAAAAAGGTCTCTTAACATTTTGCCATAGCTCGCTTCGTTTCCGAGATATTTGCAGATATATCTCAAGGGAAGGGGCCTGACGGACATATTTCGAGATATTTCTTCTTCTTGTTGTTCTTCTTCTGCACAGCTAAGCTGGAAGTGGCAGTTGCAGCTCGCAATAGTGCAGAGTTATCTCAAAGAAAGGGGCCACGGTGTTTCTGTATCTCTATTATGTTGGTGCGGCTTCGGAACTTTTAAATATCTTGATATATCTCGAGAACTACGCATCTGATCAAAAAATATCATAGAACATAAAAAGTAGGAAACTTAATTCTCTACAAAAAAGGTCTCTTAACATTTTGCCATAGCTCGCTTCGTTTCCGAGATATTTGCAGATTTATCTCAAGGGAAGGGGCCTAACGGACATATTTCGAGATATTTCTTCTTCGTGTTGTTCTTCTTCTGCACAGCTAAACTGGAAGTGGCATTTCCAGCTCGCAATAGTGCAGAGTTATCTCAAAGAAAGGGGCCACGGTGTTTCTGTATCTCTATTATGTAGGTGCGGCTTCGGAACTTTTAAATATCTCGATATATCTCGAAAACTACGCTTCTGATCAAAAAATATCATAGAACGTAAATTGTAGGAAACATTATTCTCTACAAAAAAGGTCTCTTAACATTTTGCCATAGCTCGCTTCGTTTCCGAGATATTTGCAGATTCATCTCAAGGGAAGGGGTCTGACGGACATATTTCGAGATATTTCTTCTTCTTGTTGTTCTTCTTCTGCACAGCTAAGCTGGAAGTGGCATTTGCAGCTCGCAATAGTGCAGAGTTATCCCAAAGAAAGGGGCCACGGTGTTTCTGTATCTCTATTATGTTGGTGCGGCTTCGGAACTTTTAAATATCTCGATATATCTCGAAAACTACGCTTCTGATCAAAAAATATCATAGAACATAAATTGTAGGAAACATAATTCTCTACAAAAAAGGTCTCTTAACATTTTGCCATAGCTCGCTTCGTTTCCGAGATATTTGCAGATTTATCTCAAGGGAAGGGGCCTAACGGACATATTTCGAGATATTTCTTCTTCTTGTTGTTCTTCTTCTGCACAGCTAAACTGGAAGTGGCATTTCCAGCTCGCAATCGTGCAGAGTTATCTCAAAGAAAGGGGCCACGGTGTTTCTGTATCTCTATTATGTTGGTGCGGCTTCGGAACTTTTAAATATCTCGATATATCTCGAAAACTACGCTTCTGATCAAAAAATATCATAGAACCTAAATTGTAGGAAACATAATTCTCTACAAAAAAGGTCTCTTAACATTTTGCCATAGCTCGCTTCGTTTCCGAGATATTTGCAGATATATCTCAAGGGAAGGGGCCTGACGGACATATTTCGAGATATTTCTTCTTCTTGTTGTTCTTCTTCTGCACAGCTAAGCTGGAAGTGGCATTTGCAGCTCGCAATAGTGCAGAGTTATCTCAAAGAAAGGGGCCACGGTGTTTCTGTATCTCTATTATGTTGGTGCGGCTTCGGAACTTTTAAATATCTCGATATATCTCGAAAACTACGCTTCTGATGAAAAAATATCATAGAACCTAAATTGTAGGAAACATAATTCTCTACAAAAAAGGTCTCTTAACATTTTGCCATAGCCCGCTTCGTTTCCGAGATATTTGCAGATATATCTCAAGGGAAGGGGCCTGACGGACATATTTCGAGATATTTCTTCTTCTTGTTGTTCTTCTTCTGCACAGCTAAGCTGGAAGTGGCATTTGCAGCTCGCAATAGTGCAGAGTTATCTCAAAGAAAGGGGCCACGGTGTCTCTGTATCTCTATTATGTTGGTGCGGCTTCGGAACTTTTAAATATCTTGATATATCTCGAGAACTACGCCTCTGATCGAAAAATATCATAGAACATAAAAAGTAGGAAACTTAATTCTCTACAAAAAAGGTCTCTTAACATTTTGCCATAGCTCGCTTCGTTTCCGAGATATTTGCAGATTTATCACAAGGGAAGGGGCCTGACGGACATATTTCGAGATATTTCTTCTTCTTGTTGTTCTTCTTCTGCACAGCTAAGCTGGAAGTGGCATTTGCAGCGCGCAATAGTGCAGAGTTATCTCAAAGAAAGGGGCCACGGTGTTTCTGTATCTCTATTATGTTGGTGCGACTTCGGAACTTTTAAATATCTTGATATATCTCGAGAACTACGCATCTCATCTAAAAATATCATACTACATAAAAAGTAGGAAACTTAATTCTCTACAAGAAAGGTCTCTAAACATTTTGCCATAGCTCGCTTCGTTTCCGAGATATTTGCAGATTTATCTCAAGGGAAGGGGCCTGACGGACATATTTCGAGATATTTCTTCTTCTTGTTGTTCTTCTTCTGCACAGCTAAGCTGGAAGTGGCATTTGCGGCTCGCACTAGTGCAGAGTTATCTCAAAGAAAGGGGCCACGGTGTTTCTGTATCTCTATTATGTTGGTGCGGCTTCGGAACTTTTAAATATCTCGATATATCTCGAAAACTACGCTTCTGATCAAAAAATATCATAGAACATAAATTGTAGGAAACATAATTCTCTATAAAAAACGTCTCTTAACATTTTGCCATAGCTCGCTTCGTTTCCGAGATATTTGCAGATTCAGCTCAAAGGAACTGGCCTGACGGACATATTTCGAGATATTTCTTCTTCTTGTTGTTCTTCTTCTGCACAGCTAAGCTGGAAGTGGCATTTGCAGCTCGCAATAGTGCAGAGTTATCTCAAAGAGAGGGGCCACGGTGTTTCTGTATCTCTATTATGTTGGTGCGGCTTCGGAACTTTTAAATATCTTGATATATCTCGAGAACTACGCATCTGATCAAAAAATATCATAGAAGATAAAAAGTAGGAAACTTAATTCGCTACAAAAAAGGTCTCTTAACATTTTGCCATAGCTCGCTTCGTTTCCGAGATATTTGCAGATTTATCTCAAGGGAAGGGGCCTGACGGACATATTTCGAGATATTTCTTCTTCTTGTTGTTCTTCTTCTGCACAGCTAAGCTGGAAGTGGCATTTGCGGCTCGCACTAGTGCAGAGTTATCTCAAAGAAAGGGGCCACGGTGTTTCTGTATCTCTATTATGTTGGTGCGGCTTCGGAACTTTTAAATATCTTGATATATCTCGAGAACTACGCGTCTGATCAAAAAATATCATAGAACATGAAAAGTAGGAAACTTAATTCTCTACAAAAACGGTCTCTTAACATTTTGCCATAGCTCGCTTCGTTTCCGAGATATTTGCAGATTCAGCTCAAAGGAACTGGCCTGACGGACATATTTCGAGATATTTCTTCTTCTTGTTGTTCTTCTTCTGCACAGCTAAGCTGGAAGTGGCATTTGCAGCTCGCAATAGTGCAGAGTTATCTCAAAGAAAGGGGCCACGGTGTTTCTGTATCTCTATTATGTTGGTGCGGCTTCGGAACTTTTAAATATCTTGATATATCTCGAGAACTACGCATCTGATCAAAAAATATCATAGAACATAAAAAGTAGAAAACTTAATTCTCTACAAAAGAGGTCTCTTAACATTTTGCCATAGCTCGCTTCGTTTCCGAGATATTTGCAGATTTATCTCACGGGAAGGGGCCTAACGGACATATTTCGAGATATTTCTTCTTCTTGTTGTTCTTCTTCTGCACAGCTAAACTGGAAGTGGCATTTCCAGCTCGCAATAGTGCAGAGTTATCTCAAAGAAAGGGGCCACGGTGTTTCTGTATCCCTATTATGTTGGTGCGGCTTCGGAATTTTTAAATATCTCGATATATCTCGAAAACTACGCTTCTGATCAAAAAATATCATAGAACATGAAAAGTAGGAAACTTAATTCTCTACAAAAAAGGTCTCTTAACATTTTGCCATAGCTCGCTTCGTTTCCGAGATATTTGCAGATTCAGCTCAAAGGAACTGGCCTGACGGACATATTTCGAGATCATTCTTCTTCTTGTTGTTCTTCCTCTGCACAGCTAAGCTGGAAGTGGCATTTGCAGCTCGCAATAGTGCAGAGTTATCTCAAAGAAAGGGGCCACGGTGTTTCTGTATCTCTATTATGTTGGTGCGGCTTCGGAACTTTTAAATATCTTGATATATCTCGAGAACTACGCATCTGATCAAAAAATATCATAGAACATAAAAAGTAGGCAACTTAATTCCCTACAAAGAAGGTCTCTTAACATTTTGCCATAGCTCGCTTCGTTTCCGAGATATTTGCAGATTTATCTCAAGGGAAGGGGCCTGACGGACATATTTCGAGATATTTCTTCTTCTTGTTGTTCTTCTTCTGCACAGCTAAGCTGGAAGTGGCATTTGCGGCTCGCACTAGTGCAGAGTTATCTCAAAGAAAGGGGCCACGGTGTTTCTGTATCTCTATTATGTTGGTGCGGCTTCGGAACTTTTAAATATCTCGATGTATCTCGAAAACTACGCTTCTGATCAAAAAATATCATAGAACATAAATTGTAGGAAACATAATTCTCTACAAAAAAGGTCTCTTAACATTTTGCCATAGCTCGCTTCGTTTCAGAGAAATTTGCAGATATATCTCAAGGGAAGGGGCCTGACGGACATATTTCGAGATATTTCTTCTTCTTGTTGTTCTTCTTCTGCACAGCTAAGCTGGAAGTGGCATTTGCGGCTAGCACTAGTGCAGAGTAATCTCAAAGAAAGGGGCCACGGTGTTTCTGTATCTCTATTATGTTGGTGCGGCTTCGGAACTTTTAAATATCTCGATATATCTCGAAAACTACGCTTCTGATCAAAAAATATCATAGAACATAAATTGTAGGAAACATAATTCTCTACAAAAAATGTCTCTTAACATTTTGCCATAGCTCGCTTCGTTTCCGAGATATTTGCAGATATATCTCAAGGGAAGGGGCCTGACGGACATATTTCGAGATATTTCTTCTTCTTGTTGTTCTTCCTCTGCACAGCTAAGCTGGAAGTGGCATTTGCAGCTCGCAATAGTGCAGAGTTATCTCAAAGAAAGGGGCCACGGTGTTTCTGTATCTCTATTATGTTGGTGCGGCTTCGGAACTTTTAAATATCTTGATATATCTCGAGAACTACGCATCTGATCAAAAAATATCATAGAACATAAAAAGTAGGAAACTTAATTCTCTACAAAAAAGGTCTCTTAACATTTTGCCATAGCTCGCTTCGTTTCCGAGATATTTGCATATTTATCTCAAGGGAAGGGGCCTGACGGACATATTTCGAGATATTTCTTCTTCTTGTTGTTCTTCCTCTGCACAGCTAAACTGGAAGTGGCATTTCCAGCTCGCAATAGTGCAGAGTTATCTCAAAGAAAGGGGCCACGGTGTTTCTGTATCTCTATTATGTTGGTGCGGCTTCGGAACTTTTAAATATCTTGATATATCTCGAGAACTACGCATCTGATCAAAAAATATCATAGAACATAAAAAGTAGGAAACTTAATTCTCTACAAAAAAGGTCTCTTAACATTTTGCCATAGCTCGCTTCGTTTCCGAGATATTTGCAGATTTATCTCAAGGGAAGGGGCCTGACGGACATATTTCGAGATATTTCTTCTTCTTGTTGTTCTTCTTCTGCACAGCTAAACTGGAAGTGGCATTTGCGGCTCGCACTAGTGCAGAGTTATCTCAAAGAAAGGGGCCACGGTGTTTCTGTATCTCTATTATGTTGGTGCGGCTTCGGAACTTTTAAATATCTCGATATATCTCGAAAACTACGCTTCTGATCAAAAAATATCATAGAACATAAATTGTAGGAAACATAATTCTCTACAAAAAAGGTCTCTTAACATTTTGCCATAGCTCGCTTCGTTTCCGAGATATTTGCAGATATATCTCAAGGGAAGGGGCCTGACGGACATATTTCGAGATATTTCTTCTTCTTGTTGTTCTTCTTCTGCACAGCTAAGCTGGAAGTGGCATTTACAGCTCGCAATAGTGCAGAGTTATCTCAAAGAAAGGGGCCACGGTGTTTCTGTATCTCTATTATGTTGGTGCGGCTTCGGAACTTTTAAATATCTTGATATATCTCGAGAACTACGCATCTGATCAAAAAATATCATAGAACATAAAAGGTAGGAAACTTAATTCTCTACAAAAAAGGTCTCTTAACATTTTGCCATAGCTCGCTCCGTTTCCGAGATATTTGCATATTTATCTCAAGGGAAGGGGCCTGACGGACATATTTCGAGATATTTCTTCTTCTTGTTGTTCTTCTTCTGCACAGCTAAGCTGGAAGTGGCATTTGCGGCTCGCAATAGTGCAGAGTTATCTCAAAGAAAGAGGCTACGGTGTTTCTGTACCTCTATTATGTTGGTGCAGCTTCGGAACTTTTAAATATCTTGATATATCTCGAGAACTACGCATCTGATCAAAAAATATCATCGAACATAAAAAGTAGGAAACTTAATTCTCTACAAAAAAGGTCTCTTAACATTTTGCCATAGCTCGCTTCGTTTCCGAGATATTTGCAGATTCAGCTCAAAGGAACTGGCCTGACGGACATATTTCGAGATATTTCTTCTTCTTGTTGTTCTTCCTCTGCACAGCTAAGCTGGAAGTGGCATTTGCAGCTCGCAATATTGCAGAGTTATCTCACAGAAAGGGGCCACGGTGTTTCTGTATCTCTATTATGTTGGTGCGGCTTCGGAACTTTTAAATATCTTGATATATCTCGAGAACTAAGCATCTGATCAAAAAATATCATAGAACATAAAAAGTAGGAAACTTAATTCTCTACAAAAAAGGTCTCTTAACATTTTGCCATAGCTCGCTTCGTTTCCGAGATATTTGCAGATATATCTCAAGGGAAGGGGCCTGACGGACATATTTCGAGATATTTCTTCTTCTTGTTGTTCTTCTTCTGCACAGCTAAGCTGGAAGTGGCATTTGCGGCTCGCACTAGTGCAGAGTTATCTCAAAGAAAGGGGCCACGGTGTTTCTGTATCTCTATTATGTTGGTGCGGCTTCGGAACTTTTAAATATCTCGATATATCTCGAAAACTACGCTTCTGATCAAAAAATATCATAGAACATAAAAAGTAGGAAACTTAATTCTCTACAAAAAAGGTCTCTTAACATTTTGCCATAGCTCGCTTCGTTTCCGAGATATTTGCAGATTTATCTCAAGGGAAGGGGCCTAACGGACATATTTCGAGATATTTCTTCTTCTTGTTGTTCTTCTTCTGCACAGCTAAGCTGGAAGTGGCATTTGCGGCTCGCACTAGTGCAGAGTTATCTCAAAGAAAGGGGCCACGGTGTTTCTGTATCTCTATTATGTTGGTGCGGCTTCGGAACTTTTAAATATCTTGATATATCTCGAGAACTACGCGTCTGATCAAAAAATATCATAGAACATAAAAAGTAGGAAACTTAATTCTCTACAACAACGGTCTCTTAACATTTTGCCATAGCTCGCTTCGTTTCCGAGATATTTGCAGATATATCTCAAGGGAAGGGGCCTGACGGACATATTTCGAGATATTTCTTCTTCTTGTTGTTCTTCTTCTGCACAGCTAAGCTGGAAGTGGCATTTGCGGCTCGCACTAGTGCAGAGTTATCTCAAAGGAAGGGGCCACGGTGTTTCTGTATCTCTATTATGTTGGTGCGGCTTCGGAACTTTTAAATATCTCGATATATCTCGAAAACTACGCTTCTGATCAAAAAATATCATAGAACATAAAAAGTAGGAAACTTGATTCTCTACAAAAAAGGTCTCTTAACATTTTGCCATAGCTCGCTTCGTTTCCGAGATATTTGCAGATTTATCTCAAGGGAAGGGGCCTAACGGACATATTTCGAGATATTTCTTCTTCTTGTTGTTCTTCTTCTGCACAGCTAAGCTGGAAGTGGCATTTGCGGCTCGCACTAGTGCAGAGTTATCTCAAAGAAAGGGGCCACGGTGTTTCTGTATCTCTATTATGTTGGTGCGGCTTCGGAACTTTTAAATATCTCGATATATCTCGAAAACTACGCTTCTGATCAAAAAATATCATAGAACATAAATTGTAGGAAACATAATTCTCTACAAAAAAGGTCTCTTAACATTTTGCCATAGCTCTCTTCGTTTCCGAGATATTTGCAGATTTATCTCAAGGGAAGGGGCCTGACGGACATATTTCGAGATATTTCTTCTTCTTGTTGTTCTTCTTCTGCACAGCTAAGCTGGAAGTGGCATTTGCAGCTCGCAATAGTGCAGAGTTATCTCAAAGAAAGGGGCCACGGTGTTTCTGTATCTCTATTATGTTGGTGCGGCATCGGAACTTTTAAATATCTTGATATATCTCGAGAACTACGCGTCTGATCAAAAAATATCATAGAACATAAAAAGTAGGAAACTTAATTCTCTACAACAACGGTCTCTTAACATTTTGCCATAGCTCGCTTCGTTTCCGAGATATTTGCATATTTATCTCAAGGGAACGGGCCTGACGGACATATTTCGAGATATTTCTTCTTCTTGTTGTTCTTCTTCTGCACAGCTAAGCTGGAAGTGGCATTTGCGGCTCGCACTAGTGCAGAGTTATCTCAAAGAAAGGGGCCACGGTGTTTCTGTATCTCTATTATGTTGGTGCGGCTTCGGAACTTTTAAATATCTTGATATATCTCGAGAACTACGCTTCTGATCAAAAAATATCATAGAACGTAAATTGTAAGAAACATTATTCTCTACAAAAAAGGTCTCTTAACATTTTGCCATAGCTCGCTTTGTTTCCGAGATATTTGCAGATTTATCTCAAGGGAAGTGGCCTGACGGACATATTTCGAGATATTTCTTCTTCTTGTTGTTCTTCTTCTGCACAGCTAAGCTGGAAGTGGCATTTGCGGCTCGCACTAGTGCAGAGTTATCTCAAAGAAAGGGGCCACGGTGTTTCTGTATCTCTATTATGTTGGTGCGGCTTCGGAACTTTTAAATATCTTGATATATCTCGAGAACTACGCTTCTGATCAAAAAATATCATAGAACGTAAATTGTAGGAAACATTATTCTCTACAAAAAAGGTCTCTTAACATTTTGCCATAGCTCGCTTCGTTTCCGAGATATTTGCAGATTCATCTCAAGGGAAGGGGTCTGACGGACATATTTCGAGATATTTCTTCTTCTTGTTGTTCTTCTTCTGCACAGCTAAGCTCGAAGTGGCATTTGCAGCTCGCAATAGTGCAGAGTTATCTCAAAGAAAGAGGCCACGGTGTTTCTGTACCTCTATTATGTTGGTGCAGCTTCGGAACTTTTAAATATCTTGATATATCTCGAGAACTACGCATCTGATCAAAAAATATCATCGAACATAAAAAGTAGGAAACTTGATTCTCTACAAAAAAGGTCTCTTAACATTTTGCCATAGCTCGCTTCGTTTCCGAGATATTTGCAGATTTATCTCAAGGGAAGGGGCCTAACGGACATATTTCGAGATATTTCTTCTTCTTGTTGTTCTTCTTCTGCACAGCTAAACTGGAAGTGGCATTTCCAGCTCGCAATAGTGCAGAGTTATCTCAAAGAAAGGGGCCACGGTGTTTCTGCATCTCTATTATGTTGGTGCGGCTTCGGAACTTTTAAATATCTTGATATATCTCGAGAACTACGCATCTGATCAAAAAATATCATAGAACATAAAAAGTAGGAAACTTAATTCTCTACAAAAAAGGTCTCTTAACATTTTGCCATAGCTCGCTTCGTTTCCGAGATATTTGCAGATTTATCTCAAGGGAAGGGGCCTGACGGACATATTTCGAGATATTTCTTCTTCTTGTTGTTCTTCTTCTGCACAGCTAAACTGGAAGTGGCATTTGCGGCTCGCACTAGTGCAGAGTTATCTCAAAGAAAGGGGCCACGGTGTTTCTGTATCTCTATTATGTTGGTGCGGCTTCGGAACTTTTAAATATCTCGATATATCTCGAAAACTACGCTTCTGATCAAAAAATATCATAGAACATAAATTGTAGGAAACATAATTCTCTACAAAAAAGGTCTCTTAACATTTTGCCATAGCTCGCTTCGTTTCCGAGATATTTGCAGATATATCTCAAGGGAAGGGGCCTGACGGACATATTTCGAGATATTTCTTCTTCTTGTTGTTCTTCTTCTGCACAGCTAAGCTGGAAGTGGCATTTACAGCTCGCAATAGTGCAGAGTTATCTCAAAGAAAGGGGCCACGGTGTTTCTGTATCTCTATTATGTTGGTGCGGCTTCGGAACTTTTAAATATCTTGATATATCTCGAGAACTACGCATCTGATCAAAAAATATCATAGAACATAAAAGGTAGGAAACTTAATTCTCTACAAAAAAGGTCTCTTAACATTTTGCCATAGCTCGCTCCGTTTCCGAGATATTTGCATATTTATCTCAAGGGAAGGGGCCTGACGGACATATTTCGAGATATTTCTTCTTCTTGTTGTTCTTCTTCTGCACAGCTAAGCTGGAAGTGGCATTTGGGGCTCGCAATAGTGCAGAGTTATCTCAAAGAAAGAGGCTACGGTGTTTCTGTACCTCTATTATGTTGGTGCAGCTTCGGAACTTTTAAATATCTTGATATATCTCGAGAACTACGCATCTGATCAAAAAATATCATCGAACATAAAAAGTAGGAAACTTAATTCTCTACAAAAAAGGTCTCTTAACATTTTGCCATAGCTCGCTTCGTTTCCGAGATATTTGCAGATTCAGCTCAAAGGAACTGGCCTGACGGACATATTTCGAGATATTTCTTCTTCTTGTTGTTCTTCCTCTGCACAGCTAAGCTGGAAGTGGCATTTGCAGCTCGCAATATTGCAGAGTTATCTCACAGAAAGGGGCCACGGTGTTTCTGTATCTCTATTATGTTGGTGCGGCTTCGGAACTTTTAAATATCTTGATATATCTCGAGAACTAAGCATCTGATCAAAAAATATCATAGAACATAAAAAGTAGGAAACTTAATTCTCTACAAAAAAGGTCTCTTAACATTTTGCCATAGCTCGCTTCGTTTCCGAGATATTTGCAGATATATCTCAAGGGAAGGGGCCTGACGGACATATTTCGAGATATTTCTTCTTCTTGTTGTTCTTCTTCTGCACAGCTAAGCTGGAAGTGGCATTTGCGGCTCGCACTAGTGCAGAGTTATCTCAAAGAAAGGGGCCACGGTGTTTCTGTATCTCTATTATGTTGGTGCGGCTTCGGAACTTTTAAATATCTCGATATATCTCGAAAACTACGCTTCTGATCAAAAAATATCATAGAACATAAAATGTAGGAAACTTAATTCTCTACAAAAAAGGTCTCTTAACATTTTGCCATAGCTCGCTTCGTTTCCGAGATATTTGCAGATTTATCTCAAGGGAAGGGGCCTAACGGACATATTTCGAGATATTTCTTCTTCTTGTTGTTCTTCTTCTGCACAGCTAAGCTGGAAGTGGCATTTGCGGCTCGCACTAGTGCAGAGTTATCTCAAAGAAAGGGGCCACGGTGTTTCTGTATCTCTATTATGTTGGTGCGGCTTCGGAACTTTTAAATATCTTGATATATCTCGAGAACTACGCGTCTGATCAAAAAATATCATAGAACATAAAAAGTAGGAAACTTAATTCTCTACAACAACGGTCTCTTAACATTTTGCCATAGCTCGCTTCGTTTCCGAGATATTTGCAGATATATCTCAAGGGAAGGGGCCTGACGGACATATTTCGAGATATTTCTTCTTCTTGTTGTTCTTCTTCTGCACAGCTAAGCTGGAAGTGGCATTTGCGGCTCGCACTAGTGCAGAGTTATCTCAAAGGAAGGGGCCACGGTGTTTCTGTATCTCTATTATGTTGGTGCGGCTTCGGAACTTTTAAATATCTCGATATATCTCGAAAACTACGCTTCTGATCAAAAAATATCATAGAACATAAAAAGTAGGAAACTTGATTCTCTACAAAAAAGGTCTCTTAACATTTTGCCATAGCTCGCTTCGTTTCCGAGATATTTGCAGATTTATCTCAAGGGAAGGGGCCTAACGGACATATTTCGAGATATTTCTTCTTCTTGTTGTTCTTCTTCTGCACAGCTAAGCTGGAAGTGGCATTTGCGGCTCGCACTAGTGCAGAGTTATCTCAAAGAAAGGGGCCACGGTGTTTCTGTATCTCTATTATGTTGGTGCGGCTTCGGAACTTTTAAATATCTCGATATATCTCGAAAACTACGCTTCTGATCAAAAAATATCATAGAACATAAATTGTAGGAAACATAATTCTCTACAAAAAAGGTCTCTTAACATTTTGCCATAGCTCTCTTCGTTTCCGAGATATTTGCAGATTTATCTCAAGGGAAGGGGCCTGACGGACATATTTCGAGATATTTCTTCTTCTTGTTGTTCTTCTTCTGCACAGCTAAGCTGGAAGTGGCATTTGCAGCTCGCAATAGTGCAGAGTTATCTCAAAGAAAGGGGCCACGGTGTTTCTGTATCTCTATTATGTTGGTGCGGCATCGGAACTTTTAAATATCTTGATATATCTCGAGAACTACGCGTCTGATCAAAAAATATCATAGAACATAAAAAGTAGGAAACTTAATTCTCTACAACAACGGTCTCTTAACATTTTGCCATAGCTCGCTTCGTTTCCGAGATATTTGCATATTTATCTCAAAGGAACGGGCCTGACGGACATATTTCGAGATATTTCTTCTTCTTGTTGTTCTTCTTCTGCACAGCTAAGCTGGAAGTGGTATTTGCGGCTCGCACTAGTGCAGAGTTATCTCAAAGAAAGGGGCCACGGTGTTTCTGTATCTCTATTATGTTGGTGCGGCTTCGGAACTTTTAAATATCTTGATATATCTCGAGAACTACGCTTCTGATCAAAAAATATCATAGAACGTAAATTGTAAGAAACATTATTCTCTACAAAAAAGGTCTCTTAACATTTTGCCATAGCTCGCTTTGTTTCCGAGATATTTGCAGATTTATCTCAAGGGAAGTGGCCTGACGGACATATTTCGAGATATTTCTTCTTCTTGTTGTTCTTCTTCTGCACAGCTAAGCTGGAAGTGGCATTTGCGGCTCGCACTAGTGCAGAGTTATCTCAAAGAAAGGGGCCACGGTGTTTCTGTATCTCTATTATGTTGGTGCGGCTTCGGAACTTTTAAATATCTTGATATATCTCGAGAACTACGCTTCTGATCAAAAAATATCATAGAACGTAAATTGTAGGAAACATTATTCTCTACAAAAAAGGTCTCTTAACATTTTGCCATAGCTCGCTTCGTTTCCGAGATATTTGCAGATTCATCTCAAGGGAAGGGGTCTGACGGACATATTTCGAGATATTTCTTCTTCTTGTTGTTCTTCTTCTGCACAGCTAAGCTCGAAGTGGCATTTGCAGCTCGCAATAGTGCAGAGTTATCTCAAAGAAAGAGGCCACGGTGTTTCTGTACCTCTATTATGTTGGTGCAGCTTCGGAACTTTTAAATATCTTGATATATCTCGAGAACTACGCATCTGATCAAAAAATATCATCCAACATAAAAAGTAGGAAACTTGATTCTCTACAAAAAAGGTCTCTTAACATTTTGCCATAGCTCGCTTCGTTTCCGAGATATTTGCAGATTTATCTCAAGGGAAGGGGCCTAACGGACATATTTCGAGATATTTCTTCTTCTTGTTGTTCTTCTTCTGCACAGCTAAACTGGAAGTGGCATTTCCAGCTCGCAATAGTGCAGAGTTATCTCAAAGAAAGGGGCCACGGTGTTTCTGTATCTCTATTATGTTGGTGCGGCTTCGGAACTTTTAAATATCTTGATATATCTCGAGAACTACGCATCTGATCAAAAAATATCATAGAACATAAAAAGTAGGAAACTTAATTCTCTACAAAAAAGGTCTCTTAAAATTTTGCCATAGCTCGCTTCGTTTCCGAGATATTTGCAGATTTATCTCAAGGGAAGGGGCCTGACGGACATATTTCGAGATATTTCTTCTTCTTGTTGTTCTTCTTCTGCACAGCTAAGCTGGAAGTGGCATTTGCGGCTCGCACTAGTGCAGAGTTATCTCAAAGAAAGGGGCCACGGTGTTTCTGTATCTCTATTATGTTGGTGCGGCATCGGAACTTTTAAATATCTTGATATATCTCGAGAACTACGCGTCTGATCAAAAAATATCATAGAACGTAAATTGTAGGAAACATTATTCTCTACAAAAAAGGTCTCTTAACATTTTGCCATAGCTCGCTTCGTTTCCGAGATATTTGCAGATTCATCTCAAGGGAAGGGGTCTGACGGACATATTTCGAGATATTTCTTCTTCTTGTTGTTCTTCTTCTGCACAGCTAAGCTCGAAGTGGCATTTGCAGCTCGCAATAGTGCAGAGTTATCTCAAAGAAAGAGGCCACGGTGTTTCTGTACCTCTATTATGTTGGTGCAGCTTCGGAACTTTTAAATATCTTGATATATCTCGAGAACTACGCATCTGATCAAAAAATATCATCGAACATAAAAAGTAGGAAACTTAATTCTCTACAAAAAAGGTCTCTTAACATTTTGCCATAGCTCGCTTCGTTTCCGAGATATTTGCATATTTATCTCAAGGGAAGGGGCCTGACGGACATATTTCCGGATATTTCTTCTTCTTGTTGTTCTTCTTCTGCACAGCTAAGCTGGAAGTGGCATTTGCGGCTCGCACTAGTGCAGAGTTATCTCAAAGAAAGGGGCCACGGTGTTTCTGTATCTCTATTATGTTGGTGCGGCTTCGGAACTTTTAAATATCTTGATATATCTCGAGAACTACGCTTCTGATCAAAAAATATCATAGAACGTAAATTGTAGGAAACATTATTCTCTACAAAAAAGGTCTCTTAACATTTTGCCATAGCTCGCTTCGTTTCCGAGATATTTGCAGATTCATCTCAAGGGAAGGGGTCTGACGGACATATTTCGAGATATTTCTTCTTCTTGTTGTTCTTCTTCTGCACAGCTAAGCTCGAAGTGGCATTTGCAGCTCGCAATAGTGCAGAGTTATCTCAAAGAAAGAGGCCACGGTGTTTCTGTACCTCTATTATGTTGGTGCAGCTTCGGAACTTTTAAATATCTTGATATATCTCGAGAACTACGCATCTGATCAAAAAATATCATCGAACATAAAAAGTAGGAAACTTAATTCTCTACAAAAAAGGTCTCTTAACATTTTGCCATAGCTCGCTTTGTTTCCGAGATATTTGCATATTTATCTCAAGGGAAGGGGCCTGACGGACATATTTCGAGATATTTCTTCTTCTTGTTGTTCTTCTTCTGCACAGCTAAGCTGGAAGTGGCATTTGCGGCTCGCACTAGTGCAGAGTTATCTCAAAGAAAGGGGCCACGGTGTTTCTGTATCTCTATTATGTTGGTGCGGCTTCGGAACTTTTAAATATCTCGATATATCTCGAAAACTACGCTTCTGATCAAAAAATAAAATACAACATAAATTGTAGCAAACATAATTCTCTACAAAAAAGGTCTCTTAACATTTTGCCATAGCTCGCTTCGTTTCCGAGATATTTGCATATTTATCTCAAGGGAAGGGGCCTGACGGACATATTTCGAGATATTTCTTCTTCTTGTTGTTCTTCTTCTGCACAGCTAAGCTGGAAGTGGCATTTGCGGCTCGCACTAGTGCAGAGTTATCTCAAAGAAAGGGGCCACGGTGTTTCTGTATCTCTATTATGTTGGTGCGGCTTCGGAACTTTTAAATATCTCGATATATCTCGAAAACTACGCTTCTGATCAAAAAATATCATAGAACATAAATTGTAGGAAACATAATTCTCTACAAAAAAGGTCTCTTAACATTTTGCCATAGCTCGCTTCGTTTCCGAGATATTTGCAGATATATCTCAAGGGAAGGGGCCTGACGGACATATTTCGAGATATTTCTTCTTCTTGTTGTTCTTCCTCTGCACAGCTAAGCTGGAAGTGGCATTTGCAGCTCGCACTAGTGCAGAGTTATCTCAAAGAAAGGGGCCACGGTGTTTCTGTATCTCTATTATGATGGTGCGGCTTCGGAACTTTTAAATATCTCGATATATCTCGAAAACCACGCTTCTGATCAAAAAATATCATAGAACATAAATTGTAGGAAACATAATTCTCTACAAAAAAGGTCTCTTAACATTTTGCCATAGCTCGCTTCGTTTCCGAGATATTTGCAGATTTATCTCAAGGGAAGGGGCCTGACGGACATATTTCGAGATATTTCTTCTTCTTGTTGTTCTTCTTCTGCACAGCTAAGCTGGAAGTGGCATTTGCGGCTCGCACTAGTGCAGAGTTATCTCAAAGAAAGGGGCCACGGTGTTTCTGTATCTCTATTATGTTGGTGCGGCTTCGGAACTTTTAAATATCTTGATATATCTCGAGAACTACGCATCTGATCAAAAAATATCATAGAACATAAAAAGTAGGAAACTTAATTCTCTACAAAAAAGGTCTCTTAACATTTTGCCTTAGCTCGCTTCGTTTCCGAGATATTTGCATATTTATCTCAAGGGAAGGGGCCTGACGGACATATTTCGAGATATTTCTTCTTCTTGTTGTTCTTCTTCTGCACAGCTAAGCTGGAAGTGGCATTTGCGGCTCGCACTAGTGCAGAGTTATCTCAAAGAAAGGGGCCACGGTGTTTCTGTATCTCTATTATGTTGGTGCGGCTTCGGAACTTTTAAATATCTCGATATATCTCGAAAACTACGCTTCTGATCAAAAAATATCATAGAACATAAATTGTAGGAAACATAATTCTCTACAAAAAAGGTCTCTTAACATTTTGCCATAGCTCGCTTCGTTTCCGAGATATTTGTAGATATATCTCAAGGGAAGGGGCCTGACGGACATATTTCGAGATATTTCTTCTTCTTGTTGTTCTTCCTCTGCACAGCTAAGCTGGAAGTGGCATTTGCAGCTCGCAATAGTGCAGAGTTATCTCAAAGAAAGGGGCCACGGTGTTTCTGTATCTCTATTATGTTGGTGCGGCTTCGGAACTTTTAAATATCTTGATATATCTCGAGAACTACGCATCTGATCAAAAAATATCATAGAACATAAAAGGTAGGAAACTTAATTCTCTACAAAAAAGGTCTCTTAACATTTTGCCATAGCTCGCTTCGTTTCCGAGATATTTGCAGATTTATCTCAAGGGAAGGGGCCTGACGGACATATTTCGAGATATTTCTTCTTCTTGTTGTTCTTCTTCTGCACAGCTAAGCTGGAAGTGGCATTTGCGGCTCGCACTAGTGCAGAGTTATCTCAAAGAAAGGGGCCACGGTGTTTCTGTATCTATATTATGTTGGTGCGGCTTCGGAACTTTTAAATATCTCGATATATCTCGAAAACTACGCTTCTGATCAAAAAATATCATAGAACATAAAAAGTAGGAAACTTAATTCTCTACAAAAAAGGTCTCTTAACATTTTGCCATACCTCGCTTCGTTTCCGAGATATTTGCAGATTTATCTCAAGGGAAGGGGCCTAACGGACATATTTCGAGATATTTCTTCTTCTTGTTGTTCTTCTTCTGCACAGCTAAACTGGAAGTGGCATTTCCAGCTCGCAATAGTGCAGAGTTATCTCAAAGAAAGGGGCCACGGTGTTTCTGTATCTCTATTATGTTGGTGCGGCTTCGGAACTTTTAAATATCTTGATATATCTCGAAAACTACGCTTCTGATCAAAAATATCATACAACATAAATTGTAGGAAACATAATTCTCTACAAAAAAGGTCTCTTAACATTTTGCCATAGCTCGCTTCGTTTCCGAGATATTTGCAGATTTATCTCAAGGGAAGGGGCCTGACGGACATATTTCGAGATATTTCTTCTTTTTGTTGTTCTTGTTCTGCACAGCTAAGCTGGAAGTGGCATTTGCAGCGCGCAATAGTGCAGAGTTATCTCAAAGAAAGGGGCCACGGTGTTTCTGTATCTCTATTATGTTGGTGCGGCTTCGGAACTATTAAATATCTTGATATATCTCGAGAACTACGCATCTGATCAAAGATATCATAAAACATAAAAGGTAGGAAACTTAATTCTCTACAAAAAAGGTCTCTTAACATTTTGCCATAGCTCGCTTCGTTTCCGAGATATTTGCAGATTTATCTCAAGGGAAGGGGCCTGACGGACATATTTCGAGATATTTCTTCTTCTTGTTGTTCTTCTTCTGCACAGCTAAGCTGGAAGTGGCATTTGCGGCTCGCACTAGTGCAGAGTTATCTCAAAGGAAGGGGCCACGGTGTTTCTGTATCTCTATTATGTTGGTGCGGCTTCGGAACTTTTAAATATCTCGATATATCTCGAAAACTACGCTTCTGATCAAAAAATATCATAGAGCATAAAAAGTAGGAAACTTAATTCTCTACAAAAAAGGTCTCTTAACATTTTGCCATAGCTCGCTTCGTTTCCGAGATATTTGCAGATTCATCTCAAGGGAAGGGGTCTGACGGACATATTTCGAGATATTTCTTCTTCTTGTTGTTCTTCTTCTGCACAGCTAAGCTCGAAGTGGCATTTGCAGCTCGCAATAGTGCAGAGTTATCTCAAAGAAAGAGGCCACGGTGTTTCTGTACCTCTATTATGTTGGTGCAGCTTCGGAACTTTTAAATATCTTGATATATCTCGAGAACTACGCATCTGATCAAAAAATATCATCGAACATAAAAAGTAGGAAACTTAATTCTCTACAAAAAAGGTCTCTTAACATTTTGCCATAGCTGGCTTCGTTTCCGAGATATTTGCAGATTCAGCTCAAAGGAACTGGCCTGACGGACATATTTCGAGATATTTCTTCTTCTTGTTGTTCTTCCTCTGCACAGCTAAGCTGGAAGTGGCATTTGCAGCTCGCAATATTGCAGAGTTATCTCACAGAAAGGGGCCACGGTGTTTCTGTATCTCTATTATGTTGGTGCGGCTTCGGAACTTTTAAATATCTTGGTATATCTCGAGAACTAAGCATCTGATCAAAAAATATCATAGAACATAAAAAGTAGGAAACTTAATTCTCTACAAAAAAGGTCGCTTAACATTTTGCCATAGCTCGCTTCGTTTCCGAGATATTTGCATATTTATCTCAAGGGAAGGGGCCTGACGGACATATTTCGAGATATTTCTTCTTCTTGTTGTTCTTCCTCTGCACAGCTAAGCTGGAAGTGGCATTTGCAGCTCGCAATATTGCAGAGTTATCTCACAGAAAGGGGCCACGGTGTTTCTGTATCTCTATTATGTTGGTGCGGCTTCGGAACTTTTAAATATCTTGATATATCTCGAGAACTAAGCATCTGATCAAAAAATATCATAGAACATAAAAAGTAGGAAACTTAATTCTCTACAAAAAAGGTCGCTTAACATTTTGCCATAGCTCGCTTCGTTTCCGAGATATTTGCATATTTATCTCAAGGGAAGGGGCCTGACGGACATATTTCGAGATATTTCTTCTTCTTGTTGTTCTTCTTCTGCACAGCTAAGCTGGAAGTGGCATTTGCGGCTCGCACTAGTGCAGAGTTATCTCAAAGAAAGGGGCCACGGTGTTTCTGTATCTCTATTATGTTGGTGCGGCTTCGGAACTTTTAAATATCTCGATATATCTCGAAAACTACGCTTCTGATCAAAAAATATCATAGAACATAAATTGTAGGAAACATAATTCTCTACAAAAAAGGTCTCTTAACATTTTGCCATAGCTCTCTTCGTTTCCGAGATATTTGCAGATTTATCTCAAGGGAAGGGGCCTGACGGACATATTTCGAGATATTTCTTCTTCTTGTTGTTCTTCTTCTGCACAGCTAAGCTGGAAGTGGCATTTGCAGCTCGCAATAGTGCAGAGTTATCTCAAAGAAAGGGGCCACGGTGTTTCTGTATCTCTATTATGTTGGTGCGGCTTCGGAACTTTTAAATATCTTGATATATCTCGAGAACTACGCATCTGATCAAAAAATATCATAGAACATAAAAAGTAGGAAACTTAATTCTCTACAAAAAAGGTCTCTTAACATTTTGCCATAGCTCGCTTCGTTTCCGAGATATTTGCAGATTTATCTCAAGGGAAGGGGCCTGACGGACATATTTCGAGATATTTCTTCTTCTTGTTGTTCTTCTTCTGCACAGCTAAGCTGGAAGTGGCATTTGCGGCTCGCAATAGTGCAGAGTTATCTCAAAGAAAGAGGCTACGGTGTTTCTGTACCTCTATTATGTTGGTGCAGCTTCGGAACTTTTAAATATCTTGATATATCTCGAGAACTACGCATCTGATCAAAAAATATCATCGAACATAAAAAGTAGGAAACTTAATTCTCTACAAAAAAGGTCTCTTAACATTTTGCCATAGCTCGCTTCGTTTCCGAGATATTTGCAGATTCAGCTCAAAGGAACTGGCCTGACGGACATATTTCGAGATATTTCTTCTTCTTGTTGTTCTTCCTCTGCACAGCTAAGCTGGAAGTGGCATTTGCAGCTCGCAATATTGCAGAGTTATCTCACAGAAAGGGGCCACGGTGTTTCTGTATCTCTATTATGTTGGTGCGGCTTCGGAACTTTTAAATATCTTGATATATCTCGAGAACTAAGCATCTGATCAAAAAATATCATAGAACATAAAAAGTAGGAAACTTAATTCTCTACAAAAAAGGTCTCTTAACATTTTGCCATAGCTCGCTTCGTTTCCGAGATATTTGCAGATATATCTCAAGGGAAGGGGCCTGACGGACATATTTCGAGATATTTCTTCTTCTTGTTGTTCTTCTTCTGCACAGCTAAGCTGGAAGTGGCATTTGCGGCTCGCACTAGTGCAGAGTTATCTCAAAGAAAGGGGCCACGGTGTTTCTGTATCTCTATTATGTTGGTGCGGCTTCGGAACTTTTAAATATCTCGATATATCTCGAAAACTACGCTTCTGATCAAAAAATATCATAGAACATAAAAAGTAGGAAACTTAATTCTCTACAAAAAAGGTCTCTTAACATTTTGCCATAGCTCGCTTCGTTTCCGAGATATTTGCAGATTTATCTCAAGGGAAGGGGCCTAACGGACATATTTCGAGATATTTCTTCTTCTTGTTGTTCTTCTTCTGCACAGCTAAGCTGGAAGTGGCATTTGCGGCTCGCACTAGTGCAGAGTTATCTCAAAGAAAGGGGCCACGGTGTTTCTGTATCTCTATTATGTTGGTGCGGCTTCGGAACTTTTAAATATCTTGATATATCTCGAGAACTACGCGTCTGATCAAAAAATATCATAGAACATAAAAAGTAGGAAACTTAATTCTCTACAACAACGGTCTCTTAACATTTTGCCATAGCTCGCTTCGTTTCCGAGATATTTGTAGATATATCTCAAGGGAAGGGGCCTGACGGACATATTTCGAGATATTTCTTCTTCTTGTTGTTCTTCCTCTGCACAGCTAAGCTGGAAGTGGCATTTGCAGCTCGCAATAGTGCAGAGTTATCTCAAAGAAAGGGGCCACGGTGTTTCTGTATCTCTATTATGTTGGTGCGGCTTCGGAACTTTTAAATATCTTGATATATCTCGAGAACTACGCATCTGATCAAAAAATATCATAGAACATAAAAGGTAGGAAACTTAATTCTCTACAAAAAAGGTCTCTTAACATTTTGCCATAGCTCGCTTCGTTTCCGAGATATTTGCATATTTATCTCAAGGGAAGGGGCCTGACGGACATATTTCGAGATATTTCTTCTTCTTGTTGTTCTTCTTCTGCACAGCTAAGCTGGAAGTGGCATTTGCGGCTCGCACTAGTGCAGAGTTATCTCAAAGAAAGGGGCCACGGTGTTTCTGTATCTATATTATGTTGGTGCGGCTTCGGAACTTTTAAATATCTCGATATATCTCGAAAACTACGCTTCTGATCAAAAAATATCATAGAACATAAAAAGTAGGAAACTTAATTCTCTACAAAAAAGGTCTCTTAACATTTTGCCATACCTCGCTTCGTTTCCGAGATATTTGCAGATTTATCTCAAGGGAAGGGGCCTAACGGACATATTTCGAGATATTTCTTCTTCTTGTTGTTCTTCTTCTGCACAGCTAAACTGGAAGTGGCATTTCCAGCTCGCAATAGTGCAGAGTTATCTCAAAGAAAGGGGCCACGGTGTTTCTGTATCTCTATTATGTTGGTGCGGCTTCGGAACTTTTAAATATCTTGATATATCTCGAAAACTACGCTTCTGATCAAAAATATCATAGAACATAAATTGTAGGAAACATAATTCTCTACAAAAAAGGTCTCTTAACATTTTGCCATAGCTCGCTTCGTTTCCGAGATATTTGCAGATTTATCTCAAGGGAAGGGGCCTGACGGACATATTTCGAGATATTTCTTCTTTTTGTTGTTCTTGTTCTGCACAGCTAAGCTGGAAGTGGCATTTGCAGCGCGCAATAGTGCAGAGTTATCTCAAAGAAAGGGGCCACGGTGTTTCTGTATCTCTATTATGTTGGTGCGGCTTCGGAACTATTAAATATCTTGATATATCTCGAGAACTACGCATCTGATCAAAGATATCATAAAACATAAAAGGTAGGAAACTTAATTCTCTACAAAAAAGGTCTCTTAACATTTTGCCATAGCTCGCTTCGTTTCCGAGATATTTGCAGATTTATCTCAAGGGAAGGGGCCTGACGGACATATTTCGAGATATTTCTTCTTCTTGTTGTTCTTCTTCTGCACAGCTAAGCTGGAAGTGGCATTTGCGGCTCGCACTAGTGCAGAGTTATCTCAAAGGAAGGGGCCACGGTGTTTCTGTATCTCTATTATGTTGGTGCGGCTTCGGAACTTTTAAATATCTCGATATATCTCGAAAACTACGCTTCTGATCAAAAAATATCATAGAGCATAAAAAGTAGGAAACTTAATTCTCTACAAAAAAGGTCTCTTAACATTTTGCCATAGCTCGCTTCGTTTCCGAGATATTTGCAGATTCATCTCAAGGGAAGGGGTCTGACGGACATATTTCGAGATATTTCTTCTTCTTGTTGTTCTTCTTCTGCACAGCTAAGCTCGAAGTGGCATTTGCAGCTCGCAATAGTGCAGAGTTATCTCAAAGAAAGAGGCCACGGTGTTTCTGTACCTCTATTATGTTGGTGCAGCTTCGGAACTTTTAAATATCTTGATATATCTCGAGAACTACGCATCTGATCAAAAAATATCATCGAACATAAAAAGTAGGAAACTTAATTCTCTACAAAAAAGGTCTCTTAACATTTTGCCATAGCTGGCTTCGTTTCCGAGATATTTGCAGATTCAGCTCAAAGGAACTGGCCTGACGGACATATTTCGAGATATTTCTTCTTCTTGTTGTTCTTCCTCTGCACAGCTAAGCTGGAAGTGGCATTTGCAGCTCGCAATATTGCAGAGTTATCTCACAGAAAGGGGCCACGGTGTTTCTGTATCTCTATTATGTTGGTGCGGCTTCGGAACTTTTAAATATCTTGGTATATCTCGAGAACTAAGCATCTGATCAAAAAATATCATAGAACATAAAAAGTAGGAAACTTAATTCTCTACAAAAAAGGTCGCTTAACATTTTGCCATAGCTCGCTTCGTTTCCGAGATATTTGCATATTTATCTCAAGGGAAGGGGCCTGACGGACATATTTCGAGATATTTCTTCTTCTTGTTGTTCTTCCTCTGCACAGCTAAGCTGGAAGTGGCATTTGCAGCTCGCAATATTGCAGAGTTATCTCACAGAAAGGGGCCACGGTGTTTCTGTATCTCTATTATGTTGGTGCGGCTTCGGAACTTTTAAATATCTTGATATATCTCGAGAACTAAGCATCTGATCAAAAAATATCATAGAACATAAAAAGTAGGAAACTTAATTCTCTACAAAAAAGGTCGCTTAACATTTTGCCATAGCTCGCTTCGTTTCCGAGATATTTGCATATTTATCTCAAGGGAAGGGGCCTGACGGACATATTTCGAGATATTTCTTCTTCTTGTTGTTCTTCTTCTGCACAGCTAAGCTGGAAGTGGCATTTGCGGCTCGCACTAGTGCAGAGTTATCTCAAAGAAAGGGGCCACGGTGTTTCTGTATCTCTATTATGTTGGTGCGGCTTCGGAACTTTTAAATATCTCGATATATCTCGAAAACTACGCTTCTGATCAAAAAATATCATAGAACATAAATTGTAGGAAACATAATTCTCTACAAAAAAGGTCTCTTAACATTTTGCCATAGCTCTCTTCGTTTCCGAGATATTTGCAGATTTATCTCAAGGGAAGGGGCCTGACGGACATATTTCGAGATATTTCTTCTTCTTGTTGTTCTTCTTCTGCACAGCTAAGCTGGAAGTGGCATTTGCAGCTCGCAATAGTGCAGAGTTATCTCAAAGAAAGGGGCCACGGTGTTTCTGTATCTCTATTATGTTGGTGCGGCTTCGGAACTTTTAAATATCATGATATATCTCGAGAACTACGCATCTGATCAAAGATATCATCAAACATAAAAAGTAGGAAACTTAATTCTCTACAAAAAAGGTCTGTTAACATTTTGCCATAGCTCGCTTCGTTTCCGAGATATTTGCAGATTCAGCTCAAAGGAACTGGCCTGACGGACATATTTCGAGATATTTCTTCTTCTTGTTGTTCTTCCTCTGCACAGCTAAGCTGGAAGTGGCATTTGCAGCTCGCAATATTGCAGAGTTATCTCACAGAAAGGGGCCACGGTGTTTCTGTATCTCTATTATGTTGGTGCGGCTTCGGAACTTTTAAATATCTTGATATATCTCGAGAACTAAGCATCTGATCAAAAAATATCATAGAACATAAAAAGTAGGAAACTTAATTCTCTACAAAAAAGGTCGCTTAACATTTTGCCATAGCTCTCTTCGTTTCCGAGATATTTGCAGATTTATCTCAAGGGAAGGGGCCTGACGGACATATTTCGAGATATTTCTTCTTCTTGTTGTTCTTCTTCTGCACAGCTAAGCTGGAAGTGGCATTTGCAGCTCGCAATAGTGCAGAGTTATCTCAAAGAAAGGGGCCACGGTGTTTCTGTATCTCTATTATGTTGTAGCGGCTTCGGAACTTTTAAATATCTTGATATATCTCGAGAACTACGCGTCTGATCAAAAAATATCATAGAACATAAAAAGTAGGAAACTTAATTCTCTACAACAACGGTCTCTTAACATTTTGCCACAGCTCGGTTCGTTTCCGAGATATTTGCATATTTATCTCAAGGGAAGGGGCCTGACGGACATATTTCGAGATATTTCTTCTTCTTGTTGTTCTTCTTCTGCACAGCTAAGCTGGAAGTGGCATTTGCAGCTCGCAATAGTGCAGAGTTATCCCAAAGAAAGGGGCCACGGTGTTTCTGTATCTCTATTATGTTGGTGCGGCTTCGGAACTTTTAAATATCTCGATATATCTCGAAAACTACGCTTCTGATCAAAAAATATCATAGAACATAAATTGTAGGAAACATAATTCTTTACAAAAAAGGTCTCTTAACATTTTGCCATAGCTCGCTTCGTTTCCGAGATATTTGCAGATTTATCTCAAGGGAAGGGTCCTGATGGACATATTTCGAGATATTTCTTCTTCTTGTTGTTCTTCTTCTGCACAGCTAAACTGGAAGTGGCATTTCCAGCTCGCAATCGTGCAGAGTTATCTCAAAGAAAGGGGCTATGGTGTTTCTGTATCTCTATTATGTTGGTGCGGCTTCGGAACTTTTAAATATCTTGATATATCTCGAGAACTACGCATCTGATCAAAAAATATCATAGAACATGAAAACTAGGAAACTTAATTCTCTACAAAACAGGTCTCTTAACATTTTGCCATAGCTCTCTTCGTTTCCGAGATATTTGCAGATTTATCTCAAGGGAAGGGGCCTGGCGGACATATTTCGAGATATTTCTTCTTCTTGTTGTTCTTCTTCTGCACAGCTAAGCTGGAAGTGGCATTTGCAGCTCGCAATAGTTCAGAGTTATCTCAAAGAAAGGGGCCACGGTGTTTCTGTATCTCTATTATGTTGGTGCGGCTTCGGAACTTTTAAATATCTTGATATATCTCGAGAACTACGCATCTGATCAAAAAATATCATAGAACATGAAAAGTAGGAAACTTAATTCTCTACAAAAAAGGTCTCTTAACATTTTGCCATAGCTCGCTTCGTTTCCGAGATATTTGCATATTTATCTCAAGGGAAGGGGCCTGACGGACATATTTCGAGATATTTCTTCTTCTTGTTGTTCTTCTTCTGCACAGCTAAGCTGGAAGTGGCATTTGCGGCTCGCACTAGTGCAGAGTTATCTCAAAGAAAGGGGCCACGGTGTTTCTGTATCTCTATTATGTTGGTGCGGCTTCGGAACTTTTAAATATCTCGATATATCTCGAAAACTACGCTTCTGATCAAAAAATATCACAGAACATAAATTGTAGGAAACATAATTCTCTACAAAAAAGGTCTCTTAACATTTTGCCGTAGCTCTCTTCGTTTCCGAGATATTTGCAGATTTATCTCAAGGGAAGGGGCCTGACGGACATATTTCGAGATATTTCTTCTTCTTGTTGTTCTTCTTCTGCACAGCTAAGCTGGAAGTGGCATTTGCAGCTCGCAATAGTGCAGAGTTATCTCAAAGAAAGGGGCCACGGTGTTTCTGTATCTCTATTATGTTGGTGCGGCTTCGGAACTTTTAAATATCTTGATATATCTCGAGAACTACGCATCTGATCAAAAAATATCATAGAACATAAAAAGTAGGAAACTTAATTCTCTACAAAAAAGGTCTCTTAACATTTTGCCATAGCTCGCTTCGTTTCCGAGATATTTGCAGATTTATCTCAAGGGAAGGGGCCTGACGGACATATTTCGAGATATTTCTTCTTCTTGTTGTTCTTCTTCTGCACAGCTAAGCTGGAAGTGGCATTTGCGGCTCGCAATAGTGCAGAGTTATCTCAAAGAAAGAGGCTACGGTGTTTCTGTACCTCTATTATGTTGGTGCAGCTTCGGAACTTTTAAATATCTTGATATATCTCGAGAACTACGCATCTGATCAAAAAATATCATGGAACATAAAAAGTAGGAAACTTAATTCTCTACAAAAAAGGTCTCTTAACATTTTGCCATAGCTCGCTTCGTTTCCGAGATATTTGCAGATTCAGCTCAAAGGAACTGGCCTGACGGACATATTTCGAGATATTTCTTCTTCTTGTTGTTCTTCCTCTGCACAGCTAAGCTGGAAGTGGCATTTGCAGCTCGCAATATTGCAGAGTTATCTCACAGAAAGGGGCCACGGTGTTTCTGTATCTCTATTATGTTGGTGCGGCTTCGGAACTTTTAAATATCTTGATATATCTCGAGAACTAAGCATCTGATCAAAAAATATCATAGAACATAAAAAGTAGGAAACTTAATTCTCTACAAAAAAGGTCTCTTAACATTTTGCCATAGCTCGCTTCGTTTCCGAGATATTTGCAGATATATCTCAAGGGAAGGGGCCTGACGGACATATTTCGAGATATTTCTTCTTCTTGTTGTTCTTCTTCTGCACAGCTAAGCTGGAAGTGGCATTTGCGGCTCGCACTAGTGCAGAGTTATCTCAAAGAAAGGGGCCACGGTGTTTCTGTATCTCTATTATGTTGGTGCGGCTTCGGAACTTTTAAATATCTCGATATATCTCGAAAACTACGCTTCTGATCAAAAAATATCATAGAACATAAAAAGTAGGAAACTTAATTCTCTACAAAAAAGGTCTCTTAACATTTTGCCATAGCTCGCTTCGTTTCCGAGATATTTGCAGATTTATCTCAAGGGAAGGGGCCTAACGGACATATTTCGAGATATTTCTTCTTCTTGTTGTTCTTCTTCTGCACAGCTAAGCTGGAAGTGGCATTTGCGGCTCGCACTAGTGCAGAGTTATCTCAAAGAAAGGGGCCACGGTGTTTCTGTATCTCTATTATGTTGGTGCGGCTTCGGAACTTTTAAATATCTTGATATATCTCGAGAACTACGCGTCTGATCAAAAAATATCATAGAACATAAAAAGTAGGAAACTTAATTCTCTACAACAACGGTCTCTTAACATTTTGCCATAGCTCGCTTCGTTTCCGAGATATTTGTAGATATATCTCAAGGGAAGGGGCCTGACGGACATATTTCGAGATATTTCTTCTTCTTGTTGTTCTTCCTCTGCACAGCTAAGCTGGAAGTGGCATTTGCAGCTCGCAATAGTGCAGAGTTATCTCAAAGAAAGGGGCCACGGTGTTTCTGTATCTCTATTATGTTGGTGCGGCTTCGGAACTTTTAAATATCTTGATATATCTCGAGAACTACGCATCTGATCAAAAAATATCATAGAACATAAAAGGTAGGAAACTTAATTCTCTACAAAAAAGGTCTCTTAACATTTTGCCATAGCTCGCTTCGTTTCCGAGATATTTGCATATTTATCTCAAGGGAAGGGGCCTGACGGACATATTTCGAGATATTTCTTCTTCTTGTTGTTCTTCTTCTGCACAGCTAAGCTGGAAGTGGCATTTGCGGCTCGCACTAGTGCAGAGTTATCTCAAAGAAAGGGGCCACGGTGTTTCTGTATCTCTATTATGTTGGTGCGGCTTCGGAACTTTTAAATATCTTGATATATCTCGAAAACTACGCTTCTGATCAAAAATATCATAGAACATAAATTGTAGGAAACATAATTCTCTACAAAAAAGGTCTCTTAACATTTTGCCATAGCTCGCTTCGTTTCCGAGATATTTGCAGATTTATCTCAAGGGAAGGGGCCTGACGGACATATTTCGAGATATTTCTTCTTTTTGTTGTTCTTGTTCTGCACAGCTAAGCTGGAAGTGGCATTTGCAGCGCGCAATAGTGCAGAGTTATCTCAAAGAAAGGGGCCACGGTGTTTCTGTATCTCTATTATGTTGGTGCGGCTTCGGAACTATTAAATATCTTGATATATCTCGAGAACTACGCATCTGATCAAAGATATCATAAAACATAAAAGGTAGGAAACTTAATTCTCTACAAAAAAGGTCTCTTAACATTTTGCCATAGCTCGCTTCGTTTCCGAGATATTTGCAGATTTATCTCAAGGGAAGGGGCCTGACGGACATATTTCGAGATATTTCTTCTTCTTGTTGTTCTTCTTCTGCACAGCTAAGCTGGAAGTGGCATTTGCGGCTCGCACTAGTGCAGAGTTATCTCAAAGAAAGGGGCCACGGTGTTTCTGTATCTCTATTATGTTGGTGCGGCTTCGGAACTTTTAAATATCTCGATATATCTCGAAAACTACGCTTCTGATCAAAAAATATCATAGAGCATAAAAAGTAGGAAACTTAATTCTCTACAAAAAAGGTCTCTTAACATTTTGCCATAGCTCGCTTCGTTTCCGAGATATTTGCAGATTCATCTCAAGGGAAGGGGTCTGACGGACATATTTCGAGATATTTCTTCTTCTTGTTGTTCTTCTTCTGCACAGCTAAGCTCGAAGTGGCATTTGCAGCTCGCAATAGTGCAGAGTTATCTCAAAGAAAGAGGCCACGGTGTTTCTGTACCTCTATTATGTTGGTGCAGCTTCGGAACTTTTAAATATCTTGATATATCTCGAGAACTACGCATCTGATCAAAAAATATCATCGAACATAAAAAGTAGGAAACTTAATTCTCTACAAAAAAGGTCTCTTAACATTTTGCCATAGCTGGCTTCGTTTCCGAGATATTTGCAGATTCAGCTCAAAGGAACTGGCCTGACGGACATATTTCGAGATATTTCTTCTTCTTGTTGTTCTTCCTCTGCACAGCTAAGCTGGAAGTGGCATTTGCAGCTCGCAATATTGCAGAGTTATCTCACAGAAAGGGGCCACGGTGTTTCTGTATCTCTATTATGTTGGTGCGGCTTCGGAACTTTTAAATATCTTGATATATCTCGAGAACTAAGCATCTGATCAAAAAATATCATAGAACATAAAAAGTAGGAAACTTAATTCTCTACAAAAAAGGTCGCTTAACATTTTGCCATAGCTCGCTTCGTTTCCGAGATATTTGCATATTTATCTCAAGGGAAGGGGCCTGACGGACATATTTCGAGATATTTCTTCTTCTTGTTGTTCTTCCTCTGCACAGCTAAGCTGGAAGTGGCATTTGCAGCTCGCAATATTGCAGAGTTATCTCACAGAAAGGGGCCACGGTGTTTCTGTATCTCTATTATGTTGGTGCGGCTTCGGAACTTTTAAATATCTTGATATATCTCGAGAACTAAGCATCTGATCAAAAAATATCATAGAACATAAAAAGTAGGAAACTTAATTCTCTACAAAAAAGGTCTCTTAACATTTTGCCATAGCTCGCTTCGTTTCCGAGATATTTGCAGATTTATCTCAAGGGAAGGGGCCTGACGGACATATTTCGAGATATTTCTTCTTTTTGTTGTTCTTGTTCTGCACAGCTAAGCTGGAAGTGGCATTTGCAGCGCGCAATAGTGCAGAGTTATCTCAAAGAAAGGGGCCACGGTGTTTCTGTATCTCTATTATGTTGGTGCGGCTTCGGAACTATTAAATATCTTGATATATCTCGAGAACTACGCATCTGATCAAAGATATCATAAAACATAAAAGGTAGGAAACTTAATTCTCTACAAAAAAGGTCTCTTAACATTTTGCCATAGCTCGCTTCGTTTCCGAGATATTTGCAGATTTATCTCAAGGGAAGGGGCCTGACGGACATATTTCGAGATATTTCTTCTTCTTGTTGTTCTTCTTCTGCACAGCTAAGCTGGAAGTGGCATTTGCGGCTCGCACTAGTGCAGAGTTATCTCAAAGAAAGGGGCCACGGTGTTTCTGTATCTCTATTATGTTGGTGCGGCTTCGGAACTTTTAAATATCTCGATATATCTCGAAAACTACGCTTCTGATCAAAAAATATCATAGAGCATAAAAAGTAGGAAACTTAATTCTCTACAAAAAAGGTCTCTTAACATTTTGCCATAGCTCGCTTCGTTTCCGAGATATTTGCAGATTCATCTCAAGGGAAGGGGTCTGACGGACATATTTCGAGATATTTCTTCTTCTTGTTGTTCTTCTTCTGCACAGCTAAGCTCGAAGTGGCATTTGCAGCTCGCAATAGTGCAGAGTTATCTCAAAGAAAGAGGCCACGGTGTTTCTGTACCTCTATTATGTTGGTGCAGCTTCGGAACTTTTAAATATCTTGATATATCTCGAGAACTACGCATCTGATCAAAAAATATCATCGAACATAAAAAGTAGGAAACTTAATTCTCTACAAAAAAGGTCTCTTAACATTTTGCCATAGCTGGCTTCGTTTCCGAGATATTTGCAGATTCAGCTCAAAGGAACTGGCCTGACGGACATATTTCGAGATATTTCTTCTTCTTGTTGTTCTTCCTCTGCACAGCTAAGCTGGAAGTGGCATTTGCAGCTCGCAATATTGCAGAGTTATCTCACAGAAAGGGGCCACGGTGTTTCTGTATCTCTATTATGTTGGTGCGGCTTCGGAACTTTTAAATATCTTGATATATCTCGAGAACTAAGCATCTGATCAAAAAATATCATAGAACATAAAAAGTAGGAAACTTAATTCTCTACAAAAAAGGTCTCTTAACATTTTGCCATAGCTCGCTTCGTTTCCGAGATATTTGCAGATTTATCTCAAGGGAAGGGGCCTAACGGACATATTTCGAGATATTTCTTCTTCTTGTTGTTCTTCTTCTGCACAGCTAAGCTGGAAGTGGCATTTGCGGCTCGCACTAGTGCAGAGTTATCTCAAAGAAAGGGGCCACGGTGTTTCTGTATCTCTATTATGTTGGTGCGGCTTCGGAACTTTTAAATATCTCGATATATCTCGAAAACTACGCTTCTGATCAAAAAATATCATAGAACATAAATTGTAGGAAACATAATTCTCTACAAAAAAGGTCTCTTAACATTTTGCCATAGCTCTCTTCGTTTCCGAGATATTTGCAGATTTATCTCAAGGGAAGGGGCCTGACGGACATATTTCGAGATATTTCTTCTTCTTGTTGTTCTTCTTCTGCACAGCTAAGCTGGAAGTGGCATTTGCAGCTCGCAATAGTGCAGAGTTATCTCAAAGAAAGGGGCCACGGTGTTTCTGTATCTCTATTATGTTGGTGCGGCATCGGAACTTTTAAATATCTTGATATATCTCGAGAACTACGCGTCTGATCAAAAAATATCATAGAACATAAAAAGTAGGAAACTTAATTCTCTACAACAACGGTCTCTTAACATTTTGCCATAGCTCGCTTCGTTTCCGAGATATTTGCATATTTATCTCAAGGGAACGGGCCTGACGGACATATTTCGAGATATTTCTTCTTCTTGTTGTTCTTCTTCTGCACAGCTAAGCTGGAAGTGGTATTTGCGGCTCGCACTAGTGCAGAGTTATCTCAAAGAAAGG
Source organism: Osmia lignaria lignaria (assembly GCF_051020975.1). Lineage (NCBI taxonomy): Eukaryota > Metazoa > Arthropoda > Insecta > Hymenoptera > Megachilidae > Osmia > Osmia lignaria. Next base: position 19,747,834 of record NW_027478161.1, read on the forward strand.
GGCCACGGTGTTTCTGTATCTCTATTATGTTGGTGCGGCTTCGGAACTTTTAAATATCTTGATATATCTCGAGAACTACGCTTCTGATCAAAAAATATCATAGAACGTAAATTGTAAGAAACATTATTCTCTACAAAAAAGGTCTCTTAACATTTTGCCATAGCTCGCTTTGTTTCCGAGATATTTGCAGATTTATCTCAAGGGAAGTGGCCTGACGGACATATTTCGAGATATTTCTTCTTCTTGTTGTTCTTCTTCTGCACAGCTAAGCTGGAAGTGGCATTTGCGGCTCGCACTAGTGCAGAGTTATCTCAAAGAAAGGGGCCACGGTGTTTCTGTATCTCTATTATGTTGGTGCGGCTTCGGAACTTTTAAATATCTTGATATATCTCGAGAACTACGCTTCTGATCAAAAAATATCATAGAACGTAAATTGTAGGAAACATTATTCTCTACAAAAAAGGTCTCTTAACATTTTGCCATAGCTCGCTTCGTTTCCGAGATATTTGCAGATTCATCTCAAGGGAAGGGGTCTGACGGACATATTTCGAGATATTTCTTCTTCTTGTTGTTCTTCTTCTGCACAGCTAAGCTCGAAGTGGCATTTGCAGCTCGCAATAGTGCAGAGTTATCTCAAAGAAAGAGGCCACGGTGTTTCTGTACCTCTATTATGTTGGTGCAGCTTCGGAACTTTTAAATATCTTGATATATCTCGAGAACTACGCATCTGATCAAAAAATATCATCCAACATAAAAAGTAGGAAACTTGATTCTCTACAAAAAAGGTCTCTTAACATTTTGCCATAGCTCGCTTCGTTTCCGAGATATTTGCAGATTTATCTCAAGGGAAGGGGCCTAACGGACATATTTCGAGATATTTCTTCTTCTTGTTGTTCTTCTTCTGCACAGCTAAACTGGAAGTGGCATTTCCAGCTCGCAATAGTGCAGAGTTATCTCAAAGAAAGGGGCCACGGTGTTTCTGTATCTCTATTATGTTGGTGCGGCTTCGGAACTTTTAAATATCTTGATATATCTCGAGAACTACGCATCTGATCAAAAAATATCATAGAACATAAAAAGTAGCAAACTTAATTCTCTACAAAAAAGGTCTCTTAAAATTTTGCCATAGCTCGCTTCGTTTCCGAGATATTTGCAGATTTATCTCAAGGGAAGGGGCCTGACGGACATATTTCGAGATATTTCTTCTTCTTGTTGTTCTTCTTCTGCACAGCTAAGCTCGAAGTGGCATTTGCAGCTCGCAATAGTGCAGAGTTATCTCAAAGAAAGAGGCCACGGTGTTTCTGTACCTCTATTATGTTGGTGCAGCTTCGGAACTTTTAAATATCTTGATATATCTCGAGAACTACGCATCTGATCAAAAAATATCATCGAACATAAAAAGTAGGAAACTTAATTCTCTACAAAAAAGGTCTCTTAACATTTTGCCATAGCTCGCTTTGTTTCCGAGATATTTGCATATTTATCTCAAGGGAAGGGGCCTGACGGACATATTTCGAGATATTTCTTCTTCTTGTTGTTCTTCTTCTGCACAGCTAAGCTGGAAGTGGCATTTGCGGCTCGCACTAGTGCAGAGTTATCTCAAAGAAAGGGGCCACGGTGTTTCTGTATCTCTATTATGTTGGTGCGGCTTCGGAACTTTTAAATATCTCGATATATCTCGAAAACTACGCTTCTGATCAAAAAATATCATACAACATAAATTGTAGCAAACATAATTCTCTACAAAAAAGGTCTCTTAACATTTTGCCATAGCTCGCTTTGTTTCCGAGATATTTGCATATTTATCTCAAGGGAAGGGGCCTGACGGACATATTTCGAGATATTTCTTCTTCTTGTTGTTCTTCTTCTGCACAGCTAAGCTGGAAGTGGCATTTGCGGCTCGCACTAGTGCAGAGTTATCTCAAAGAAAGGGGCCACGTTGTTTCTGTATCTCTATTATGTTGGTGCGGCTTCGGAACTTTTAAATATCTCGATATATCTCGAAAACTACGCTTCTGATCAAAAAATATCATAGAACATAAAAAGTAGGAAACTTAATTCTCTACAAAAAAGGTCTCTTAACATTTTGCCATAGCTCGCTTCGTTTCCGAGATATTTGCAGATTTATCTCAAGGGAAGGGGCCTGACGGACATATTTCGAGATATTTCTTCTTCTTGTTGTTCTTCTTCTGCACAGCTAAGCTGGAAGTGGCATTTGCGGCTCGCACTAGTGCAGAGTTATCTCAAAGAAAGGGGCCACGGTGTTTCTGTATCTCTATTATGTTGGTGCGGCTTCGGAACTTTTAAATATCTCGATATATCTCGAAAACTACGCTTCTGATCAAAAAATATCATAGAACATAAATTGTAGGAAACATAATTCTCTACAAAAAAGGTCTCTTAACATTTTGCCATAGCTCGCTTCGTTTCCGAGATATTTGCAGATATATCTCAAGGGAAGGGGCCTGACGGACATATTTCGAGATATTTCTTCTTCTTGTTGTTCTTCCTCTGCACAGCTAAGCTGGAAGTGGCATTTGCAGCTCGCACTAGTGCAGAGTTATCTCAAAGAAAGGGGCCACGGTGTTTCTGTATCTCTATTATGATGGTGCGGCTTCGGAACTTTTAAATATCTCGATATATCTCGAAAACCACGCTTCTGATCAAAAAATATCATAGAACATAAATTGTAGGAAACATAATTCTCTACAAAAAAGGTCTCTTAACATTTTGCCATAGCTCGCTTCGTTTCCGAGATATTTGCAGATTTATCTCAAGGGAAGGGGCCTGACGGACATATTTCGAGATATTTCTTCTTCTTGTTGTTCTTCTTCTGCACAGCTAAGCTGGAAGTGGCATTTGCGGCTCGCACTAGTGCAGAGTTATCTCAAAGAAAGGGGCCACGGTGTTTCTGTATCTCTATTATGTTGGTGCGGCTTCGGAACTTTTAAATATCTTGATATATCTCGAGAACTACGCATCTGATCAAAAAATATCATAGAACATAAAAAGTAGGAAACTTAATTCTCTACAAAAAAGGTCTCTTAACATTTTGCCATAGCTCGCTTCGTTTCCGAGATATTTGCATATTTATCTCAAGGGAAGGGGCCTGACGGACATATTTCGAGATATTTCTTCTTCTTGTTGTTCTTCTTCTGCACAGCTAAGCTGGAAGTGGCATTTGCGGCTCGCACTAGTGCAGAGTTATCTCAAAGAAAGGGGCCACGGTGTTTCTGTATCTCTATTATGTTGGTGCGGCTTCGGAACTTTTAAATATCTCGATATATCTCGAAAACTACGCTTCTGATCAAAAAATATCATAGAACATAAATTGTAGGAAACATAATTCTCTACAAAAAAGGTCTCTTAACATTTTGCCATAGCTCGCTTCGTTTCCGAGATATTTGTAGATATATCTCAAGGGAAGGGGCCTGACGGACATATTTCGAGATATTTCTTCTTCTTGTTGTTCTTCCTCTGCACAGCTAAGCTGGAAGTGGCATTTGCAGCTCGCAATAGTGCAGAGTTATCTCAAAGAAAGGGGCCACGGTGTTTCTGTATCTCTATTATGTTGGTGCGGCTTCGGAACTTTTAAATATCTTGATATATCTCGAGAACTACGCATCTGATCAAAAAATATCATAGAACATAAAAGGTAGGAAACTTAATTCTCTACAAAAAAGGTCTCTTAACATTTTGCCATAGCTCGCTTCGTTTCCGAGATATTTGCATATTTATCTCAAGGGAAGGGGCCTGACGGACATATTTCGAGATATTTCTTCTTCTTGTTGTTCTTCTTCTGCACAGCTAAGCTGGAAGTGGCATTTGCGGCTCGCACTAGTGCAGAGTTATCTCAAAGAAAGGGGCCACGGTGTTTCTGTATCTATATTATGTTGGTGCGGCTTCGGAACTTTTAAATATCTCGATATATCTCGAAAACTACGCTTCTGATCAAAAAATATCATAGAACATAAAAAGTAGGAAACTTAATTCTCTACAAAAAAGGTCTCTTAACATTTTGCCATACCTCGCTTCGTTTCCGAGATATTTGCAGATTTATCTCAAGGGAAGGGGCCTAACGGACATATTTCGAGATATTTCTTCTTCTTGTTGTTCTTCTTCTGCACAGCTAAACTGGAAGTGGCATTTCCAGCTCGCAATAGTGCAGAGTTATCTCAAAGAAAGGGGCCACGGTGTTTCTGTATCTCTATTATGTTGGTGCGGCTTCGGAACTTTTAAATATCTTGATATATCTCGAAAACTACGCTTCTGATCAAAAATATCATAGAACATAAATTGTAGGAAACATAATTCTCTACAAAAAAGGTCTCTTAACATTTTGCCATAGCTCGCTTCGTTTCCGAGATATTTGCAGATTTATCTCAAGGGAAGGGGCCTGACGGACATATTTCGAGATATTTCTTCTTTTTGTTGTTCTTGTTCTGCACAGCTAAGCTGGAAGTGGCATTTGCAGCGCGCAATAGTGCAGAGTTATCTCAAAGAAAGGGGCCACGGTGTTTCTGTATCTCTATTATGTTGGTGCGGCTTCGGAACTATTAAATATCTTGATATATCTCGAGAACTACGCATCTGATCAAAGATATCATAAAACATAAAAGGTAGGAAACTTAATTCTCTACAAAAAAGGTCTCTTAACATTTTGCCATAGCTCGCTTCGTTTCCGAGATATTTGCAGATTTATCTCAAGGGAAGGGGCCTGACGGACATATTTCGAGATATTTCTTCTTCTTGTTGTTCTTCTTCTGCACAGCTAAGCTGGAAGTGGCATTTGCGGCTCGCACTAGTGCAGAGTTATCTCAAAGAAAGGGGCCACGGTGTTTCTGTATCTCTATTATGTTGGTGCGGCTTCGGAACTTTTAAATATCTCGATATATCTCGAAAACTACGCTTCTGATCAAAAAATATCATAGAGCATAAAAAGTAGGAAACTTAATTCTCTACAAAAAAGGTCTCTTAACATTTTGCCATAGCTCGCTTCGTTTCCGAGATATTTGCAGATTCATCTCAAGGGAAGGGGTCTGACGGACATATTTCGAGATATTTCTTCTTCTTGTTGTTCTTCTTCTGCACAGCTAAGCTCGAAGTGGCATTTGCAGCTCGCAATAGTGCAGAGTTATCTCAAAGAAAGAGGCCACGGTGTTTCTGTACCTCTATTATGTTGGTGCAGCTTCGGAACTTTTAAATATCTTGATATATCTCGAGAACTACGCATCTGATCAAAAAATATCATCGAACATAAAAAGTAGGAAACTTAATTCTCTACAAAAAAGGTCTCTTAACATTTTGCCATAGCTGGCTTCGTTTCCGAGATATTTGCAGATTCAGCTCAAAGGAACTGGCCTGACGGACATATTTCGAGATATTTCTTCTTCTTGTTGTTCTTCCTCTGCACAGCTAAGCTGGAAGTGGCATTTGCAGCTCGCAATATTGCAGAGTTATCTCACAGAAAGGGGCCACGGTGTTTCTGTATCTCTATTATGTTGGTGCGGCTTCGGAACTTTTAAATATCTTGATATATCTCGAGAACTAAGCATCTGATCAAAAAATATCATAGAACATAAAAAGTAGGAAACTTAATTCTCTACAAAAAAGGTCGCTTAACATTTTGCCATAGCTCGCTTCGTTTCCGAGATATTTGCATATTTATCTCAAGGGAAGGGGCCTGACGGACATATTTCGAGATATTTCTTCTTCTTGTTGTTCTTCCTCTGCACAGCTAAGCTGGAAGTGGCATTTGCAGCTCGCAATATTGCAGAGTTATCTCACAGAAAGGGGCCACGGTGTTTCTGTATCTCTATTATGTTGGTGCGGCTTCGGAACTTTTAAATATCTTGATATATCTCGAGAACTAAGCATCTGATCAAAAAATATCATAGAACATAAAAAGTAGGAAACTTAATTCTCTACAAAAAAGGTCGCTTAACATTTTGCCATAGCTCGCTTCGTTTCCGAGATATTTGCATATTTATCTCAAGGGAAGGGGCCTGACGGACATATTTCGAGATATTTCTTCTTCTTGTTGTTCTTCTTCTGCACAGCTAAGCTGGAAGTGGCATTTGCGGCTCGCACTAGTGCAGAGTTATCTCAAAGAAAGGGGCCACGGTGTTTCTGTATCTCTATTATGTTGGTGCGGCTTCGGAACTTTTAAATATCTCGATATATCTCGAAAACTACGCTTCTGATCAAAAAATATCATAGAACATAAATTGTAGGAAACATAATTCTCTACAAAAAAGGTCTCTTAACATTTTGCCATAGCTCTCTTCGTTTCCGAGATATTTGCAGATTTATCTCAAGGGAAGGGGCCTGACGGACATATTTCGAGATATTTCTTCTTCTTGTTGTTCTTCTTCTGCACAGCTAAGCTGGAAGTGGCATTTGCAGCTCGCAATAGTGCAGAGTTATCTCAAAGAAAGGGGCCACGGTGTTTCTGTATCTCTATTATGTTGGTGCGGCTTCGGAACTTTTAAATATCATGATATATCTCGAGAACTACGCATCTGATCAAAGATATCATCAAACATAAAAAGTAGGAAACTTAATTCTCTACAAAAAAGGTCTGTTAACATTTTGCCATAGCTCGCTTCGTTTCCGAGATATTTGCAGATTCAGCTCAAAGGAACTGGCCTGACGGACATATTTCGAGATATTTCTTCTTCTTGTTGTTCTTCCTCTGCACAGCTAAGCTGGAAGTGGCATTTGCAGCTCGCAATATTGCAGAGTTATCTCACAGAAAGGGGCCACGGTGTTTCTGTATCTCTATTATGTTGGTGCGGCTTCGGAACTTTTAAATATCTTGATATATCTCGAGAACTAAGCATCTGATCAAAAAATATCATAGAACATAAAAAGTAGGAAACTTAATTCTCTACAAAAAAGGTCGCTTAACATTTTGCCATAGCTCTCTTCGTTTCCGAGATATTTGCAGATTTATCTCAAGGGAAGGGGCCTGACGGACATATTTCGAGATATTTCTTCTTCTTGTTGTTCTTCTTCTGCACAGCTAAGCTGGAAGTGGCATTTGCAGCTCGCAATAGTGCAGAGTTATCTCAAAGAAAGGGGCCACGGTGTTTCTGTATCTCTATTATGTTGTAGCGGCTTCGGAACTTTTAAATATCTTGATATATCTCGAGAACTACGCGTCTGATCAAAAAATATCATAGAACATAAAAAGTAGGAAACTTAATTCTCTACAACAACGGTCTCTTAACATTTTGCCACAGCTCGGTTCGTTTCCGAGATATTTGCATATTTATCTCAAGGGAAGGGGCCTGACGGACATATTTCGAGATATTTCTGCTTCTTGTTGTTCTTCTTCTGCACAGCTAAGCTGGAAGTGGCATTTGCAGCTCGCAATAGTGCAGAGTTATCCCAAAGAAAGGGGCCACGGTGTTTCTGTATCTCTATTATGTTGGTGCGGCTTCGGAACTTTTAAATATCTCGATATATCTCGAAAACTACGCTTCTGATCAAAAAATATCATAGAACATAAATTGTAGGAAACATAATTCTTTACAAAAAAGGTCTCTTAACATTTTGCCATAGCTCGCTTCGTTTCCGAGATATTTGCAGATTTATCTCAAGGGAAGGGTCCTGATGGACATATTTCGAGATATTTCTTCTTCTTGTTGTTCTTCTTCTGCACAGCTAAACTGGAAGTGGCATTTCCAGCTCGCAATCGTGCAGAGTTATCTCAAAGAAAGGGGCCATGGTGTTTCTGTATCTCTATTATGTTGGTGCGGCTTCGGAACTTTTAAATATCTTGATATATCTCGAGAACTACGCATCTGATCAAAAAATATCATAGAACATGAAAACTAGGAAACTTAATTCTCTACAAAACAGGTCTCTTAACATTTTGCCATAGCTCTCTTCGTTTCCGAGATATTTGCAGATTTATCTCAAGGGAAGGGGCCTGGCGGACATATTTCGAGATATTTCTTCTTCTTGTTGTTCTTCTTCTGCACAGCTAAGCTGGAAGTGGCATTTGCAGCTCGCAATAGTTCAGAGTTATCTCAAAGAAAGGGGCCACGGTGTTTCTGTATCTCTATTATGTTGGTGCGGCTTCGGAACTTTTAAATATCTTGATATATCTCGAGAACTACGCATCTGATCAAAAAATATCATAGAACATGAAAAGTAGGAAACTTAATTCTCTACAAAAAAGGTCTCTTAACATTTTGCCATAGCTCGCTTCGTTTCCGAGATATTTGCATATTTATCTCAAGGGAAGGGGCCTGACGGACATATTTCGAGATATTTCTTCTTCTTGTTGTTCTTCTTCTGCACAGCTAAGCTGGAAGTGGCATTTGCGGCTCGCACTAGTGCAGAGTTATCTCAAAGAAACGGGCCACGGTGTTTCTGTATCTCTATTATGTTGGTGCGGCTTCGGAACTTTTAAATATCTTGATATATCTCGAGAACTACGCATCTGATCAAAAAATATCATAGAACATAAAAAGTAGGAAACTTAATTCTCTACAAAAAAGGTCTCTTAACATTTTGCCATAGCTCGCTTCGTTTCCGAGATATTTGCAGATTTATCTCAAGGGAAGGGGCCTGACGGACATATTTCGAGATATTTCTTCTTCTTGTTGTTCTTCTTCTGCACAGCTAAGCTGGAAGTGGCATTTGCGGCTCGCACTAGTGCAGAGTTATCTCAAAGAAAGGGGCCACGGTGTTTCTGTATCTCTATCATGTTGGTGCGGCTTCGGAACTTTTAAATATCTCGATATATCTCGAAAACTACGCTTCTGATCAAAAAATATCATAGAACATAAATTGTATGAAACATAATTCTCTACAAAAAACGTCTCTTAACATTTTGCCATAGCTCGCTTCGTTTCCGAGATATTTGCAGATTCAGCTCAAAGGAACTGGCCTGACGGACATATTTCGAGATATTTCTTCTTCTTGTTGTTCTTCCTCTGCACAGCTAAGCTGGAAGTGGCATTTGCAGCTCGCAATAGTGCAGAGTTATCTCAAAGAAAGGGGCCACGGTGTTTCTGTATCTCTATTATGTTGGTGCGGCTTCGGAACTTTTAAATATCTCGATATATCTCGAAAACTACGCTTCTGATCAAAAAATATCATAGAACGTAAATTGTAGGAAACATTATTCTCTACAAAAAAGGTCTCTTAACATTTTGCCATAGCTCGGTTCGTTTCCGAGATATTTGCAGATTCATCTCAAGGGAAGGGGTCTGACGGACATATTTCGAGATATTTCTTCTTCTTGTTGTTCTTCTTCTGCACAGCTAAGCTCGAAGCGGCATTTGCAGCTCGCAATAGTGCAGAGTTATCTCAAAGAAAGGGGCCACGGTGTTTCTGTATCTCTATTATGTTGGTGCGGCTTCGGGACTTTTAAATATCTCGATATATCTCGAAAACTACGCTTCTGATCAAAAAATATCATAGAACATAAATTGTAGGAAACATAATTCTCTACAAAAAAGGTCTCTTAACATTTTGCCATAGCTCGCTTCGTTTCCGAGATATTTGCAGATATATCTCAAGGGAAGGGGCCTGACGGACATATTTCGAGATATTTCTTCTTCTTGTTGTTCTTCTTCTGCACAGCTAAGCTGGAAGTGGCATTTACAGCTCGCAATAGTGCAGAGTTATCTCAAAGAAAGGGGCCACGGTGTTTCTGTATCTCTATTATGTTGGTGCGGCTTCGGAACTTTTAAATATCTTGATATATCTCGAGAACTACGCATCTGATCAAAAAATATCATAGAACATGAAAAGTAGGAAACTTAATTCTCTACAAAAAAGTTCTCTTAACATTTTGCCATAGCTCGCTTCGTTTCCGAGATATTTGCAGATTTATCTGAAGGGAAGGGGCCTAACGGACATATTTCGAGATATTTCTTCTTCTTGTTGTTCTTCTTCTTCACAGCTAAGCTCGAAGCGGCATTTGCAGCTCGCAATAGTGCAGAGTTATCTCAAAGAAAGAGGCCACGGTGTTTCTGTACCTCTATTATGTTGGTGCAGCTTCGGAACTTTTAAATATCTTGATATATCTCGAGAACTACGCATCTGATCAAAAAATATCATCGAACATAAAAAGTAGGAAACTTAATTCTCTACAAGAAAGGTCTCTAAACATTTTGCCATAGCTCGCTTCGTTTCCGAGATATTTGCAGATTTATCTCATGGGAAGGGGCCTGACGGACATATTTCGAGATATTTCATCTTCTTGTTGTTCTTCTTCTGCACAGCTAAGCTGGAAGTGGCATTTGCAGCTCGCAATAGTGCAGAGTTATCTCAAAGAAAGGGGCCACGGTGTTTCTGTATCTCTATTATGTTGGTGCGGCTTCGGAACTTTTAAATATCTCGATATATCTCGAAAACTACGCTTGTGATCAAAAAATATCATAGAACATAAAAAGTAGGAAACTTAATTCTCTACAAAAAAGGTCTCTTAACATTTTGCCATAGCTCGCTTCGTTTCCGAGATATTTGCATATTTATCTCAAGGGAAGGGGCCTGACGGACATATTTGGAGATATTTCTTCTTCTTGTTGTTCTTCTTCTGCACAGCTAAGCTGGAAGTGGCATTTGCGGCTCGCACTAGTGCAGAGTTATCTCAAAGAAAGGGGCCACGGTGTTTCTGTATCTCTATTATGTTGGTGCGGCTTCGGAACTTTTAAATATCTCGATATATCTCGAAAACTACGCTTCTGATCAAAAAATATCATAGAACATAAATTGTAGGAAACATAATTCTCTACAAAAAAGGTCTCTTAACATTTTGCCATAGCTCGCTTCGTTTCCGAGATATTTGCAGATATATCTCAAGGGAAGGGGCCTGACGGACATATTTCGAGATATTTCTTCTTCTTGTTGTTCTTCTTCTGCACAGCTAAGCTGGAAGTGGCATTTACAGCTCGCAATAGTGCAGAGTTATCTCAAAGAAAGGGGCCACGGTGTTTCTGTATCTCTATTATGTTGGTGCGGCTTCGGAACTTTTAAACATCTTGATATATCTCGAGAACTACGCGTCTGATCAAAAAATATCATAGAACATAAAAAGTAGGAAACTTAATTCTCTACAAAAAAGGTCTCTTAACATTTTGCCATAGCTCGCTTCGTTTCCGAGATATTTGCATATTTATCTCAAGGGAAGGGGCCTGACGGACATATTTCGAGATATTTCTTCTTCTTGTTGTTCTTCTTCTGCACAGCTAAGCTGGAAGTGGCATTTCCGGCTCGCACTAGTGCAGAGTTATCTCAAAGAAAGGGGCCACGGTGTTTCTGTATCTCTATTATGTTGGTGCGGCTTCGGAACTTTTAAATATCTCGATATATCTCGAAAACTACGCTTCTGATCAAAAAATATCATACAACATAAAAAGTAGGAAACTTAATTCTCTACAAAAAAGGTCTCTTAACATTTTGCCATAGCTCGCTTCGTTTCCGAGATATTTGCAGATTTATCTCAAGGGAAGGGGCCTAACGGACATATTTCGAGATATTTCTTCTTCTTGTTGTTCGTCTTCTGCACAGCTAAACTGGAAGTGGCATTTCCAGCTCGCAATAGTGCAGAGTTATCTCAAAGAAAGGGACCACGGTGTTTCTGTATCTCTATTATGTTGGTGCGGCTTCGGAACTTTTAAATATCTTGATATATCTCGAGAACTACGCATCTGATCAAAAAATATCATAGAACATGAAAAGTAGGAAACCTAATTCTCTACAAAAAAGGTCTCTTAACATTTTGCCATAGCTCGCTTCGTTTCCGAGATATTTGCATATTTATCTCAAGGGAAGGGGCCTGACGGACATATTTCGAGATATTTCTTCTTCTTGTTGTTCTTCTTCTGCACAGCTAAGCTGGAAGTGGCATTTGCGGCTCGCACTAGTGCACAGTTATCTCAAAGAAAGGGGCCACGGTGTTTCTGTATCTCTATTATGTTGGTGCGTCTTCGGAACTTTTAAATATCTCGATATATCTCGAAAACTACGCTTCTGATCAAAAAATATCATAGAACATAAATTGTAGGAAACATAATTCTCTACAAAAAAGGTCTCTTAACATTTTGCCATAGCTCGCTTCGTTTCCGAGATATTTGCAGATTTATCTCAAGGGAAGGGGCCTAACGGACATATTTCGAGATATTTCTTCTTCTTGTTGTTCTTCCTCTGCACAGCTAAGCTGGAAGTGGCATTTGCAGCTCGCAATAGTGCAGAGTTATCTCAAAGAAAGGGGCCACGGTGTTTCTGTATCTCTATTATGTTGGTGCGTCTTCGGAACTTTTAAATATCTCGATATATCTCGAAAACTACGCTTCTGATCAAAAAATATCATAGAACATAAATTGTAGGAAACATAATTGTCTACAAAAAACGTCTCTTAACATTTTGCCATAGCTCGCTTCGTTTCCGAGATATTTGCAGATTCAGCTCAAAGGAACTGGCCTGACGGACATATTTCGAGATATTTCTTCTTCTTGTTGTTCTTCCTCTGCACAGCTAAGCTGGAAGTGGCATTTGCAGCTCGCAATAGTGCAGAGTTATCTCAAAGAAAGGGGCCACGGTGTTTCTGTATCTCTATTATGTTGGTGCGGCTTCGGAACTTTTAAATATCTTGATATATCTCGAGAACTACGCATCTGAACAAAAAATATCATAGAACATAAAAAGTAGGAAACTTAATTCTCTACAAAAAAGGTCTCTTAACATTTTGCCATAGCTCGCTTCGTTTCCGAGATATTTGCATATTTATCTCAAGGGAAGGGGCCTGACGGACATATTTCGAGATATTTCTTCTTCTTGTTGTTCTTCTTCTGCACAGCTAAGCTGGAAGTGGCATTTGCGGCTCGCACTAGTGCACAGTTATCTCAAAGAAAGGGGCCACGGTGTTTCTGTATCTCTATTATGTGGTGCGTCTTCGGAACTTTTAAATATCTCGATATATCTCGAAAACTACGCTTCTGATCAAAAAATATCATAGAACATAAATTGTAGGAAACATAATTCTCTACAAAAAACGTCTCTTAACATTTTGCCATAGCTCGCTTCGTTTCCGAGATATTTGCAGATTCAGCTCAAAGGAACTGGCCTGACGGACATATTTCGAGATATTTCTTCTTCTTGTTGTTCTTCCTCTGCACAGCTAAGCTGGAAGTGGCATTTGCAGCTCGCAATAGTGCAGAGTTATCTCAAAGAAAGGGGCCACGGTGTTTCTGTATCTCTATTATGTTGGTGCGGCTTCGGAACTTTTAAATATCTTGATATATCTCGAGAACTACGCGTCTGATCAAAAAATATCATAGAACATAAAAAGTAGGAAACTTAATTCTCTACAAAAAAGGTCTCTTAACATTTTGCCATAGCTCGCTTCGTTTCCGAGATATTTGCAGATTTATCTCAAGGGAAGGGGCCTAACGGACATATTTCGAGATATTTCTTCTTCTTGTTGTTCTTCTTCTGCACAGCTAAACTGGAAGTGGCATTTCCAGCTCGCAATAGTGCAGAGTTATCTCAAAGAAAGGGGCCACGGTGTTTCTGTATCTCTATTATGTTGGTGCGGCTTCGGAACTTTTAAATATCTTGATATATCTCGAGAACTGCGCATCTGATCAAAAAATATCATAGAACATAAAAAGTAGGAAACTTAATTCTCTACAAAAAAGGTCTCTTAATATTTTGCCGTAGCTCGCTTCGTTTCCGAGATATTTGCAGATTTATCTCAAGGGAAGGGGCCTAACGCACATATTTCGAGATATTTCTTCTTCTTGATGTTCTTCTTCTGCACAGCTAAACTGGAAGTGGCATTTCCAGCTCGCAATAGTGCAGAGTTATCTCAAAGAAAGGGGCCACGGTGTTTCTGTATCTCTATTATGTTGGTGCGGCTTCGGAACTTTTAAATATCTTGATATATCTCGGGAACTACGCATCTGATCAAAAAATATCATAGAACATAAAAAGTAGGAAACTTAATTCTCTATAAAAAAGGTCTCTTAACATTTTGCCATAGCTCGCTTCGTTTCCGAGATATTTGCAGATTTATCTCAAGGGAAGGGGCCTGACGGACATATTTCGAGATATTTCTTCTTCTTGTTGTTCTTCTTCTGTACAGCTAAGCTGGAAGTGGCATTTGCGGCTCGCACTAGTGCAGAGTTATCTCAAAGAAAGGGGCCACGGTGTTTCTGTATCTCTATTATGTTGGTGCGGCTTCGGAACTTTTAAATATCTTGATATATCTCGAGAACTACGCATCTGATCAAAAAATATCATAGAACATAAAAAGTAGGAAACTTAATTCTCTTCCAAAAATGTCTCTTAACATTTTGCCATAGCTCGCTTCGTTTCCGAGATATTTGCAGATTTATCTCAACGGAAGGGGCCTGACGGACATATTTCGAGATATTTCTTCTTCTTGTTGTTCTTCTTCTGCACAGCTAAGCTGGAAGTGGCATTTGCGGCTCGCACTAGTGCAGAGTTATCTCAAAGAAAGGGGCCACGGTGTTTCTGTATCTCTATTATGTTGGTGCGGTTTCGGAACTTTTAAATATCTTGATATATCTCGAGAACTACGCATCTGATCAAAAAATATCATAGAACATAAAAAGTAGGAAACTTAATTCTCTACAAACAAGGTCTCTTAACATTTTGCCATAGCTCGCTTCGTTTCCGAGATATTTGCAGATATATCTCAAGGGAAGGGGCCTCACGGACATATTTCGAGATATTTCTTCTTCTTGTTGTTCTTCTTCTGCACAGCTAAGCTGTAAGTGGCATTTGCAGCTCGCAATAGTGCAGAGATATCTCAAAGAAAGGGGCCACGGTGTTTCTGTATCTCTATTATGTTGGTGCGGCTTCGGAACTTTTAAATATCATGATATATCTCGAGAACTACGCGTCTGATCAAAAAATATCATAAAACATAAAAAGTCGGAAACTTAATTCTCTACAAAAAAGGTCTCTTAATATTTTGCAATAGCTCGCTTCGTTTCCGAGATATTTGCAGATTTATCTCAAGGGAAGGGGCCTAACGGACATATTTCGAGATATTTCTTCTTCTTGATGTTCTTCTTCTGCACAGCTAAACTGGAAGTGGCATTTCCAGCTCGCAATAGTGCAGAGTTATCTCAAAGAAAGGGGCCACGGTGTTTCTGTATCTCTATTATGTTGGTGCGGCTTCGGAACTTTTAAATATCTTGATATATCTCGAGAACTACGCATCTGATCAAAAACTATCATAGAACATGAAAAGTAGGAAACTTAATTCTCTACAAAAAAGGTCTCTTAACATTTTGCCATAGCTCTCTTCGTTTCCGAGATATTTGCAGATTTATCTCAAGGGAAGGGGCCTGACGGACATATTTCGAGATATTTCTTCTTCTTGTTGTTCTTCTTCTGCACAGCTAAGCTGGAAGTGGCATTTGCAGCTCGCAATAGAGCAGAGTTATCTCAAAGAAAGGGGCCACGGTGTTTCTGTATCTCTATTATGTTGGTGCGGCTTCGGAACTTTTAAATATCTTGATATATCTCGAGAACTACGCTTCTGATCAAAAAATATCATAGAACATAAAAAGTAGGAAACTTAATTCTCTACAAAAAAGGTCTCTTAACATTTTGCCATAGCTCGCTTCGTTTCCGAGATATTTGCAGATTTATCTCAAGGGAAGGGGCCTAACGGACATATTTCGAGATATTTCTTCTTCTTGTTGTTCTTCTTCTGCACAGCTAAACTGGAAGTGGCATTTCCAGCTCGCAATAGTGCAGAGTTATCTCAAAGAAAGGGGCCACGGTGTTTCTGTATCTCTATTATGTTGGTGCGGCTTCGGAACTTTTAAATATCTTGATATATCTCGAGAACTACGCATCTGATCAAAAAATATCATAGAACATAAAAAGTAGGAAACTTAATTCTCTACAAAAAAGGTCTCTTAACATTTTGCCATAGCTCGCTTCGTTTCCGAGATATTTGCAGATTTATCTCAAGGGAAGGGGCGTGACGGACATATATCGAGATATTTCTTCTTCTTGTTGTTCTTCTTCTGCACAGCTGAGCTGGAAGTGGCATTTGCAGGTCGCAATAGTGCAGAGTTATCTCAAAGAAAGGGGCCACGGTGTTTCTGTATCTCTATTATGTTGGTGCGGCTTCGCAACTTTTAAATATCTTGATATATCTCGAGAACTACGCATCTGATCAAAAAATATCATACTACATAAAAAGTAGGAAACTTAATTCTCTACAAGAAAGGTCTCTAAACATTTTGCCATAGCTCGCTTCGTTTCCGAGATATTTGCAGATTTATCTCAAGGGAAGGGGCGTGACGGACATATATCGAGATATTTCTTCTTCTTATTGTTCTTCTTCTGCACAGCTAAGCTGGAAGTGGCATTTGCAGCTCGCAATAGTGCAGAGTTATCTCAAACAGAGGGGCCACGGTGTTTCTGTATCTCTATTATGTTGGTGCGGCTTCGGAACTTTTAAATATCTTGATATATCTAGAGAACTACGCATCTGATCAAAAAATATCATAGAAGATAAAAAGTAGGAAACTTAATTCTCTACAAAAAAGGTCTCTTAACATTTCGCCATAGCTCGCTTCGTTTCCGAAATATTTGCAGATTCAGCTCAAAGGAACTGGCCTGACGGACATATTTCGAGATATTTCTTCTTCTTGTTGTTCTTCCTCTGCACAGCTAAGCTGGAAGTGGCATTTGCAGCTCGCAATAGTGCAGAGTTATCTCAAAGAAAGGGGCCACGGTGTTTCTGTATCTCTATTATGTTGGTGCGGCTTCGGAACTTTTAAATATCTTGATATATCTCGAGAACTACGCATCTGATCAAAAAATATCATAGAACATAAAAAGTAGGAAACTTAATTCTCTACAGAAAAGGTCTCTTAACATTTTGCCATAGCTCGCTTCGTTTCCGAGATATTTGCATATTTATCTCAAGGGAAGGGGCCTGACGGACATATTTCGAGATATTTCTTCTTCTTGATGTTCTTCTTCTGCACAGCTAAACTGGAAGTGGCATTTCCAGCTCGCAATAGTGCAGAGTTATCTCAAAGAAAGGGGCCACGGTGTTTCTGTATCTCTATTATGTTGGTGCGGCTTCGGAACTTTTAAATATCTTGATATATCTCGAGAACTACGCATCTGATCAAAAACTATCATAGAACATGAAAAGTAGGAAACTTAATTCTCTACAAAAAAGGTCTCTTAACATTTTGCCATAGCTCTCTTCGTTTCCGAGATATTTGCAGATATATCTCAAGGGAAGGGGCCTGACGGACATATTTCGAGATATTTCTTCTTCTTGTTGTTCTTCTTCTGCACAGCTAAGCTGGAAGTGGCATTAGCGGCTCGCACTAGTGCACAGTTATCTCAAAGAAAGGGGCCACGGTGTTTCTGTATCTCTATTATGTTGGTGCGTCTTCGGAACTTTTAAATATCTCGATATATCTCGAAAACTACGCTTCTGATCAAAAAATATCATAGAACATAAATTGTAGGAAACATAATTCTCTACAAAAAAGGTCTCTTAAGATTTTGCCATAGCTCGCTTCGTTTCCGAGATATTTGCAGATTTATCTCAAGGGAAGGGGCCTGACGGACATATTTCGAGATATTTCTTCTTCTTGTTGTTCTTCTTCTGCACAGCTGAGCTGGAAGTGGCATTTGCAGGTCGCAATAGTGCAGAGTTATCTCAAAGAAAGGGGCCACGGTGTTTCTGTATCTCTATTATGTTGGTGCGGTTTCGGAACTTTTAAATATCATGATATATCTCGAGAACTACGCGTCTGATCAAAAAATATCATAAAACATAAAAAGTCGGAAACTTAATTCTCTACAAAAAAGGTCTCTTAATATTTTGCAATAGCTCGCTTCGTTTCCGAGATATTTGCAGATTTATCTCAAGGGAAGGGGCCTAACGGACATATTTCGAGATATTTCTTCTTCTTGATGTTCTTCTTCTGCACAGCTAAACTGGAAGTGGCATTTCCAGCTCGCAATAGTGCAGAGTTATCTCAAAGAAAGGGGCCACGGTGTTTCTGTATCTCTATTATGTTGGTGCGGCTTCGGAACTTTTAAATATCTTGATATATCTCGAGAACTACGCATCTGATCAAAAAATATCATAGAACATAAAAAGTAGGAAACTTAATTCTCTACAAAAAAGGTCTCTTAACATTTTGCCATAGCTCGCTTCGTTTCCGAGATATTTGCAGATTTATCTCAAGGGAAGGGGCGTGACGGACATATATCGCGATATTTCTTCTTCTTGTTGTTCTTCTTCTGCACAGCTGAGCTGGAAGTGGCATTTGCAGGTCGCAATAGTGCAGAGTTATCTCAAAGAAAGGGGCCACGGTGTTTCTGTATCTCTATTATGTTGGTGCGGCTTCGCAACTTTTAAATATCTTGATATATCTCGAGAACTACGCATCTGATCAAAAAATATCATACTACATAAAAAGTAGGAAACTTAATTCTCTACAAGAAAGGTCTCTAAACATTTTGCCATAGCTCGCTTCGTTTCCGAGATATTTGCAGATTTATCTCAAGGGAAGGGGCGTGACGGACATATATCGAGATATTTCTTCTTCTTATTGTTCTTCTTCTGCACAGCTAAGCTGGAAGTGGCATTTGCAGCTCGCAATAGTGCAGAGTTATCTCAAACAGAGGGGCCACGGTGTTTCTGTATCTCTATTATGTTGGTGCGGCTTCGGAACTTTTAAATATCTTGATATATCTAGAGAACTACGCATCTGATCAAAAAATATCATAGAAGATAAAAAGTAGGAAACTTAATTCTCTACAAAAAAGGTCTCTTAACATTTCGCCATAGCTCGCTTCGTTTCCGAAATATTTGCAGATTCAGCTCAAAGGAACTGGCCTGACGGACATATTTCGAGATATTTCTTCTTCTTGTTGTTCTTCCTCTGCACAGCTAAGCTGGAAGTGGCATTTGCAGCTCGCAATAGTGCAGAGTTATCTCAAAGAAAGGGGCCACGGTGTTTCTGTATCTCTATTATGTTGGTGCGGCTTCGGAACTTTTAAATATCTTGATATATCTCGAGAACTACGCATCTGATCAAAAAATATCATAGAACATAAAAAGTAGGAAACTTAATTCTCTACAGAAAAGGTCTCTTAACATTTTGCCATAGCTCGCTTCGTTTCCGAGATATTTGCATATTTATCTCAAGGGAAGGGGCCTGACGGACATATTTCGAGATATTTCTTCTTCTTGATGTTCTTCTTCTGCACAGCTAAACTGGAAGTGGCATTTCCAGCTCGCAATAGTGCAGAGTTATCTCAAAGAAAGGGGCCACGGTGTTTCTGTATCTCTATTATGTTGGTGCGGCTTCGGAACTTTTAAATATCTTGATATATCTCGAGAACTACGCATCTGATCAAAAACTATCATAGAACATGAAAAGTAGGAAACTTAATTCTCTACAAAAAAGGTCTCTTAACATTTTGCCATAGCTCTCTTCGTTTCCGAGATATTTGCAGATATATCTCAAGGGAAGGGGCCTGACGGACATATTTCGAGATATTTCTTCTTCTTGTTGTTCTTCTTCTGCACAGCTAAGCTGGAAGTGGCATTAGCGGCTCGCACTAGTGCACAGTTATCTCAAAGAAAGGGGCCACGGTGTTTCTGTATCTCTATTATGTTGGTGCGTCTTCGGAACTTTTAAATATCTCGATATATCTCGAAAACTACGCTTCTGATCAAAAAATATCATAGAACATAAATTGTAGGAAACATAATTCTCTACAAAAAAGGTCTCTTAAGATTTTGCCATAGCTCGCTTCGTTTCCGAGATATTTGCAGATTTATCTCAAGGGAAGGGGCCTGACGGACATATTTCGAGATATTTCTTCTTCTTGTTGTTCTTCTTCTGCACAGCTGAGCTGGAAGTGGCATTTGCAGGTCGCAATAGTGCAGAGTTATCTCAAAGAAAGGGGCCACGGTGTTTCTGTATCTCTATTATGTTGGTGCGGCTTCGGAACTTTTAAATATCTCGATATATCTCGAAAACTACGCTTCTGATCAAAAAATATCATAGAACGTAAATTGTAGGAAACATTATTCTCTACAAAAAGGGTCTCTTAACATTTTGCCATAGCTCGCTTCGTTTCCGAGATATTTGCAGATTCATCTCAAGGGAAGGGGTCTGACGGACATATTTCGAGATATTTCTTCTTCTTGTTGTTCTTCTTCTGCACAGCTAAGCTGGAAGTGGCATTTCCAGCTCGCAATAGTGCAGAGTTATCTCAAAGAAAGGGGCCACGGTGTTTCTGTATCTCTATTATGTTGGTGCGGCTTCGGAACTTTTAAATATCTTGATATATCTCGAGAACTACGCATCTGATCAAAAAATATCATAGAACATAAAAAGTAGGAAACTTAATTCTCTACAAAAAAGGTCTCTCAACATTTTGCCATAGCTCGCTTCGTTTCCGAGATATTTGCAGATTTATCTCAAGGGAAGGGGCCTGACGGACATATTTCGAGATATTTCTTCTTCTTGTTGTTCTTCTTCTGCACAGCTAAGCTGGAAGTGGCATTTGCGGCTCGCACTAGTGCAGAGTTATCTCAAAGAAAGGGGCCACGGTGTTTCTGTATCTGTATTATGTTGGTGCGGCTTCGGAACTTTTCAATATCTTGATATATCTGGAGAACTACGCATCTGATCAAAAAATATCATAGAACATAAAAAGTAGGAAACTTAATTCTCTACAAAAAAGGTCTCTTAACATTTTGCCATAGCTCGCTTCGTTTCCGAGATATTTGCAGATTTATCTCAAGGGAAGGGGCCTAACGGACATATTTCGAGATATTTCTTCTTCTTGTTGTTCTTCTTCTGCACAGCTAAGCTGGAAGTGGCATTTGCGGCTCGCACTAGTGCAGAGTTATCTCAAAGAAAGGGGCCACGGTGTTTCTGTATCTCTATTATGTTGGTGCGGCTTCGGAACTTTTAAATATCTTGATATATCTCGAGAACTACGCTTCTGATCAAAAAATATCATAGAACGTAGATTGTAGGAAACATTATTCTCTACAAAAAAGGTCTCTTAATATTTTGCCATAGCTCGCTTCGTTTCCGAGATATTTGCAGATTGATCTCAAGGGAAGGGGTCTGACGGACATATTTCGAGATATTTCTTCTTCTTGTTGTTCTTCTTCTGCACAGCTAAGCTGGAAGTGGCATTTCCAGCTCGCAATAGTGCAGAGTTATCTCAAAGAAAGGGGCCACGGTGTTTCTGTATCTCTATTATGTTGGTGCGGCTTCGGAACTTTTAAATATCTTGATATATCTCGAGAACTACGCATCTGATCAAAAAATATCATAGAACATAAAAAGTAGGAAACTTAATTCTCTACAAAAAAGGTCTCTTAACATTTTGCCATAGCTCGCTTCCTTTCCGAGATATTTGCAGATTTATCTCAAGGGAAGGGGCCTAACGGACATATTTCGAGATATTTCTTCTTCTTGTTGTTCTTCTTCTGCACAGCTAAACTGGAAGTGGCATTTCCAGCTCGCAATAGTGCAGAGTTATCTCAAAGAAAGGAGCCACGGTGTTTCTGTATCTCTATTATGTTGGTGCGGCTTCGGAACTTTTAAATATCTTGATATATCTCGAGAACTACGCATCTGATCAAAAAATATCATAGAACATAAAAAGTAGGAAACTTAATTCTCTACAAAAAAGGTCTCTTAACATTTTGCCATAGCTCGCTTCGTTTCCGAGATATTTGCAGATTTATCTCAAGGGAAGGGGCCTGACGGACATATTTCGAGATATTTCTTCTTCTTGTTGTTCTGCTACTGCACAGCTAAGCTGGAAGTGGCATTTGCGGCTCGCACTATTGCAGAGTTATCTCAAAGAAAGGGGCCACGGTGTTTCTGTATCTCTATTATGTTGGTGCGGCTTCGTAACTTTTAAATATCTAGATATATCTCGAAAACTACGCTTCTGATCAAGAAATATCATAGAACATAAATTGTAGGAAACATAATTCTCTACAAAAAACGTCTCTTAACATTTTGCCATAGCTCGCTTCGTTTCCGAGATATTTGCAGATTCAGCTCAAAGGAACTGGCCTGACGGACATATTTCGAGATATTTCTTCTTCTTGTTGTTCTTCCTCTGCACAGCCAAGCTGGAAGTGGCATTTGCAGCTCGCAATAGTGCAGAGTTATCTCAAAGAAAGGGGCCACGGTGTTTCTGTATCTCTATTATGTTGGTGCGGCTTCGGAACTTTTAAATATCTTGATATATCTCGAGAACTACGCATCTGATCAAAAAATATCATAGAACATAAAAAGTAGGAAACTTAATTCTCTACAAAAAAGGTCTCTCAACATTTTGCCATAGCTCGCTTCGTTTCCGAGATATTTGCAGATTTATCTCAAGGGAAGGGGCCTGACGGACATATTTCGAGATATTTCTTCTTCTTGTTGTTCTTCTTCTGCACAGCTAAGCTGGAAGTGGCATTTGCGGCTCGCACTAGTGCAGAGTTATCTCAAAGAAAGGGGCCACGGTGTTTCTGTATCTGTATTATGTTGGTGCGGCTTCGGAACTTTTAAATATCTTGATATATCTCGAGAACTACGCATCTGATCAAAAAATATCATAGAACATAAAAAGTAGGAAACTTAATTCTCTACAAAAAAGGTCTCTTAACATTTTGCCATAGCTCGCTTCGTTTCCGAGATATTTGCAGATTTATCTCAAGGGAAGGGGCCTGACGGACATATCTCGAAATATTTCTTCTTCCTGTTGTTCTTCTTCTGCACAGCTAAGCTGGAAGTGGCATTTGCGGCTCGCACTATTGCAGAGTTATCTCAAAGAAAGGGGCCACGGTGTTTCTGTATCTCTATTATGTTGGTGCGGCTTCGTAACTTTTAAATATCTCGATATATCTCGAAAACTACGCTTCTGATCAAAAAATATCATAGAACATAAATTGTAGGAAACATAATTCTCTACAAAAAAGGTCTCTTAAAATTTTGCCATAGCTCGCTTGGTTTCCGAGATATTTGCAGATATATCTCAAGGGCAGGGGCCTGACGGACATATTTCGAGATATTTCTTCTTCTTGTTGTTCTTCTTCTGCACAGCTAAGCTGGAAGTGGCATTTACAGCTCGCAATAGTGCAGAGTTATCTCAAAGAAAGGGGCCACGGTGTTTCTGTATCTCTATTATGTTGGTGCGGTTTCGGAACTTTTAAATATCTTGATATATCTCGAGAACTACGCATCTGATCAAAAAATATCATAGAACATAAAAAGTAGGAAACTTAATTCTCTACAAATAAGGTATCTTAACATTTTGCCATAGCTCGCTTCGTTTCCGAGATATTTGCAGATTTATCTCAAGGGAAGGGGCCTCACGGACATATTTCGAGATATTTCTTCTTCTTGTTGTTCTTCTTCTGCACAGCTAAGCTGGAAGTGGCATTTGCGGCTCGCACTAGTGCACAGTTATCTCAAAGAAAGGGGCCACGGTGTTTCTGTATCTCTAATATGTTGGTGCGGCTTCGGAACTTTTAAGTATCTCGATATATCTCGAAAACTACGCTTCTGATCAAAAAATATTATAGACCATAAATTGTAGGAAACATAATTCTCTACAAAAAACGTCTCTTAACATTTTGCCATAGCTCGCTTCGTTTCCGAGATATTTGCAGATTCAGCTCAAAGGAACTGGCCTGACGGACATATTTCGAGATATTTCTTCTTCTTGTTGTTCTTCCTCTGCACAGCTAAGCTGGAAGTGGCATTTGCGGCTCGCACTAGTGCAGAGTTATCTCAAAGAAAGGGGCCACGGTGTTTCTGTATCTCTATTATGTTGGTGCGGCTTCGGAACTTTTAAATATCTCGATATATCTCGAAAACTACGCTTCTGATCAAAAAATATCATAGAGCGTAAATTGTAGGAAACATTATTCTCTACAAAAAAGGTCTCTTAACATTTTGCCATAGCTCGCTTCGTTTCCGAGATATTTGCAGATTCATCTCAAGGGAAGGGGTCTGACGGACATATTTCGAGATATTTCTTCTTCTTGTTGTTCTTCTTCTGCACAGCTAAGCTCGAAGCGGCATTTGCAGCTCGCAATAGTGCAGAGTTATCTCAAAGAAAGAGGCCACGGTGTTTCTGTACCTCTATTATGTTGGTGCTGCTTCGGAACTTTTAAATATCTTGATATATCTCGAGAACTACGCATCTGATCAAAAAATATCATCGAACATAAAAAGTAGGAAACTTAATTCTCTACAAAAAAGGTCTCTTAACATTTTGCCATAGCTCGCTTCGTTTCCGAGATATTTGCAGATTTATCTCAAGGGAAGTGGCCTGACGGACATATTTCGAGATATTTCTTCTTCTTGTTGTTCTTCTTCTGCACAGCTAAGCTGGAATTGGCATTTGCAGCTCGCAATAGTGCAGAGTTATCCCAAAGAAAGGGGCCACGGTGTTTCTGTATCTCTATTATGTTGGTGCGGCTTCGGAACTTTTAAATATCTTGATATATCTCGAGAACTACGCATCTGATCAAAAAATATCATACTACATAAAAAGTAGGAAACTTGATTCTCTACAAGAAAGGTCTCTAAACATTTTGCCATAGTTCGCTTCGTTTCCGAGATATTTGCAGATTTATCTCAAGGGAAGGGGCCTGACGGACATATTTCGAGATATTTCTTCTTCTTGTTGTTCTTCTTCTGCACAGCTGAGCTGGAAGTGGCATTTGCAGGTCGCAATAGTGCAGAGTTATCTCAAAGAAAGGGGCCACGGTGTTTCTGTATCTCTATTATGTTGGTGCGGCTTCGGAACTTTTAAATATCTCGATATATCTCGAAAACTACGCTTCTGATCAAAAAATGTCATAGAACATAAAAAGTAGGAAACTTAATTCTCTACAAAAAAGGTCACTTAACATTTTGCCATAGCTCGCTTCGTTTCCGAGATATTTGCAGATTTATCTCAAGGGAAGGGGCCTGACGGACATATTTCGAGATATTTCTTCTTCTTGTTGTTCTTCTTCTGCACAGCTGAGCTGGAAGTGGCATTTGCAGGTCGCAATAGTGCAGAGTTATCTCAAAGAAGGGGGCCACGGTGTTTCTGTATCTCTATTATGTTGGTGCGGCTTCGGAACTTTTAAATATCTCGATATATCTCGAAAACTACGCTTCTGATCAAAAAATATCATAGAACGTAAATTGTAGGAAACATTATTCTCTACAAAAAAGGTCTCTTAACATTTTGCCATAGCTCGCTTCGTTTCCGAGATATTTGCAGATTCATCTCAAGGGAAGGGGTCTGACGGACATATTTCGAGATATTTCTTCTTCTTGTTGTTCTTCTTCTGCACAGCTAAGCTCGAAGCGGCATTTGAAGCTCGCAATAGTGCAGAGTTATCTCAAAGAAAGAGACCACGGTGTTTCTGCACCTCTATTATGTTGGTGCAGCTTCGGAACTTTTAAATATCTTGATATATCTCGAGAACTACGCATCTGATCAAAAAATATCATCGAACATAAAAAGTAGGAAACTTAATTCTCTACAAAAAAGGTCTCTTAACATTTTGCCATAGCTCGCTTCGTTTCCGAGATATTTGCAGATTCATCTCAAGGGAAGGGGTCTGACGGACATATTTCGAGATATTTCTTCTTCTTGTTGTTCTTCTTCTGCACAGCTAAGCTCGAAGCGGCATTTGAAGCTCGCAATAGTGCAGAGTTATCTCAAAGAAAGAGGCCACGGTGTTTCTGTACCTCTATTATGTTGGTGCAGCTTCGGAACTTTTAAATATCTTGATATATCTCGAGAACTACGCATCTGATCAAAAAATATCATCGAACATAAAAAGTAGGAAACTTAATTCTCTACAAAAAAGGTCTCTTAACATTTTGCCATAGCTCGCTTCGTTTCCGAGATATTTGCAGATTTATCTCAAGGGAAGTGGCCTGACGGACATATTTCGAGATATTTCTTCTTCTTGTTGTTCTTCTTCTGCACAGCTAAGCTGGAAGTGGCATTTCCAGCTCGCAATAGTGCAGAGTTATCTCAAAGAAAGGGGCCACGGTGTTTCTGTATCTCTATTATGTTGGTGCGGCTTCGGAACTTTTAAATATCTCGATATATCTCGAAAACTACGCTTCTGATCAAAAAATATCATAGAACGTAGATTGTAGGAAACATTATTCTCTACAAAAAAGGTCTCTTAACATTTTGCCATAGCTCGCTTCGTTTCCGAGATATTTGCAGATTCATCTCAAGGGAAGGGGTCTGACGGACATATTTCGAGATATTTCTTCTTCTTGTTGTTCTTCTTCTGCACAGCTAAGCTCGAAGCGGCATTTGCAGCTCGCAATAGTGCAGAGTTATCTCAAAGAAAGAGGCCACGGTGTTTCTGTATCTCTATTATGTTGGTGCAGCTTCGGAACTTTTAAATATCTTGATATATCTCGAGAACTACGCATCTGATCAAAAAATATCATCGAACATAAAAAGTAGGAAACTTAATTCTCTACAAAAAAGGTCTCTTAACATTTTGCCATAGCTCGCTTCGTTTCCGTGATATTTGCAGATTTATCTCAAGGGAAGGGGCCTGACGGACATATTTCGAGATATTTCTTCTTCTTGTTGTTCTTCTTCTGCACAGCTAAGCTGGAAGTGGCATTTGCCGCTCGCACTAGTGCAGAGTTATCTCAAAGAAAGGGGCCACGGTGTTTCTGTATCTCTATTATGTTGGTGCGGCTTCGGAACTTTTAAATATCTCGATATATCTCGAAAACTACGCTTCTGATCAAAAAATATCATAGAACATAAAAAGTAGGAAACTTAATTCTCTACAAAAAAGGTCTCTTAACATTTTGCCATAGCTCGCTTGGTTTCCGAGATATTTGCAGATTTATCTCAAGGGAAGGGCCCTGACGGACATATTTCGAGATATTTCTTCTTCTTGTTGTTCTTCTTCTGCACAGCTAAGCTGGAAGTGGCATTTGCGGCTCGCACTAGTGCAGAGTTATCTCAAAGAAAGGGGCCACGGTGTTTCTGTATCTCTATTATGTTGGTGCGGCTTCGGAACTTTTAAATATCTCGATATATCTCGAAAACTACGCTTCTGATCAAAAAATATCATACAACATAAAAAGTAGAAAACTTAATTCTCTACAAAAAAGGTCTCTTAACATTTTGCCATAGCTCGCTTTGTTTCCGAGATATTTGCAGATTTATCTCAAGGGAAGGGGCCTAACGGACATATTTCGAGATATTTCTTCTTCTTGTTGTTCTTCCTCTGCACAGCTAAGCTGGAAGTGGCATTTGCGGCTCGCACTAGTGCAGAGTTATCTCAAAGAAAGGGGCCACGGTGTTTCTGTATCTCTATTATGTTGGTGCGGCTTCGGAACTTTTAAATATCTCGATATATCTCGAAAACTACGCTTCTGATCAAAAAATATCATAGAACGTAAATTGTAGGAAACATTATTCTCTACAAAAAAGGTCTCTTAACATTTTGCCATAGCTCGCTTCGTTTCCGAGATATTTGCAGATTCATCTCAAGGGAAGGGGTCTGACGGACATATTTCGAGATATTTCTTCTTCTTGTTGTTCTTCTTCTGCACAGCTAAGCTCGAAGCGGCATTTGCAGCTCGCAATAGTGCAGAGTTATCTCAAAGAAAGAGGCCACGGTGTTTCTGTACCTCTATTATGTTGGTGCAGCTTCGGAACTTTTAAATATCTTGATATATCTCGAGAACTACGCATCTGATCAAAAAATATCATCGAACTTAAAAAGTAGGAAACTTAATTCTCTACAAAAAAGGTCTCTTAACATTTTGCCATAGCTCGCTTCGTTTCCGAGATATTTGCAGATTTATCTCAAGGGAAGTGGCCTGACGGACATATTTCGAGATATTTCTTCTTCTTGTTGTTCTTCTTCTGCACAGCTAAGCTGGAAGTGGCATTTGCAGCTCGCAATAGTGCAGAGTTATCCCAAAGAAAGGGGCCACGGTGTTTCTGTATCTCTATTATGTTGGTGCGGCTTCGGAACTTTTAAATATCTCGATATATCTCGAAAACTACGCTTCTGATAAAAAATATCATACAACATAAAAAGTAGGAAACTTAATTCTCTACAAAAAAGGTCTCTTAACGTTTTGCAATAGCTCGCTTCGTTTCCGAGATATTTGCAGATTTATCTCAAGGGAAGGGTCCTGACGGACATATTTCGAGATATTTCTTCTTCTTGTTGTTCTTCTTCTGCACAGCTAAACTGGAAGTGGCATTTCCAGCTCGCAATAGTGCAGAGTTATCCCAAAGAAAGGGGCCACGATGTTTCTGTATCTCTATTATGTTGGTGCGGCTTCGGAACTTTTAAATATCTCGATATATCTCGAAAACTACGCTTCTGATCAAAAAATATCATAGAACATAAATTGTAGGAAACATAATTCTCTACAAAAAAGGTCTCTCAACATTTTGCCATAGCTCGCTTTGTTTCCGAGATATTTGCAGTTATATCTCAAGGGAAGGGGCCTGACGGACATATTTCGAGATATTTCTTCTTCTTGTTGTTCTTCTTCTGCACAGCTAAGCTGGAAGTGGCATTTACAGCTCGCAATAGTGCAGAGTTATCTCAAAGAAAGGGGCCACGGTGTTTCTGTATCTCTATTATATTGGTGCGGCTTCGGAACTTTTAAATATCTTGATATATCTCGAGAACTACGAATCTGGTCAGAAAATATCATAGAAGATAAAAAGTAGGAAACTTAATTCTCTACAAAAAAGGTCTCTTAACATTTTGCCATAGCTCGCTTCGTTTCCGAGATATTTGCAGATTTATCTCAAGGGAAGGGTCCTGATGGACATATTTCGAGATATTTCTTCTTCTTGTTGTTCTTCTTCTGCACAGCTAAACTCGAAGTGGCATTTCCAGCTCGCAATAGTGCAGAGTTATCTCAAAGAGAGGGGCCACGGTGTTTCTGTATCTCTATTATGTTGGTGCGGCTTCGGAACTTTTAAATATCTTGATATATCTCGAGAACTACGCATCTGATCAAAAAATATCATAGAACATAAATTGTAGGAAACATAATTCTCTACAAAAAAGGTCTCTTAACATTTTGCCATAGCTCGCTTCGTTTCCGAGATACTTGCCGATTTATCTCAAGGGAAGGGGCCTGACGGACATATTTCGAGATATTTCTTCTTCTTGTTGTTCTTCTTCTGCACAGCTAAGCTGGAAGTGGCATTTGCAGCTCGCAATTGTGCAGAGTTATCTCAAAGAGAGGGGCCACGGTGTTTCTGTATCTCTATTATGTTGGTGCGGCTTCGGAACTTTTAAATATCTTGATATATCTCGAGAACTACGAATCTGGTCAGAAAATATCATAGAAGATAAAAAGTAGGAAACTTAATTCTCTACAAAAAAGGTCTCTTAACATTTTGCCATAGCTCGCTTCGTTTCCGAGATATTTGCAGATTTATCTCAAGGTAAGGGGCCTGACGGACATATTTCGAGATATTTCTT
Source organism: Osmia lignaria lignaria (assembly GCF_051020975.1). Lineage (NCBI taxonomy): Eukaryota > Metazoa > Arthropoda > Insecta > Hymenoptera > Megachilidae > Osmia > Osmia lignaria. The sequence continues at coordinate 19,777,370 of NW_027478161.1, forward strand.
CTTCTTGTTGTTCTTCTTCTGCACAGCTAAGCTGGAAGTGGCATTTGCAGCTCGCAATAGTGCATAGTTATCTGAAAGAAAGGGGCCACGGTGTTTCTGTATCTCTATTATGTTGGTGCGGCTTCGGAACTTTTAAATATCTTGATATATCTCGAGAACTACGCATCTGATCAAAAAATATCATACAAGATAAAAAGTAGGAAACTTAATTCTCTACAAAAAAGGTTTCTTAACATTTTCCCATAGCTGGCATCGTTTCCGAGATATTTGCAGATTTATCTCAAGGGAAGGGGCCTGACGGACATATTCCGAGATATTTATTCTTCTTGTTGTTCCTCTTCTGCACAGCTAAGCTGGAAGTGGCATTTGCAGCTCGCAATAGTGCAGAGTTATCTCAAAGAAAGAGGCCACGGTGTTTCTGCACCTCTATTATGTTGGTGCAGCTTCGGAACTTTTAAATATCTTGATATATCTCGAGAACTACGCATCTGATCAAAAAATATCATAGAACATAAAAAGTAGGAAACTTAATTGTCTACAAATAAGGTCTCTTAACATTTTGCCATAGCTCGCTTCGTTTCCGAGATACTTGCCGATTTATCTCAAGGGAAGGGGCCTGACGGACATATTTCGAGATATTTCTTCTTCTTGTTGTTCTTCTTCTGCACAGCTAAGCTGGATGTGGCATTTGCAGCTCGCAATTGTGCAGAGTTATCTCAAAGAGAGGGGCCACGGTGTTTCTGTATCTCTATTATGTTGGTGCGGCTTCGGAACTTTTAAATATCTTGATATATCTCGAGAACTACGAATCTGGTCACAAAATATCATAGAAGATAAAAAGTAGGAAACTTAATTCTCTACAAAAAAGGTCTCTTAACATTTTGCCATAGCTCGCTTCGTTTCCGAGATATTTGCAGATTTATCTCAAGGTAAGGGGCCTGACGGACATATTTCGAGATATTTCTTTTTCTTGTTGTTCTTCTTCTGCACAGCTAAGCTGGAAGTGGCATTTGCAGCTCGCAATAGTGCATAGTTATCTGAAAGAAAGGGGCCACGGTGTTTCTGTATCTCTATTATGTTGGTGCGGCTTCGGAACTTTTAAATATCTCGATATATCTCGAAAACTACGCTTCTGATCAAAAAATATTATAGAACATAAATTGTAGGAAACATAATTCTCTACAAAAAAGGTCTCTTAACATTTTGCCATAGCTCGCTTCGTTTCCGAGATATTTGCAGATATATCTCAAGGGCAGGGGCCTGACGGACATATTTCGAGATATTTCTTCTTCTTGTTGTTCTTCTTCTGCACAGCTAAGCTGGAAGTGGCATTTGCAGCTCGCAACAGTGCAGAGTTATCTCAAAGAAAGGGGCCACGGTGTTTCTGTATCTCTATTATGTTGGTGTGGCTTCGGACCTTTTAAATATCTTGATATATCTCGAGAACTGCGCATCTGATCAAAAAATATCATGGAACATAAAAAGTAGGAAACTCAATTCTCTACAAAAAAGGTCTCTTAACATTTTGCCATAGCTCGCTTTGTTTCCGAGATATTTGCAGATTTATCTCAAGGGAAGGGGCCTGACGGACATATTTCGAGATATTTCTTCTTCTTGTTGTTCTTCTTCTTGTTGTTCTTCTTCTGCACAGCTAAGCTGGAAGTGGCATTTGCGGCTCGCACTAGTGCAGAGTTATCTCAAAGAAAGGGGCCACGGTGTTTCTGTATCTCTATTATGTTGGTGCGGCTTCGGAACTTTTAAATATCTCGATATATCTCGAAAACTACGCTTCTGATCAAAAAATATCATAGAACATAAATTGTAGGAAACAGAATTCTCTACAAAAAAGGTATCTTAACATTTTGCCATAGCTCGCTTCGTTTCCGAGATATTTGCAGATATATCTCAAGGGAAGGGGCCTGACGGACATATTTCGAGATATTCCTTCTTCTTGTTGTTCTTCTTCTGCACAGCTAAGCTGGAAGTGGCATTTACAGCTCGCAATAGTGCAGAGTTATCTCAAAGAAAGGGGCCACGGTGTTTCTATATCTCTATTATGTTGGTGCGGCTTCGGAACTTTTAAATATCTTGATATATCTCGAGAACTACGCATCTGATCAAAAAATATCATAGAAGATAAAAAGTAGGAAACTTAATTCTCTACAAAAAAGGTCTCTTAACATTTGGCCATAGCTCGCTTCGTTTCCGAGATATTTGCAGATTTATCTCAAGGGAAGGGGCCTGACGGACATATTTCGAGATATTTCTTCTTCTTGTTGTTCTTCTTCTGCACAGCTAAGCTGGAAGTGGCATTTGCGGCTCGCACTAGTGCAGAGTTATCTCAAAGAAAGGGGCCACGGTGTTTCTGTATCTCTATTATGTTGGTGCGATTTCGCAACTTTTAAATATCTTGATATATCTCGAGAACTACGCATCTGATCAAAAAATATCATAGAACATAAAAAGTAGGAAACTTAATTCTCTGCAAATAAGGTCTCTTAACATTTTGCCATAGCTCGCTTCGTTTCCGAGATATTTGCAGATGTATCTCAAGGGAAGGGGCCTGACGGACATATTTCGAGATATTTCTTCTTCTGGTTGTTCTTCTTCTGCGCAGCTAAGCTGGAAGTGGCATTTGCAGCTCGCAATAGTGCAGAGATATCTCAAAGAAAGGGGCCACGCTGTTTCTGTATCTCTATTATGTTGGTGCGGCTTCGGAACTTTTAAATATCTCGATATATCTCGAAAACTACGCTTCTGATCAAAAAATGTCATAGAACATAAAAAGTAGGAAACTTAATTCTCTACAAAAAAGGTCACTTAACATTTTGCCATAGCTCGCTTCGTTTCCGAGATATTTGCAGATTTATCTCAAGGGAAGGGGCCTGACGGACATATTTCGAGATATTTCTTCTTCTTGTTGTTCTTCTTCTGCACAGCTGAGCTGGAAGTGGCATTTGCAGGTCGCAATAGTGCAGAGTTATCTCAAAGAAGGGGGCCACGGTGTTTCTGTATCTCTATTATGTTGGTGCGGCTTCGGAACTTTTAAATATCTCGATATATCTCGAAAACTACGCTTCTGATCAAAAAATATCATAGAACGTAAATTGTAGGAAACATTATTCTCTACAAAAAAGGTCTCTTAACATTTTGCCATAGCTCGCTTCGTTTCCGAGATATTTGCAGATTCATCTCAAGGGAAGGGGTCTGACGGACATATTTCGAGATATTTCTTCTTCTTGTTGTTCTTCTTCTGCACAGCTAAGCTCGAAGCGGCATTTGAAGCTCGCAATAGTGCAGAGTTATCTCAAAGAAAGAGACCACGGTGTTTCTGCACCTCTATTATGTTGGTGCAGCTTCGGAACTTTTAAATATCTTGATATATCTCGAGAACTACGCATCTGATCAAAAAATATCATCGAACATAAAAAGTAGGAAACTTAATTCTCTACAAAAAAGGTCTCTTAACATTTTGCCATAGCTCGCTTCGTTTCCGAGATATTTGCAGATTCATCTCAAGGGAAGGGGTCTGACGGACATATTTCGAGATATTTCTTCTTCTTGTTGTTCTTCTTCTGCACAGCTAAGCTCGAAGCGGCATTTGAAGCTCGCAATAGTGCAGAGTTATCTCAAAGAAAGAGGCCACGGTGTTTCTGTACCTCTATTATGTTGGTGCAGCTTCGGAACTTTTAAATATCTTGATATATCTCGAGAACTACGCATCTGATCAAAAAATATCATCGAACATAAAAAGTAGGAAACTTAATTCTCTACAAAAAAGGTCTCTTAACATTTTGCCATAGCTCGCTTCGTTTCCGAGATATTTGCAGATTTATCTCAAGGGAAGTGGCCTGACGGACATATTTCGAGATATTTCTTCTTCTTGTTGTTCTTCTTCTGCACAGCTAAGCTGGAAGTGGCATTTCCAGCTCGCAATAGTGCAGAGTTATCTCAAAGAAAGGGGCCACGGTGTTTCTGTATCTCTATTATGTTGGTGCGGCTTCGGAACTTTTAAATATCTCGATATATCTCGAAAACTACGCTTCTGATCAAAAAATATCATAGAACGTAGATTGTAGGAAACATTATTCTCTACAAAAAAGGTCTCTTAACATTTTGCCATAGCTCGCTTCGTTTCCGAGATATTTGCAGATTCATCTCAAGGGAAGGGGTCTGACGGACATATTTCGAGATATTTCTTCTTCTTGTTGTTCTTCTTCTGCACAGCTAAGCTCGAAGCGGCATTTGCAGCTCGCAATAGTGCAGAGTTATCTCAAAGAAAGAGGCCACGGTGTTTCTGTATCTCTATTATGTTGGTGCGGCTTCGGAACTTTTAAATATCTCGATATATCTCGAAAACTACGCTTCTGATCAAAAAATATCATAGAACATAAAAAGTAGGAAACTTAATTCTCTACAAAAAAGGTCTCTTAACATTTTGCCATAGCTCGCTTGGTTTCCGAGATATTTGCAGATTTATCTCAAGGGAAGGGCCCTGACGGACATATTTCGAGATATTTCTTCTTCTTGTTGTTCTTCTTCTGCACAGCTAAGCTGGAAGTGGCATTTGCGGCTCGCACTAGTGCAGAGTTATCTCAAAGAAAGGGGCCACGGTGTTTCTGTATCTCTATTATGTTGGTGCGGCTTCGGAACTTTTAAATATCTCGATATATCTCGAAAACTACGCTTCTGATCAAAAAATATCATACAACATAAAAAGTAGAAAACTTAATTCTCTACAAAAAAGGTCTCTTAACATTTTGCCATAGCTCGCTTTGTTTCCGAGATATTTGCAGATTTATCTCAAGGGAAGGGGCCTAACGGACATATTTCGAGATATTTCTTCTTCTTGTTGTTCTTCCTCTGCACAGCTAAGCTGGAAGTGGCATTTGCGGCTCGCACTAGTGCAGAGTTATCTCAAAGAAAGGGGCCACGGTGTTTCTGTATCTCTATTATGTTGGTGCGGCTTCGGAACTTTTAAATATCTCGATATATCTCGAAAACTACGCTTCTGATCAAAAAATATCATAGAACGTAAATTGTAGGAAACATTATTCTCTACAAAAAAGGTCTCTTAACATTTTGCCATAGCTCGCTTCGTTTCCGAGATATTTGCAGATTCATCTCAAGGGAAGGGGTCTGACGGACATATTTCGAGATATTTCTTCTTCTTGTTGTTCTTCTTCTGCACAGCTAAGCTCGAAGCGGCATTTGCAGCTCGCAATAGTGCAGAGTTATCTCAAAGAAAGAGGCCACGGTGTTTCTGTACCTCTATTATGTTGGTGCAGCTTCGGAACTTTTAAATATCTTGATATATCTCGAGAACTACGCATCTGATCAAAAAATATCATCGAACTTAAAAAGTAGGAAACTTAATTCTCTACAAAAAAGGTCTCTTAACATTTTGCCATAGCTCGCTTCGTTTCCGAGATATTTGCAGATTTATCTCAAGGGAAGTGGCCTGACGGACATATTTCGAGATATTTCTTCTTCTTGTTGTTCTTCTTCTGCACAGCTAAGCTGGAAGTGGCATTTGCAGCTCGCAATAGTGCAGAGTTATCCCAAAGAAAGGGGCCACGGTGTTTCTGTATCTCTATTATGTTGGTGCGGCTTCGGAACTTTTAAATATCTCGATATATCTCGAAAACTACGCTTCTGATAAAAAATATCATACAACATAAAAAGTAGGAAACTTAATTCTCTACAAAAAAGGTCTCTTAACGTTTTGCAATAGCTCGCTTCGTTTCCGAGATATTTGCAGATTTATCTCAAGGGAAGGGTCCTGACGGACATATTTCGAGATATTTCTTCTTCTTGTTGTTCTTCTTCTGCACAGCTAAACTGGAAGTGGCATTTCCAGCTCGCAATAGTGCAGAGTTATCCCAAAGAAAGGGGCCACGATGTTTCTGTATCTCTATTATGTTGGTGCGGCTTCGGAACTTTTAAATATCTCGATATATCTCGAAAACTACGCTTCTGATCAAAAAATATCATAGAACATAAATTGTAGGAAACATAATTCTCTACAAAAAAGGTCTCTCAACATTTTGCCATAGCTCGCTTTGTTTCCGAGATATTTGCAGTTATATCTCAAGGGAAGGGGCCTGACGGACATATTTCGAGATATTTCTTCTTCTTGTTGTTCTTCTTCTGCACAGCTAAGCTGGAAGTGGCATTTACAGCTCGCAATAGTGCAGAGTTATCTCAAAGAAAGGGGCCACGGTGTTTCTGTATCTCTATTATATTGGTGCGGCTTCGGAACTTTTAAATATCTTGATATATCTCGAGAACTACGAATCTGGTCAGAAAATATCATAGAAGATAAAAAGTAGGAAACTTAATTCTCTACAAAAAAGGTCTCTTAACATTTTGCCATAGCTCGCTTCGTTTCCGAGATATTTGCAGATTTATCTCAAGGGAAGGGTCCTGATGGACATATTTCGAGATATTTCTTCTTCTTGTTGTTCTTCTTCTGCACAGCTAAACTCGAAGTGGCATTTCCAGCTCGCAATAGTGCAGAGTTATCTCAAAGAGAGGGGCCACGGTGTTTCTGTATCTCTATTATGTTGGTGCGGCTTCGGAACTTTTAAATATCTTGATATATCTCGAGAACTACGCATCTGATCAAAAAATATCATAGAACATAAATTGTAGGAAACATAATTCTCTACAAAAAAGGTCTCTTAACATTTTGCCATAGCTCGCTTCGTTTCCGAGATACTTGCCGATTTATCTCAAGGGAAGGGGCCTGACGGACATATTTCGAGATATTTCTTCTTCTTGTTGTTCTTCTTCTGCACAGCTAAGCTGGAAGTGGCATTTGCAGCTCGCAATTGTGCAGAGTTATCTCAAAGAGAGGGGCCACGGTGTTTCTGTATCTCTATTATGTTGGTGCGGCTTCGGAACTTTTAAATATCTTGATATATCTCGAGAACTACGAATCTGGTCAGAAAATATCATACAAGATAAAAAGTAGGAAACTTAATTCTCTACAAAAAAGGTCTCTTAACATTTTGCCATAGCTCGCTTCGTTTCCGAGATATTTGCAGATTTATCTCAAGGTAAGGGGCCTGACGGACATATTTCGAGATATTTCTTCTTCTTGTTGTTCTTCTTCTGCACAGCTAAGCTGGAAGTGGCATTTGCAGCTCGCAATAGTGCATAGTTATCTGAAAGAAAGGGGCCACGGTGTTTCTGTATCTCTATTATGTTGGTGCGGCTTCGGAACTTTTAAATATCTTGATATATCTCGAGAACTACGCATCTGATCAAAAAATATCATACAAGATAAAAAGTAGGAAACTTAATTCTCTACAAAAAAGGTTTCTTAACATTTTCCCATAGCTGGCATCGTTTCCGAGATATTTGCAGATTTATCTCAAGGGAAGGGGCCTGACGGACATATTCCGAGATATTTATTCTTCTTGTTGTTCCTCTTCTGCACAGCTAAGCTGGAAGTGGCATTTGCAGCTCGCAATAGTGCAGAGTTATCTCAAAGAAAGAGGCCACGGTGTTTCTGCACCTCTATTATGTTGGTGCAGCTTCGGAACTTTTAAATATCTTGATATATCTCGAGAACTACGCATCTGATCAAAAAATATCATAGAACATAAAAAGTAGGAAACTTAATTGTCTACAAATAAGGTCTCTTAACATTTTGCCATAGCTCGCTTCGTTTCCGAGATACTTGCCGATTTATCTCAAGGGAAGGGGCCTGACGGACATATTTCGAGATATTTCTTCTTCTTGTTGTTCTTCTTCTGCACAGCTAAGCTGGAAGTGGCATTTGCAGCTCGCAATTGTGCAGAGTTATCTCAAAGAGAGGGGCCACGGTGTTTCTGTATCTCTATTATGTTGGTGCGGCTTCGGAACTTTTAAATATCTTGATATATCTCGAGAACTACGAATCTGGTCACAAAATATCATAGAAGATAAAAAGTAGGAAACTTAATTCTCTACAAAAAAGGTCTCTTAACATTTTGCCATAGCTCGCTTCGTTTCCGAGATATTTGCAGATTTATCTCAAGGTAAGGGGCCTGACGGACATATTTCGAGATATTTCTTTTTCTTGTTGTTCTTCTTCTGCACAGCTAAGCTGGAAGTGGCATTTGCAGCTCGCAATAGTGCATAGTTATCTGAAAGAAAGGGGCCACGGTGTTTCTGTATCTCTATTATGTTGGTGCGGCTTCGGAACTTTTAAATATCTCGATATATCTCGAAAACTACGCTTCTGATCAAAAAATATTATAGAACATAAATTGTAGGAAACATAATTCTCTACAAAAAAGGTCTCTTAACATTTTGCCATAGCTCGCTTCGTTTCCGAGATATTTGCAGATATATCTCAAGGGCAGGGGCCTGACGGACATATTTCGAGATATTTCTTCTTCTTGTTGTTCTTCTTCTGCACAGCTAAGCTGGAAGTGGCATTTGCAGCTCGCAACAGTGCAGAGTTATCTCAAAGAAAGGGGCCACGGTGTTTCTGTATCTCTATTATGTTGGTGTGGCTTCGGACCTTTTAAATATCTTGATATATCTCGAGAACTGCGCATCTGATCAAAAAATATCATGGAACATAAAAAGTAGGAAACTCAATTCTCTACAAAAAAGGTCTCTTAACATTTTGCCATAGCTCGCTTTGTTTGCGAGATATTTGCAGATTTATCTCAAGGGAAGGGGCCTGACGGACATATTTCGAGATATTTCTTCTTCTTGTTGTTCTTCTTCTTGTTGTTCTTCTTCTGCACAGCTAAGCTGGAAGTGGCATTTGCGGCTCGCACTAGTGCAGAGTTATCTCAAAGAAAGGGGCCACGGTGTTTCTGTATCTCTATTATGTTGGTGCGGCTTCGGAACTTTTAAATATCTCGATATATCTCGAAAACTACGCTTCTGATCAAAAAATATCATAGAACATAAATTGTAGGAAACAGAATTCTCTACAAAAAAGGTATCTTAACATTTTGCCATAGCTCGCTTCGTTTCCGAGATATTTGCAGATATATCTCAAGGGAAGGGGCCTGACGGACATATTTCGAGATATTCCTTCTTCTTGTTGTTCTTCTTCTGCACAGCTAAGCTGGAAGTGGCATTTACAGCTCGCAATAGTGCAGAGTTATCTCAAAGAAAGGGGCCACGGTGTTTCTATATCTCTATTATGTTGGTGCGGCTTCGGAACTTTTAAATATCTTGATATATCTCGAGAACTACGCATCTGATCAAAAAATATCATAGAAGATAAAAAGTAGGAAACTTAATTCTCTACAAAAAAGGTCTCTTAACATTTTGCCATAGCTCGCTTCGTTTCCGAGATATTTGCAGATTTATCTCAAGGGAAGGGGCCTGACGGACATATTTCGAGATATTTCTTCTTCTTGTTGTTCTTCTTCTGCACAGCTAAGCTGGAAGTGGCATTTGCGGCTCGCACTAGTGCAGAGTTATCTCAAAGAAAGGGGCCACGGTGTTTCTGTATCTCTATTATGTTGGTGCGATTTCGCAACTTTTAAATATCTTGATATATCTCGAGAACTACGCATCTGATCAAAAAATATCATAGAACATAAAAAGTAGGAAACTTAATTCTCTGCAAATAAGGTCTCTTAACATTTTGCCATAGCTCGCTTCGTTTCCGAGATATTTGCAGATGTATCTCAAGGGAAGGGGCCTGACGGACATATTTCGAGATATTTCTTCTTCTGGTTGTTCTTCTTCTGCGCAGCTAAGCTGGAAGTGGCATTTGCAGCTCGCAATAGTGCAGAGATATCTCAAAGAAAGGGGCCACGCTGTTTCTGTATCTCTATTATGTTGGTGCGGCTTCGGAACTTTTAAATATCTTGATATATCTCGAGAGCTACGCGTCTGATCAAAAAATATCATAGCACATAAAAAGTAGGAAACATAATTCTCTACAAAAAAGGTCTCTTAACATTTTGCCATAGCTCGCTTCGTTTCCGAGATATTTGCAGATATATCTCAAGGGAAGGGGCCTGACGGACATATTTCGAGATATTTCTTCTTCTTGTTGTTCTTCTTCTGCACAGCTAAGCTGGAAGTGGCATTTACAGCTCGCAATAGTGCAGAGTTATCTCAAAGAAAGGGGCCACGGTGTTTCTATATCTCTATTATGTTGGTGCGGCTTCGGAACTTTTAAATATCTTGATATATCTCGAGAACTACGCATCTGATCAAAAAATATCATAGAAGATAAAAAGTAGGAAACTTAATTCTCTACAAAAAAGGTCTCTTAACATTTTGCCATAGCTCGCTTCGTTTCCGAGATATTTGCAGATTTATCTCAAGGGAAGGGGCCTGACGGACATATTTCGAGATATTTCTTCTTCTTGTTGTTCTTCTTCTGCACAGCTAAGCTGGAAGTGGCATTTGCGGCTCGCACTAGTGCAGAGTTATCTCAAAGAAAGGGGCCACGGTGTTTCTGTATCTCTATTATGTTGGTGCGATTTCGCAACTTTTAAATATCTTGATATATCTCGAGAACTACGCATCTGATCAAAAAATATCATAGAACATAAAAAGTAGGAAACTTAATTCTCTGCAAATAAGGTCTCTTAACATTTTGCCATAGCTCGCTTCGTTTCCGAGATATTTGCAGATGTATCTCAAGGGAAGGGGCCTGACGGACATATTTCGAGATATTTCTTCTTCTGGTTGTTCTTCTTCTGCGCAGCTAAGCTGGAAGTGGCATTTGCAGCTCGCAATAGTGCAGAGATATCTCAAAGAAAGGGGCCACGCTGTTTCTGTATCTCTATTATGTTGGTGCGGCTTCGGAACTTTTAAATATCTTGATATATCTCGAGAGCTACGCGTCTGATCAAAAAATATCATAGCACATAAAAAGTAGGAAACATAATTCTCTACAAAAAAGGTCTCTTAACATTTTGCCATAGCTCGCTTCGTTTCCGAGATATTTGCAGATTTATCTCAAGGGAAGTCGCCTGACGGACATATTTCGAGATATTTCTTCTTCTTGTTGTTCTTCTTCTGCACAGCTAAGCTGGAAGTGGCATTTGCGGCTCGCTCTAGTGCAGAGTTATCTCAAAGAAAGGGGCCACGGTGTTTCTGTATCTCTATTATGTTGGTGCGGCTTCGGAACTTTTAAATATCTTGATATATCTCGAGAACTACGCATCTGATCCAAAAATATCATAGAACATAAATAGTAGGAAACTTAATTCTCTACAAAAAAGGTCTCTCAACATTTTGCCATAGCTCGCTTCGTTTCCGAGATATTTGCAGATTTATCTCAAGGGAAGGGGCCTGACGGACATATTTCGAGATATTTCTTCTTCTTGTTGTTCTTCTTCTGCACAGCTAAGCTGGAAGTGGCATTTGCAGCTCGCAATAGTGCAGAGTTATCTCAAAGAAAGGGGCCACGCTGTTTCTGTATCTCTATTATGTTGGTGCGGCTTCGGAACTTTTAAATATCTTGATATATCTCGAGAACTACGCATCTGATCAAAAAATATCATAGAACATAAAAAGTAGGAAACTTAATTGTCTACAAAAAAGGTCTCTTAACATTTTGCCATAGCTCGCTTCGTTTCCGAGATATTTGCAGATTTATCTCAAGGGAAGGGGCCTGACGGACATATTTCGAGATATTTCTTCTTCTTGTTGTTCTTCTGCACAGCTAAGCTGGAAGTGGCATTTGCAGCTCGCAATAGTGCATAGTTATCTGAAAGAAAGGGGCCACGGTGTTTCTGTATCTCTATTATGTTGGTGCGGCTTCGGAACTTTTAAATATCTTGATATATCTCGAGAACTACGCATCTGATCAAAAAATATCATAGAACATAAAAAGTAGGAAACTTAATTCTCTACAAATAAGGTCTCTTAACATTTTGCCATAGCTCGCTTCGTTTCCGAGATATTTGCAGATATATCTCAAGGGAAGGGGCCTGACGGACATTTTTCGAGATATTTCTTCTTCTTGTTGTTCTTCTTCTGCACAGCTAAGCTGGAAGTGGCATTTGCAGCTCGCAATAGTGCAGAGTTATCTCGAAGAAAGGGGCCACGGTGTTTCTGTATCTCTATTATGTTGGTGCGGCTTCGGAACTTTTAGATATCTTGATATATCTCGAGAACTACGCATCTGATCAAAAAATATCATAGAACATAAAAAGTAGGAAACTTAATTCTCTACAAAAAAGGTCTCTTAACATTTTGCCATAGCTCGCTTCGTTTCCGAGATATTTGCAGATTTATCTCAAGGGAAGGGGCCTGACGGACATATTTCGAGATATTTCTTCTTTTTGTTGTTCTTCTTCTGCACAGCTAAGCTGGAAGTGGCATTTGCAGCTCGCAATAGAGCAGAGTTATCTCAAAGAAAGGGGCCACGGTGTTTCTGTATCTCTATTATGTTGGTGCGGCTTCGGAACTTTTAAATATCTCGATATATCTCGAAAACTACGCTTCTGATCAAAAAATATCATAGAACATAAATTGTAGGAAACATAATTCTCTACAAAAAACGTCTCTTAACATTTTGCCATAGCTCGCTTCGTTTCCGATATATTTGCAGATTCAGCTCAAAGGAACTGGCCTGACGGACATATTTCGAGATATTTTTTCTTCTTGTTGTTCTTCCTCTGCACAGCTAAGCTGGAAGTGGCATCTGCAGCTCGCAATAGTGCAGAGTTATCTCAAAGAAAGGGGCCACGGTGTTTCTGTATCTCTATTATGTTGGTGCGGCTTCGGAACTTTTAAATATCTTGATATATCTCGAGAACTACGCATCTGATCAAAAAATATCATAGGACATAAAAAGTAGGAAACTTAATTCTCTACAAAAAAGGTCTCTTAACATTTTGCCATAGCTCGCTTCGTTTCCGAGATATTTGCATATTTATCTCAAGGGAAGGGGCCTGACGGACATATTTCGAGATATTTCTTCTTCTTGTTGTTCTTCTTCTGCACAGCTAAGCTGGAAGTGGCATTTGCGGCTCGAACTAGTGCAGAGTTATCTCAAAGAAAGGGGCCACGGTGTTTCTGTATCTCTATTATGTTGGTGCGGCTTCGGAACTTTTAAACATCTTGATATATCTCGAGAACTACGCTTCTGATCAAAAAATATCATAGAACGTAAATTGTAGGAAACATTATTCTCTACAAAAAAGGTCTCTTAACATTTTGCCATAGCTCGCTTCGTTTCCGAGATATTTGCAGATTCAGCTCAAAGGAACGGGCCTGACGGACATATTTCGAGATACTTCTTCTTCTTGTTGTTCTTCTTCTGCACAGCTAAGCTGGAAGTGGCATTTGCGGCTCGCACTAGTGCAGAGTTATCTCAAAGAAAGGGGCCACGGTGTTTCTGTATCTCTATTATGTTGGTGCGGCTTCGGAACTTTTAAATATCTCGATATATCTCGAAAACTACGCTTCTGATCAAAAAATATCATAGAACATAAATTGTAGGAAACATAATTCTCTACAAAAAAGGTCTCTCAACATTTTGCCATAGCTCTCTTCGTTTCCGAGATATTTGCAGATATATCTCAAGGGAAGGGGCCTGACGGACATATTTCGAGATATTTCTTCTTCTTGTTGTTCTTCTTCTGCACAGCTAAGCTGGAAGTGGCATTTACAGCTCGCAATAGTGCAGAGTTATCTCAAAGAAAGGGGCCACGGTGTTTCTGTATCTCTATTATGTTGGTGCGGCTTCGGAACTTTTAAATATCTTGATATATCTCGAGAACTACGCATCTGATCAAAAAATATCATAGAACATGAAAAGTAGGAAACTTAATTCTCTACAAAAAAGGTCTCTTAACATTTTGCCATAGCTCGCTTCGTTTCCGAGATATTTGCAGATTTATCTCAAGGGAAGGGGCCTGACGGACATATTTCGAGATATTTCTTCTTCTTGTTGTTCTTCTTCTGCACAGCTTAGCTGGAAGTGGCATTTGCAGCTCGCAATAGTGCAGAGTTATCTCAAAGAAAGGGGCCACGGTGTTTCTGTATCTCTATTATGTTGGTGCGGCTTCGGAACTTTTAAATATCTTGATATATCTCGAGAACTACGCTTCTGATCAAAAAATATCATAGAACATAAAAAGTAGGAAACTTAATTCTCTACAAAAACGGTCTCTTAACATTTTGCCATAGCTCGCTTGGTTTCCGAGATATTTGCAGATATATCTCAAGGGAAGGGGCCTGACGGACATATTTCGAGATATTTCTTCTTCTTGTTGTTCTTCCTCTGCACAGCTAAGCTGGAAGTGGCATTTGCAGCTCGCAATAGTGCAGAGTTATCTCAAAGAAAGGGGCCACGGTGTTTCTGTATCTCTATTATGTTGGTGCGGCTTCGGAACTTTTAAATATCTCGATATATCTCGAGAACTACGCATCTGATCAAAAAATATCATGGAACATAAAAAGTAGGAAACTTAATTCTCTACAAATAAGGTCTCTTAACATTTTGCCATAGCTCGCTTCGTTTCCGAGATATTTGCAGATTTATCTCAAGGGAAGGGGCCTGACGGACATATTTCGAGATATTTCTTCTTCTTGTTGTTCTTCTTCTGCACAGCTAAGCTGGAAGTGGCATTTGCAGCTCGCAGTAGTGCAGAGTTATCGCAAAGAAAGGGGCCACGGTGTTTCTGTATCTCTATTATGTTGGTGCGGCTTCGGAACTTTTAAATATCTTGATATATCTCGAAAACTACGCTTCTGATCAAAAAATATCATACAACATAAAAAGTAGGAAACTTAATCCTCTACAAAAAAGGTCTCTTAACATTTTGCCATAGCTCGCTTCGTTTCCGAGATATTTGCAGATTTATCTCAAGGGAAGGGGCCTAACGGACATATTTCGAGATATTTCTTCTTCTTGTTGTTCTTCTTCTGCACAGCTAAGCTGGAAGTGGCATTTGCAGCTCGCAATAGTGCAGAGTTTTCTCAAAGAAAGGGGCCACGGTGTTTCTGTATCTCTATTATGTTGGTGCGGCTTCGGAACTTTTAAATATCTTGATATATCTCGAAAACTACGCTTCTGATCAAAAAATATCATAGAACATAACTTGTAGGAAACATAATTCTCTACAAAAAAGGTCTCTTAACATTTTGCCATAGCTCGCTTCGTTTCCGAGATAGTTGCAGATTTATCTCAAGGGAAGGGGCCTGACGGACATATTTCGAGATATTTCTTCTTCTTGTTGTTCTTCTTCTGCACAGCTAAGCTGGAAGTGGCATTTGCAGCTCGCAGTAGTGCAGAGTTATCGCAAAGAAAGGGGCCACGGTGTTTCTGTATCTCTATTATGTTTGTGCGGCTTCGGAACTTTTAAATATCTTGATATATCTCGAGAACTACGCATCTGATCAAAAAATATCATAGGACATAAAAAGTAGGAAACTTAATTCTCTACAAAAAAGGTCTCTTAACATTTTGCCATAGCTCGCTTCGTTTCCGAGATATTTGCATATTTATCTCAAGGGAAGGGGCCTGACGGACATATTTCGAGATATTTCTTCTTCTTGTTGTTCTTCTTCTGCACAGCTAAGCTGGAAGTGGCATTTGCGGCTCGAACTAGTGCAGAGTTATCTCAAAGAAAGGGGCCACGGTGTTTCTGTATCTCTATTATGTTGGTGCGGCTTCGGAACTTTTAAACATCTTGATATATCTCGAGAACTACGCTTCTGATCAAAAAATATCATAGAACGTAAATTGTAGGAAACATTATTCTCTACAAAAAAGGTCTCTTAACATTTTGCCATAGCTCGCTTCGTTTCCGAGATATTTGCAGATTCAGCTCAAAGGAACGGGCCTGACGGACATATTTCGAGATACTTCTTCTTCTTGTTGTTCTTCTTCTGCACAGCTAAGCTGGAAGTGGCATTTGCGGCTCGCACTAGTGCAGAGTTATCTCAAAGAAAGGGGCCACGGTGTTTCTGTATCTCTATTATGTTGGTGCGGCTTCGGAACTTTTAAATATCTCGATATATCTCGAAAACTACGCTTCTGATCAAAAAATATCATAGAACATAAATTGTAGGAAACATAATGCTCTACAAAAAAGGTCTCTCAACATTTTGCCATAGCTCTCTTCGTTTCCGAGATATTTGCAGATATATCTCAAGGGAAGGGGCCTGACGGACATATTTCGAGATATTTCTTCTTCTTGTTGTTCTTCTTCTGCACAGCTAAGCTGGAAGTGGCATTTACAGCTCGCAATAGTGCAGAGTTATCTCAAAGAAAGGGGCCACGGTGTTTCTGTATCTCTATTATGTTGGTGCGGCTTCGGAACTTTTAAATATCTTGATATATCTCGAGAACTACGCATCTGATCAAAAAATATCATAGAACATGAAAAGTAGGAAACTTAATTCTCTACAAATAAGGTCTCTTAACATTTTGCCATAGCTCGCTTCGTTTCCGAGATATTTGCAGATATATCTCAAGGGAAGGGGCCTGACGGACATTTTTCGAGATATTTCTTCTTCTTGTTGTTCTTCTTCTGCACAGCTAAGCTGGAAGTGGCATTTGCAGCTCGCAATAGTGCAGAGTTATCTCGAAGAAAGGGGCCACGGTGTTTCTGTATCTCTATTATGTTGGTGCGGCTTCGGAACTTTTAGATATCTTGATATATCTCGAGAACTACGCATCTGATCAAAAAATATCATAGAACATAAAAAGTAGGAAACTTAATTCTCTACAAAAAAGGTCTCTTAACATTTTGCCATAGCTCGCTTCGTTTCCGAGATATTTGCAGATTTATCTCAAGGGAAGGGGCCTGACGGACATATTTCGAGATATTTCTTCTTTTTGTTGTTCTTCTTCTGCACAGCTAAGCTGGAAGTGGCATTTGCAGCTCGCAATAGAGCAGAGTTATCTCAAAGAAAGGGGCCACGGTGTTTCTGTATCTCTATTATGTTGGTGCGGCTTCGGAACTTTTAAATATCTCGATATATCTCGAAAACTACGCTTCTGATCAAAAAATATCATAGAACATAAATTGTAGGAAACATAATTCTCTACAAAAAACGTCTCTTAACATTTTGCCATAGCTCGCTTCGTTTCCGATATATTTGCAGATTCAGCTCAAAGGAACTGGCCTGACGGACATATTTCGAGATACTTCTTCTTCTTGTTGTTCTTCTTCTGCACAGCTAAGCTGGAAGTGGCATTTGCGGCTCGCACTAGTGCAGAGTTATCTCAAAGAAAGGGGCCACGGTGTTTCTGTATCTCTATTATGTTGGTGCGGCTTCGGAACTTTTAAATATCTCGATATATCTCGAAAACTACGCTTCTGATCAAAAAATATCATAGAACATAAATTGTAGGAAACATAATTCTCTACAAAAAAGGTCTCTCAACATTTTGCCATAGCTCTCTTCGTTTCCGAGATATTTGCAGATATATCTCAAGGGAAGGGGCCTGACGGACATATTTCGAGATATTTCTTCTTCTTGTTGTTCTTCTTCTGCACAGCTAAGCTGGAAGTGGCATTTACAGCTCGCAATAGTGCAGAGTTATCTCAAAGAAAGGGGCCACGGTGTTTCTGTATCTCTATTATGTTGGTGCGGCTTCGGAACTTTTAAATATCTTGATATATCTCGAGAACTACGCATCTGATCAAAAAATATCATAGAACATGAAAAGTAGGAAACTTAATTCTCTACAAAAAAGGTCTCTTAACATTTTGCCATAGCTCGCTTCGTTTCCGAGATATTTGCAGATTTATCTCAAGGGAAGGGGCCTGACGGACATATTTCGAGATATTTCTTCTTCTTGTTGTTCTTCTTCTGCACAGCTTAGCTGGAAGTGGCATTTGCAGCTCGCAATAGTGCAGAGTTATCTCAAAGAAAGGGGCCACGGTGTTTCTGTATCTCTATTATGTTGGTGCGGCTTCGGAACTTTTAAATATCTTGATATATCTCGAGAACTACGCTTCTGATCAAAAAATATCATAGAACATAAAAAGTAGGAAACTTAATTCTCTACAAAAACGGTCTCTTAACATTTTGCCATAGCTCGCTTGGTTTCCGAGATATTTGCAGATATATCTCAAGGGAAGGGGCCTGACGGACATATTTCGAGATATTTCTTCTTCTTGTTGTTCTTCCTCTGCACAGCTAAGCTGGAAGTGGCATTTGCAGCTCGCAATAGTGCAGAGTTATCTCAAAGAAAGGGGCCACGGTGTTTCTGTATCTCTATTATGTTGGTGCGGCTTCGGAACTTTTAAATATCTCGATATATCTCGAGAACTACGCATCTGATCAAAAAATATCATGGAACATAAAAAGTAGGAAACTTAATTCTCTACAAATAAGGTCTCTTAACATTTTGCCATAGCTCGCTTCGTTTCCGAGATATTTGCAGATTTATCTCAAGGGAAGGGGCCTGACGGACATATTTCGAGATATTTCTTCTTCTTGTTGTTCTTCTTCTGCACAGCTAAGCTGGAAGTGGCATTTGCAGCTCGCAGTAGTGCA
This sequence comes from Osmia lignaria lignaria, assembly GCF_051020975.1. NCBI lineage: Eukaryota > Metazoa > Arthropoda > Insecta > Hymenoptera > Megachilidae > Osmia > Osmia lignaria. Next base: position 19,795,814 of record NW_027478161.1, read on the forward strand.
GAGTTATCGCAAAGAAAGGGGCCACGGTGTTTCTGTATCTCTATTATGTTGGTGCGGCTTCGGAACTTTTAAATATCTTGATATATCTCGAAAACTACGCTTCTGATCAAAAAATATCATACAACATAAAAAGTAGGAAACTTAATCCTCTACAAAAAAGGTCTCTTAACATTTTGCCATAGCTCGCTTCGTTTCCGAGATATTTGCAGATTTATCTCAAGGGAAGGGGCCTAACGGACATATTTCGAGATATTTCTTCTTCTTGTTGTTCTTCTTCTGCACAGCTAAGCTGGAAGTGGCATTTGCAGCTCGCAATAGTGCAGAGTTTTCTCAAAGAAAGGGGCCACGGTGTTTCTGTATCTCTATTATGTTGGTGCGGCTTCGGAACTTTTAAATATCTTGATATATCTCGAAAACTACGCTTCTGATCAAAAAATATCATAGAACATAACTTGTAGGAAACATAATTCTCTACAAAAAAGGTCTCTTAACATTTTGCCATAGCTCGCTTCGTTTCCGAGATAGTTGCAGATTTATCTCAAGGGAAGGGGCCTGACGGACATATTTCGAGATATTTCTTCTTCTTGTTGTTCTTCTTCTGCACAGCTAAGCTGGAAGTGGCATTTGCAGCTCGCAGTAGTGCAGAGTTATCGCAAAGAAAGGGGCCACGGTGTTTCTGTATCTCTATTATGTTTGTGCGGCTTCGGAACTTTTAAATATCTTGATATATCTCGAGAACTACGCATCTGATCAAAAAATATCATAGGACATAAAAAGTAGGAAACTTAATTCTCTACAAAAAAGGTCTCTTAACATTTTGCCATAGCTCGCTTCGTTTCCGAGATATTTGCATATTTATCTCAAGGGAAGGGGCCTGACGGACATATTTCGAGATATTTCTTCTTCTTGTTGTTCTTCTTCTGCACAGCTAAGCTGGAAGTGGCATTTGCGGCTCGAACTAGTGCAGAGTTATCTCAAAGAAAGGGGCCACGGTGTTTCTGTATCTCTATTATGTTGGTGCGGCTTCGGAACTTTTAAACATCTTGATATATCTCGAGAACTACGCTTCTGATCAAAAAATATCATAGAACGTAAATTGTAGGAAACATTATTCTCTACAAAAAAGGTCTCTTAACATTTTGCCATAGCTCGCTTCGTTTCCGAGATATTTGCAGATTCAGCTCAAAGGAACGGGCCTGACGGACATATTTCGAGATACTTCTTCTTCTTGTTGTTCTTCTTCTGCACAGCTAAGCTGGAAGTGGCATTTGCGGCTCGCACTAGTGCAGAGTTATCTCAAAGAAAGGGGCCACGGTGTTTCTGTATCTCTATTATGTTGGTGCGGCTTCGGAACTTTTAAATATCTCGATATATCTCGAAAACTACGCTTCTGATCAAAAAATATCATAGAACATAAATTGTAGGAAACATAATGCTCTACAAAAAAGGTCTCTCAACATTTTGCCATAGCTCTCTTCGTTTCCGAGATATTTGCAGATATATCTCAAGGGAAGGGGCCTGACGGACATATTTCGAGATATTTCTTCTTCTTGTTGTTCTTCTTCTGCACAGCTAAGCTGGAAGTGGCATTTACAGCTCGCAATAGTGCAGAGTTATCTCAAAGAAAGGGGCCACGGTGTTTCTGTATCTCTATTATGTTGGTGCGGCTTCGGAACTTTTAAATATCTTGATATATCTCGAGAACTACGCATCTGATCAAAAAATATCATAGAACATGAAAAGTAGGAAACTTAATTCTCTACAAAAAAGGTCTCTTAACATTTTGCCATAGCTCGCTTCGTTTCCGAGATATTTGCAGATTTATCTCAAGGGAAGGGGCCTGACGGACATATTTCGAGATATTTCTTCTTCTTGTTGTTCTTCTTCTGCACAGCTTAGCTGGAAGTGGCATTTGCAGCTCGCAATAGTGCAGAGTTATCTCAAAGAAAGGGGCCACGGTGTTTCTGTATCTCTATTATGTTGGTGCGGCTTCGGAACTTTTAAATATCTTGATATATCTCGAGAACTACGCTTCTGATCAAAAAATATCATAGAACATAAAAAGTAGGAAACTTAATTCTCTACAAAAACGGTCTCTTAACATTTTGCCATAGCTCGCTTGGTTTCCGAGATATTTGCAGATATATCTCAAGGGAAGGGGCCTGACGGACATATTTCGAGATATTTCTTCTTCTTGTTGTTCTTCCTCTGCACAGCTAAGCTGGAAGTGGCATTTGCAGCTCGCAATAGTGCAGAGTTATCTCAAAGAAAGGGGCCACGGTGTTTCTGTATCTCTATTATGTTGGTGCGGCTTCGGAACTTTTAAATATCTCGATATATCTCGAGAACTACGCATCTGATCAAAAAATATCATGGAACATAAAAAGTAGGAAACTTAATTCTCTACAAATAAGGTCTCTTAACATTTTGCCATAGCTCGCTTCGTTTCCGAGATATTTGCAGATTTATCTCAAGGGAAGGGGCCTGACGGACATATTTCGAGATATTTCTTCTTCTTGTTGTTCTTCTTCTGCACAGCTAAGCTGGAAGTGGCATTTGCAGCTCGCAGTAGTGCAGAGTTATCGCAAAGAAAGGGGCCACGGTGTTTCTGTATCTCTATTATGTTGGTGCGGCTTCGGAACTTTTAAATATCTTGATATATCTCGAAAACTACGCTTCTGATCAAAAAATATCATACAACATAAAAAGTAGGAAACTTAATCCTCTACAAAAAAGGTCTCTTAACATTTTGCCATAGCTCGCTTCGTTTCCGAGATATTTGCAGATTTATCTCAAGGGAAGGGGCCTAACGGACATATTTCGAGATATTTCTTCTTCTTGTTGTTCTTCTTCTGCACAGCTAAGCTGGAAGTGGCATTTGCAGCTCGCAATAGTGCAGAGTTTTCTCAAAGAAAGGGGCCACGGTGTTTCTGTATCTCTATTATGTTGGTGCGGCTTCGGAACTTTTAAATATCTTGATATATCTCGAAAACTACGCTTCTGATCAAAAAATATCATAGAACATAACTTGTAGGAAACATAATTCTCTACAAAAAAGGTCTCTTAACATTTTGCCATAGCTCGCTTCGTTTCCGAGATAGTTGCAGATTTATCTCAAGGGAAGGGGCCTGACGGACATATTTCGAGATATTTCTTCTTCTTGTTGTTCTTCTTCTGCACAGCTAAGCTGGAAGTGGCATTTGCAGCTCGCAGTAGTGCAGAGTTATCGCAAAGAAAGGGGCCACGGTGTTTCTGTATCTCTATTATGTTTGTGCGGCTTCGGAACTTTTAAATATCTTGATATATATCGAGAACTACGCAATTGATCAAAAAATATCATAGAACATAAAAAGTAGGAAACCTAATTTTCTACAAAAAAGGTCTCGTAACATTTTGCCGTAGCTCGCTTCGTTTCCGAGATATTTGCTGATTTATCTCAAGGGAAGGGGCCTGACGGACATATTTCGAAATATTTCTTATTGTTGTTGTTCTTCTTCTGCACAGCTAAGCTGGAAGTGGCATTTGCAGCTCGCAATAGTGCAGAGTTATCGCAAAGAAAGGGGCCACGGTGTTTCTGTATCTCTATTATGTTTGTGCGGCTTCGGAACTTTTAAATATCTTGATATATCTCGAGAACTACGCATCTGATCAAAAAATATCATAGAACATAAATTGTAGGAAACATAATTCTCTACAAAAGAGGTCTCTTAACATTTTGCCATAGCTCGCTTCGTTTCCGAGATATTTGCAGATTTATCTCAAGGGAAGGGGCCTGACGGACATATTTCGAGATATTTCTTCTTCTTGTTGTTCTTCTTCTGCACAGCTAAACTGGAAGTGGCATTTCCAGCTCGCAATAGTGCAGAGTTATCTCAAAGAAAGGGGCCACGGTGTTTCTGTATCTCTATTATGTTGGTGCGGCTTCGGAACTTTTAAATATCTTGATATATCTCGAGAACTACGCATCTGATCAAAAAATATCATAGAACATAAAAAGTAGGAAACTTAATTCTCTACAAAAAAGGTCTCTTAACATTTTGCCATAGCTCGCTTCGTTTCCGAGATATTTGCAGATTTATCTCAAGGGAAGGGGCCTGACGGACATATTTCGAGATATTTCTTCTTCTTGTTGTTCTTCTTCTGCACAGCTAAGCTGGAAGTGGCATTTGCAGCTCGCAATAGTGCAGAGTTATCGCAAAGAAAGGGGCCACGGTGTTTCTGTATCTCTATTATGTTTGTGCGGCTTCGGAACTTTTAAATATCTTGATATATCTCGAGAACTACGCATCTGATCAAAAAATATCATAGAACATAAAAAGTAGGAAACCTAATTTTCTACAAAAAAGGTCTCGTAACATTTTGCCGTAGCTCGCTTCGTTTCCGAGATATTTGCAGATTTATCTCAAGGGAAGGGGCCTGACGGTCATATTTCGAAATATTTCTTATTCTTGTTGTTCTTCTTCTGCACAGCTAAGCTGGAAGTGGCATTTGCAGCTCGCAATAGTGCAGAGTTATCGCAAAGAAAGGGGCCACGGTGTTTCTGTATCTCTATTATGTTTGTGCGGCTTCGGAACTTTTAAATATCTTGATATATCTCGAGAAATACGCATCTGATCAAAAAATATCATAGAACATAAATTGTAGGAAACATAATTCTCTACAAAAGAGGTCTCTTAACATTTTGCCATAGCTCGCTTCGTTTCCGAGATATTTGCAGATTTATCTCAAGGGAAGGGGCCTGACGGACATATTTCGAGATATTTCTTCTTCTTGTTGTTCTTCTTCTGCACAGCTAAGCTGGAAGTGGCATTTGCAGCTCGCAATAGTGCAGAGTTATCGCAAAGAAAGGGGCCACGGTGTTTCTGTATCTCTATTATGTTTGTGCGGCTTCGGAACTTTTAAATATCTTGATATATCTCGAGAACTACGCATCTGATCAAAAAATATCATAGAACATAAAAAGTAGGAAACCTAATTCTCTACAAAAGAGGTCTCTTAACATTTTGCCATAGCTCGCTTCGTTTCCGAGATATTTGCAGATTTATCTCAAGGGAAGGGGCCTGACGGACATATTTCGAGATATTTCTTCTTCTTGTTGTTCTTCTTCTGCACAGCTAAGCTGGAAGTGGCATTTGCAGCTCGCAATAGTGCAGAGTTATCGCAAAGAAAGGGGCCACGGTGTTTCTGTATCTCTATTATGTTTGTGCGGCTTCGGAACTTTTAAATATCTTGATATATCTCGAGAACTACGCATCTGATCAAAAAATATCATAGAACATAAAAAGTAGGAAACCTAATTTTCTACAAAAAAGGTCTCGTAACATTTTGCCGTAGCTCGCTTCGTTTCCGAGATATTTGCAGATTTATCTCAAGGGAAGGGGCCTGACGGACATATTTCGAAATATTTCTTATTCTTGTTGTTCTTCTTCTGCACAGCTAAGCTGGAAGTGGCATTTGCAGCTCGCAATAGTGCAGAGTTATCGCAAAGAAAGGGGCCACGGTGTTTCTGTATCTCTATTATGTTTGTGCGGCTTCGGAACTTTTAAATATCTTGATATATCTCGAGAACTACGCATCTGATCAAAAAATATCATAGAACATAAATTGTAGGAAACATAATTCTCTACAAAAGAGGTCTCTTAACATTTTGCCATAGCTCGCTTCGTTTCCGAGATATTTGCAGATTTATCTCAAGGGAAGGGGCCTGACGGACATATTTCGAGATATTTCTTCTTCTTGTTGTTCTTCTTCTGCACAGCTAAACTGGAAGTGGCATTTCCAGCTCGCAATAGTGCAGAGTTATCTCAAAGAAAGGGGCCACGGTGTTTCTGTATCTCTATTATGTTGGTGCGGCTTCGGAACTTTTAAATATCTTGATATATCTCGAGAACTACGCATCTGATCAAAAAATATCATAGAACATAAAAAGTAGGAAACTTAATTTTCTACAAAAAAGGTCTCGTAACATTTTGCCGTAGCTCGCTTCGTTTCCGAGATATTTGCAGATTTATCTCAAGGGAAGGGGCCTGACGGTCATATTTCGAAATATTTCTTATTCTTGTTGTTCTTCTTCTGCACAGCTAAGCTGGAAGTGGCATTTGCAGCTCGCAATAGTGCAGAGTTATCGCAAAGAAAGGGGCCACGGTGTTTCTGTATCTCTATTATGTTTGTGCGGCTTCGGAACTTTTAAATATCTTGATATATCTCGAGAAATACGCATCTGATCAAAAAATATCATAGAACATAAATTGTAGGAAACATAATTCTCTACAAAAGAGGTCTCTTAACATTTTGCCATAGCTCGCTTCGTTTCCGAGATATTTGCAGATTTATCTCAAGGGAAGGGGCCTGACGGACATATTTCGAGATATTTCTTCTTCTTGTTGTTCTTCTTCTGCACAGCTAAGCTGGAAGTGGCATTTGCAGCTCGCAATAGTGCAGAGTTATCGCAAAGAAAGGGGCCACGGTGTTTCTGTATCTCTATTATGTTTGTGCGGCTTCGGAACTTTTAAATATCTTGATATATCTCGAGAACTACGCATCTGATCAAAAAATATCATAGAACATAAAAAGTAGGAAACCTAATTCTCTACAAAAGAGGTCTCTTAACATTTTGCCATAGCTCGCTTCGTTTCCGAGATATTTGCAGATTTATCTCAAGGGAAGGGGCCTGACGGACATATTTCGAGATATTTCTTCTTCTTGTTGTTCTTCTTCTGCACAGCTAAGCTGGAAGTGGCATTTGCAGCTCGCAATAGTGCAGAGTTATCGCAAAGAAAGGGGCCACGGTGTTTCTGTATCTCTATTATGTTTGTGCGGCTTCGGAACTTTTAAATATCTTGATATATCTCGAGAACTACGCATCTGATCAAAAAATATCATAGAACATAAAAAGTAGGAAACCTAATTTTCTACAAAAAAGGTCTCGTAACATTTTGCCGTAGCTCGCTTCGTTTCCGAGATATTTGCAGATTTATCTCAAGGGAAGGGGCCTGACGGACATATTTCGAAATATTTCTTATTCTTGTTGTTCTTCTTCTGCACAGCTAAGCTGGAAGTGGCATTTGCAGCTCGCAATAGTGCAGAGTTATCGCAAAGAAAGGGGCCACGGTGTTTCTGTATCTCTATTATGTTTGTGCGGCTTCGGAACTTTTAAATATCTTGATATATCTCGAGAACTACGCATCTGATCAAAAAATATCATAGAACATAAATTGTAGGAAACATAATTCTCTACAAAAGAGGTCTCTTAACATTTTGCCATAGCTCGCTTCGTTTCCGAGATATTTGCAGATTTATCTCAAGGGAAGGGGCCTGACGGACATATTTCGAGATATTTCTTCTTCTTGTTGTTCTTCTTCTGCACAGCTAAACTGGAAGTGGCATTTCCAGCTCGCAATAGTGCAGAGTTATCTCAAAGAAAGGGGCCACGGTGTTTCTGTATCTCTATTATGTTGGTGCGGCTTCGGAACTTTTAAATATCTTGATATATCTCGAGAACTACGCATCTGATCAAAAAATATCATAGAACATAAAAAGTAGGAAACTTAATTCTCTACAAAAAAGGTCTCTTAACATTTTGCCATAGCTCGCTTCGTTTCCGAGATATTTGCAGATTTATCTCAAGGGAAGGGGCCTGACGGACATATTTCGTGATATTTCTTCTTCTTGTTGTTCTTCTTCTGCACAGTTAAGCTGGAAGTGGCATTTGCAGCTCGCAATAGTGCAGAGTTTTCTCAAAGAAAGGGGCCACGGTGTTTCTGTATCTCTATTATGTTGGTGCGGCTTCGGAACTTTTAAATATCTTGATATATCTCGAAAACTACGCTTCTGATCAAAAAATATCATAGAACATAACTTGTAGGAAACATAATTCTCTACAAAAAAGGTCTCTTAACATTTTGCCATAGCTCGCTTCGTTTCCGAGATAGTTGCAGATTTGTCTCAAGGGAAGGGGCCTGACGGACATATTTCGAGATATTTCTTCTTCTTGTTGTTCTTCTTCTGCACAGCTAAGCTGGAAGTGGCATTTGCAGCTCGCAATAGTGCAGAGTTATCTCAAAGAAAGGGGCCACGGTGTTTCTGTATCTCTATTATGTTGGTGCGGCTTCGGAACTTTTAAATATCTCGATATATCTCGAGAACTACGCATCTGATCAAAAAATATCATAGAACATAAAAAGTAGGAAACCTAATTTTCTACAAAAAAGGTCTCGTAACATTTTGCCGTAGCTCGCTTCGTTTCCGAGATATTTGCAGATTTATCTCAAGGGAAGGGGCCTGACGGACATATTTCGAAATATTTCTTATTCTTGTTGTTCTTCTTCTGCACAGCTAAGCTGGAAGTGGCATTTGCAGCTCGCAATAGTGCAGAGTTATCGCAAAGAAAGGGGCCACGGTGTTTCTGTATCTCTATTATGTTTGTGCGGCTTCGGAACTTTTAAATATCTTGATATATCTCGAGAACTACGCATCTGATCAAAAAATATCATAGAACATAAATTGTAGGAAACATAATTCTCTACAAAAGAGGTCTCTTAACATTTTGCCATAGCTCGCTTCGTTTCCGAGATATTTGCAGATTTATCTCAAGGGAAGGGGCCTGACGGACATATTTCGAGATATTTCTTCTTCTTGTTGTTCTTCTTCTGCACAGCTAAACTGGAAGTGGCATTTCCAGCTCGCAATAGTGCAGAGTTATCTCAAAGAAAGGGGCCACGGTGTTTCTGTATCTCTATTATGTTGGTGCGGCTTCGGAACTTTTAAATATCTTGATATATCTCGAGAACTACGCATCTGATCAAAAAATATCATAGAACATAAAAAGTAGGAAACTTAATTCTCTACAAAAAAGGTCTCTTAACATTTTGCCATAGCTCGCTTCGTTTCCGAGATATTTGCAGATTTATCTCAAGGGAAGGGGCCTGACGGACATATTTCGTGATATTTCTTCTTCTTGTTGTTCTTCTTCTGCACAGTTAAGCTGGAAGTGGCATTTGCAGCTCGCAATAGTGCAGAGTTTTCTCAAAGAAAGGGGCCACGGTGTTTCTGTATCTCTATTATGTTGGTGCGGCTTCGGAACTTTTAAATATCTTGATATATCTCGAAAACTACGCTTCTGATAAAAAAATATCATAGAACATAACTTGTAGGAAACATAATTCTCTACAAAAAAGGTCTCTTAACATTTTGCCATAGCTCGCTTCGTTTCCGAGATAGTTGCAGATTTATCTCAAGGGAAGGGGCCTGACGGACATATTTCGAGATATTTCTTCTTCTTGTTGTTCTTCTTCTGCACAGCTAAGCTGGAAGTGGCATTTGCAGCTCGCAATAGTGCAGAGTTATCTCAAAGAAAGGGGCCACGGTGTTTCTGTATCTCTATTATGTTGGTGCGGCTTCGGAACTTTTAAATATCTCGATATATCTCGAGAACTACGCATCTGATCAAAAAATATCATAGAACATTAAAAGTAGGAAACTTAATTCTCTACAAATAAGGTCTCTTAACATTTTGCCATAGCTCGCTTCGTTTCCGAGATATTTGCAGATTTATCTCAAGGGAAGGGGCCTGACGGACATATTTCGAGATATTTCTTCTTCTTGTTGTTCTTCTTCTGCACAGCTAAGCTGGAAGTGGCATTTGCAGCTCGCAATAGTGCAGAGTTATCTCAAAGAAAAGGGCCACGTGTTTCTGTATCTCTATTATGTTGGTGCGGCTTCGGAACTTTTAAATATCTCGATATATCTCGAAAACTACGCTTCTGATCAAAAAATACCATAGAACATAGCTTGTAGGAAACATAATTCTCTACAAAAAAGGTCTCTTAACATTTTGCCATAGCTCGCTTCGTTTCCGAGATAGTTGCAGATTTATCTCAAGGGATGGGGCCTGACGGACATATTTCGAGATATTTCTTCTTCTTGTTGTTCTTCTTCTGCACAGCTAAGCTGGAAGTGGCATTTGCAGCTCGCAATAGTGCAGAGTTAACTCAAAGAAAGGGGCCACGGTGTTTCTGTATCTCTATTATGTTGGTGCGGCTTCGGAACTTTTAAATATCTTGATATATCTCGAGAACTACACATCTGATCAAAAAATATCATAGAACATAAATAGTAGGAAACTTAATTTCCTACAAAAAAGATCTCTTACTATTTTGCCATAGCTCGCATTGTTTCCGAGATATTTGCAGATTTATCTCAAGGGAAGGGGCCTGACGGACATATTTCGAGATATTTCTTCTTCTTGTTGTTCTTCTTCTGCACAGCTAAGCTGGAAGTGGCATTTGCAGCTCGCAATAGTGCAGAGTTATCTCAAAGAAAGGGGCCACGTGTTTCTGTATCTCTATTATGTTGGTGCCGCTTCGGAACTTTTAAATATCTCGATATATCTCGAAAACTACGCTTCTGATCAAAAAATACCATAGAACATAGCTTGTAGGAAACATAATTCTCTACGAAAAAGGTCTCTTAACATTTTGCCATAGCTCGCTTCGTTTCCGAGATAGTTGCAGATTTATCTCAAGGGAAGGGGCCTGACGGACATATTTCGAGATATTTCTTCTTCTTGTTGTTCTTCTTCTGCACAGCTAAGCTGGAAGTGGCATTTGCAGCTCGCAATAGCGCAGAGTTATCTCAAAGAAAGGGGCCACGGTGTTTCTGTATCTCTATTATGTTGGTGCGGCTTCGGAACTTTTAAATATCTCGATATATCTCGAGAACTACGCATCTGATCAAAAAATATCATAGAACATAAAAAGTGGGAAACTTAATTCTCTACAAATAAGGTCTCTTAACATTTTGCCATAGCTTGCTTCGTTTCCGAGATATTTGCAGATATATCTCAAGGGAAGGGGCCTGACGGACATATTTCGAGATATTTCTTCTTCTTGTTGTTCTTCTTCTGCACAGCTAAGCTGGAAGTGGCATTTGCAGCTCGCAATAGTGCAGAGTTATCTCAAAGAAAGGGGCCACGGTGTTTCTGTATCTCTATTATGGTGGTGCGGCTTCGGAACTTTTAAATATCTTGATATATCTCGAGAACTACGCATCTGATCAAAAAATATCATAGAACATAAAAAGTAGGAAACTTAATTCTCTACAAAAAAGGTCTCTTAACATTTTGCCATAGCTCGCTTCGTTTCCGAGATATTTGCAGATATATCTCAAGGGAAGGGGCCTGACGGACATATTTCGAGATATTTCGTCTTCTTGTTGTTCTTCTTCTGCACAGCTAAGCTGGAAGTGGCATTTACAGCTCGCAATAGTGCAGAGTTATCTCAAAGAAAGGGGCCACGCTGTTTCTGTATCTCTATTATGTTGGTGCGGCTTCGGAACTTTTAAATATCTTGATATATCTCGAGAACTACGCATCTGATCAAAAAATATCATAGAACATAAATAGTAGGAAACTTAATTTCCTACAAAAAAGATCTCTTACTATTTTGCCATAGCTCGCATTGTTTCCGAGATATTTGCAGATTTAGCTCAAGGGAAGGGGCCTGACGGACATATTTCGAGATATTTCTTCTTCTTGTTGTTCTTCTTCTGCACAGCTAAGCTGGAAGTGGCATTTGCGGCTCGCACTAGTGCAGAGTTATCTCAAAGAAAGGGGCCACGGTGTTTCTGTATCTCTATTATGTTGGTGCGGCTTCGGAACTTTTAAATATCTCGATATATCTCGAAAACTACGCTTCTGATCAAAAAATATCATAGAACATAAAAAGTAGGAAACTTAATTCTCTACAACAAAGGTCTCTTAACATTTTGCCATAGCTCGCTTCGTTTCCGAGATATTTGCAGATTTATCTCAAGGGAAGGGGCCTGACGGACATATTTCGAGATATTTCTTCTTCTTGTTGTTCTTCTTCTGCACAGCTAAGCTGGAAGTGGCATTTGCGGCTCGCACTAGTGCAGAGTTATCTCAAAGAAAGGGGCCACGGTGTTTCTGTATCTCTATTATGTTGGTGCGGCTTCGGAACTTTTAAATATCTTGATATATCTCGAGAACTACGCATCTGATCAAAAAATATCATAGAACATAAATTGTAGGAAACTTAATTCTCTACAAAAAAGGTCTCTTAACATTTTGCCATAGCTCGCTTCGTTTCCGAGATATTTGCAGATTTATCTCAAGGGAAGGGGCCTGACGGACATATTTCCAGATATTTCTTCTTCTTGTTGTTCTTCTTCTGCACAGCTAAGCTGGAAGTGGCATTTGCGGCTCGCACTAGTGCAGAGTTATCTCAAAGAAAGGGGCCACGGTGTTTCTGTATCTCTATTATGTTGGTGCAGCTTCGGAGCTTTTAAATATCTTGATATATCTCGAGAACTACGCATCTGATCAAAAAATATCATAGAACATAAATTGTAGGAAACATAATTCTCTACAAAAGAGGTCTCTTAACATTTTGCCATAGCTCGCTTCGTTTCCGAGATATTTGCAGATTTATCTCAAGGGAAGGGGCCTGACGGACATATTTCGAGATATTTCTTCTTCTTGTTGTTCTTCTTCTGCACAGCTAAGCTGGAAGTGGCATTTGCAGCTCGCAATAGTGCAGAGTTATCTCAAAGAAAGGGGCCACGGTGTTTCTGTACCTCTATTATGTTGGTGCAGCTTCGGAGCTTTTAAATATCTTGATATATCTCGAGAACTACGCATCTGATCAAAAAATATCATAGAACATAAAAAGTAGGAAACATAATTCTCTACAAAAGAGGTCTCTTAACATTTTGCCATAGCTCGCTTCGTTTCCGAGATATTTGCAGATTTATCTCAAGGGAAGGGGCCTGACGGACATATTTCGAGATATTTCTTCTTCTTGTTGTTCTTCTTCTGCACAGCTAAGCTGGAAGTGGCATTTGCAGCTCGCAATAGTGCAGAGTTATCTCAAAGAAAGGGGCCACGTGTTTCTGTATCTCTATTATGTTGGTGCGGCTTCGGAACTTTTAAATATCTCGATATATCTCGAAAACTACGCTTCTGATCAAAGAATACCATAGAACATAGCTTGTAGGAAACATAATTCTCTACAAAAAAGGTCTCTTAACATTTTGCCATAGCTCGCTTCGTTTCCGAGATAGTTGCAGATTTATCTCAAGGGAAGGGGCCTGACGGACATATTTCGAGATATTTCTGCTTCTTGTTGTTCTTCTTCTGCACAGCTAAGCTGGAGGTGGCATTTGCAGCTCGCAATAGTGCAGAGTTACCTCAAAGAAAGGGGCCACGGTGTTTCTGTATCTCTATTATGTTGGTGCGGCTTCGGAACTTTTAAATATCTCGATATATCTCGAGAACTACGCATCTGATCAAAAAATATCATAGAACATAAAAAGTAGGAAACTTAATTCTCTACAAATAAGGTGTCTTAACATTTTGCCATAGCTCGCTTCGTTTCCGAGATATTTGCAGATTTATCTCAAGGGAAGGGGCCTGACGGACATATTTCGAGATATTTCTTCTTCTTGTTGTTCTCCTTCTGCACAGCTAAGCTGGAAGTGGCATTTGCAGCTCGCAATAGTGCAGAGTTATCGCAAAGAAAGGGGCCACGGTGTTTCTGTATCTCTATTATGTTTGTGCGGCTTCGGAACTTTTAAATATCTTGATATATCTCGAGAACTACGCATCTGATCAAAAAATATCATAGAACGCAAAAAGTAGGAAATCTAATTTCCTACAAAAAAGATCTCTTACTATTTTGCCATAGCTCGCATTGTTTCCGAGATATTTGCAGATTTAGCTCAAGGGAAGGGGCCTGACGGACATATTTCGAGATATTTCTTCTTCTTGTTGTTCTTCTTCTGCACAGCTAAGCTGGAAGTGGCATTTGCAGCTCGCAATAGTGCAGAGTTATCTCAAAGAAAGGGGCCACGGTGTTTCTGTATCTCTATTATGTTGGTGCGGCTTCCGAACTTTTAAATATCTTGATATATCTCGAAAACTACGCTTCTGATCAAAAAATATCACAGAACATAACTTGTAGGAGACATAATTCTCTACAAAAAAGGTCTCTTAACATTTTGCCATAGCTCGCTTCGTTTCCGAGATAGTTGCAGATTTATCTCAAGGGAAGGGGCCTGACGGACATATTTCGAGATATTTCTTCTTCTTGTTGTTCTTCTTCTGCACAGCTAAGCTGGAAGTGGCATTTGCAGCTCGCAATAGTGCAGAGTTATCTCAAAGAAAGGGGCCACGGTGTTTCTGTATCTCTATTATGTTGGTGCGGCTTCGGAACTTTTAAATATCTCGATATATCTCGAGAACTACGCATCTGATCAAAAAATATCATAGAACATAAAAAGTAGGAAACTTAATTCTCTACAAATAAGGTCTCTTAACATTTTGCCATAGCTCGCTTCGTTTCCGAGATATTTGCAGATTTATCTCAAGGGAAGGGGCCTGACGGACATATTTCGAGATATTTCTCCTTCTTGTTGTTCTTCTTCTGCACAGCTAAGCTGGAAGTGGCATTTGCAGCTCGCAATAGTGCAGAGTTATCTCAAAGAAAGGGGCCACATGTTTCTGTATCTCTATTATGTTGGTGCGGCTTCGGAACTTTTAAATATCTCGATATATCTCGAAAACTACGCTTCTGATCAAAAAATACCATAGAACATAGCTTGTAGGAAACATAATTCTCTACAAAAAAGGTCTCTTAACATTTTGCCATAGCTCGCTTCGTTTCCGAGATATTTGCAGATTTAGCTCAAGGGAAGGGGCCTGACGGACATATTTCGAGATATTTCTTCTTCTTGTTGTTCTTCTTCTGCACAGCTAAGCTGGAAGTGGCATTTGCAGCTCGCAATCGTGCAGAGTTATCTCAAAGAAAGGGGCCACGGTGTTTCTGTATCTCTATTATGTTGCTGCGGCTTCGGAACTTTTAAATATCTTGATATATCTCGAGAACTGCGCATCTGATCAAAAAATATCATAGAACATAAAAAGTAGGAAACTTAATTCTCTACAAAAAAGGTCTCTTAACATTTTGCCATAGCTCGCTTCGTTTCCGAGATATTTGCAGATTTATCTCAAGGGAAGGGGCCTGACGGACATATTTCGAGATATTTCTTCTTCTTGTTGTTCTTCTTCTGCACAGCTAAACTGGAAGTGGCATTTCCAGCTCGCAATCGTGCAGAGTTATCTCAAAGAAAGGGGCCACGGTGTTTCTATATCTCTATTATGTTGGTGCAGCTTCGAAGCTTTTAAATATCTTGATATATCTCGAGAACTACGCATCTGATCAAAAAATATCATAGAACATAAAAAGTAGGAAACTTAATTCTCTACAAATAAGGTCTCTTAACATTTTGCCATAGCTCGCTTCGTTTCCGAGATATTTGCAGATTTATCTCAAGGGAAGGGGCCTGACGGACATATTTCGAAATATTTCTTCTTCTTGTTGTTCTTCTTCTGCACAGCTAAGCTGGACGTGGCATTTGCAGCTCGCAATAGTGCAGAGTTATCTCAAAGAAAGGGGCCACGGTGTTTCTGTACCTCTATTATGTTGGTGCAGCTTCGAAGCTTTTAAATATCTTGATATATCTCGAGAACTACGCATCTGATCAAAAAATATCATAGAACATAAATTGTAGGAAACATAATTCTCTACAAAAAAGGTCTCTTAACATTTTGCCATAGCTCGCTTCGTTTCCGAGATATTTGCAGATATATCTCAAGGGAAGGGGCCTGACGGACATATTTCGAGATATTTCTTCTTCTTGTTGTTCTTCTTCTGCACAGCTCAGCTGGAAGTGGCATTTACAGCTCGCAATAGTGGAAAGTTATCTCAAAGAAAGGGGCCACGGTGTTTCTGTATCTCTATTATGTTGGTGCGGCTTCGGAACTTTTAAATATCTTGATATATCTCGAAAACTACGCATCTGATCAAAAAATATCATACAACATAAAAAGTAGGAAACTTAATCCTCTACAAAAAAGGTCTCTTAACATTTTGCCATAGCTCGCTTCGTTTCCGAGATATTTGCAGATTTATCTCAAGGGAAGGGGCCTAACGGACATATTTCGAGATATTTCTTCTTCTTGTTGTTCTTCTTCTGCACAGCTAAGCTGGAAGTGGCATTTGCAGCTCGCAATAGTGCAGAGTTATCTCAAAGAAAGGGGCCACGGTGTATCTGTATCTCTATTATGTTGGTGCGGCTTCGGAACTTTTAAATATCTTGATATATCTCGAAAACTACGCTTCTGATCAAAAAATATCATAGAACATAACTTGTAGGAAACTTAATTCTCTACAAAAAAGGTCTCTTAACATTTTGCCATAGCTCGCTTCGTTTCCGAGATAGTTGCAGATTTATCTCAAGGGAAGGGGCCTGACGGACATATTTCGAGATATTTCTTCTTCTTGTTGTTCTTCTTCTGCACAGCTAAGCTGGAAGTGGCATTTGCAGCTCGCAGTAGTGCAGAGTTATCTCAAAGAAAGGGGCCACGGTGTTTCTGTATCTCTATTATGTTGGTGCGGCTTCGGAACTTTTAAGTATCTCGATATATCTCGAGAACTACGCATCTGATCAAAAAATATCATAGAACATAAAAAGTAGGAAACTTAATTCTCTACAAATAAGGTCTCTTAACATTTTGCCATAGCTCGCTTCGTTTTCGAGATATTTGCAGATTTATCTCAAGGGAAGGGGCCTGACGGACATATTTCGAGATATTTCTTCTTCTTGTTGTTCTTCTTCTGCACAGCTAAGCTGGAACTGGCATTTACAGCTCGCAATAGTGGAAAGTTATCTCAAAGAAAGGGGCCACGGTGTTTCTGTATCTCTATTATGTTGGTGCGGCTTCGGAACTTTTAAATATCTTGATATATCTCGAGAACTACGCATCTGATCAAAAAATATCATAGAACATAAAAAGTAGGAAACTTAATTCTCTACAAATAAAGTCTCCTAACATTTTGCCTTAGCTCGCTTCGTTTCCGAGATATTTGCAGATTTATCTCAAGGGAAGGGGCCTGAGGGACATATTTGGAGATATTTCTTCTTCTTGTTGTTCTTCTTCTGCACAGCTAAGCTGGAAGTGGCATTTGCGGCCCGCACTAGTGCAGAGTTATCTCAAAGAAAGGGGCCACGGTGTTTCTGTATCTCTATTATGTTGGTGCGGCTTCGGAACTTTTAAATATCTTGATATATCTCGAGAACTACGCATCTGATCAAAAAATATCATAGAACATAAAAAGTAGGAAACTTAATTCTCTACAAATAAGGTCTCTTAACATTTTGCCATAGCTCGCTTCGTTTCCGAGATATTTCCAGATTTATCTCAAGGGAAGGGGCCTGACGGACATATTTCGAGATATATCTTCTTCTTGTTGTTCTTCTTCTGCACAGCTAAGCTGGAAGTGGCATTTGCAGCTCGCAATAGTGCAGAGTTATCTCAAAGAAAGGGGCCACGGTGTTTCTGTATCTCTATTATGTTGGTGCGGCTTCGGAACTTTTAAATATCTCGATATATCTCGAAAACTACGCTTCTGATCAAAAAATATCATAGAACATAACTTGTAGGAGACATAATTCTCTACAAAAAAGGTCTCTTAACATTTTGCCATAGCTCGCTTCGTTTCCGAGATATTTGCAGATTTATCTCAAGGGAAGGGGCCTGACGGACATATTTCGAGATATTTCTTCTTCTTGTTGTTCTTCTTCTGCACAGCTAAGCTGGAAGTGGCATTTGCGGTTCGCACTAGTGCAGAGTTATCTCAAAGAAAGGGGCCACGGTGTTTCTGTATCTCTATTATGTTGGTGCGGCTTCGGAACTTTTAAATATCTTGATATATCTCGAGAAGTACGCATCTGATCAAAAAATATCATAGAACATAGAAAGTAGGAAACTTAATTCTCTACAAAAAAGGTCTCTTAACATTTTGCCATAGCTCGCTTCGTTTCCGAGATATTTGCAGATTTATCTCAAGGGAAGGGGCCTGACGGACATATTTCGAGATATTTCTTCTTCTTGTTGTTCTTCTTCTGCACAGCTAAACTGGAAGTGGCATTTCCAGCTCGCAATAGTGCAGAGTTATCTCAAAGAGAGGGGCCACGGTGTTTCTGTATCTCTATTATGTTGGTGCGGCTTCGGAACTTTTAAATATCTTGATATATCTCGAAAACTACGCATCTGCTCGAAAAATATCATAGAAGATTAAAAGTAGGAAACTTAATTCTCTACAAAAAAGGTCTCTTAACATTTTGCCATAGCTCGCTTCGTTTCCGAGATATTTGCAGCTTTATCTCAAGGGAAGGGGCCTGACGGACATATTTCGAGATATTTCTTCTTCTTGTTGTTCTTCCTCTGCACAGCTAAGCTGGAAGTGGCAATTGCGGCTCGCACTAGTGCAGAGTTATCTCAAAGAAAGGGGCCACGGTGTTTCTGTATCTCTATTATGTTGGTGCGGCTTCGGAACTTTTAAATATCTTGACATATCTCGAGAACTACGCATCTGATCAAAAAATATCATAGAACATAAAAAGTAGGAAACCTAATTCTCTACAAAAAAGGTCTCTTAACATTTTGCCATAGCTCGCTTGGTTTCCGAGATACTTGCAGATTTATCTCAAGGGAAGGGGCCTGACGGACATATTTCGAGATATTTCTTCTTCTTGTTGTCCTTCTTCTGCACAGCTAAGCTGGAAGTGGCATTTGCGGCTCGCACTAGTGCAGAGTTATCTCAAAGAAAGGGGCCACGGTGTTTCTGTATCTCTATTATGTTGGTGCGGCTTCGGAACTTTTAAATATCTCGATATATCTCGAAAACTACGCTTCTGATCAAAAAATATCATAGAACATAACTTGTAGGAGACATAATTCTCTACAAAAAAGGTCTCTTAACATTTTGCCATAGCTCGCTTCGTTTCCGAGATATTTGCAGATTTATCTCAAGGGAAGGGGCCTGACGGACATATTTCGAGATATTTCTTCTTCTTGTTGTTCTTCTTCTGCACAGCTAAGCTGGAAGTGGCATTTGCGGCTCGCACTAGTGCAGAGTTATCTCGAAGAAAGGGGCCACGGTGTTTCTGTATCTCTATTATGTTGGTGCGGCTTCGGAACTTTTAAATATCTTGATATATCTCGAGAACTACGCATCTGATCAAAAAATATCATAGAACATAAAAAGTAGGAAACTTAATTCTCTACAAAAAAGGTCTCTTAACATTTTGCCATAGCTCGCTTCGTTTCCGAGATATTTGCAGATTTATCTCAAGGGAAGGGGCCTGACGGACATATTTCGAGATATTTCTTCTTCTTGTTGTTCTTCTTCTGCACAGCTAAGCTGGAAGTGGCATTTGCGGCTCGCACTAGTGCAGAGTTATCTCGAAGAAAGGGGCCACGGTGTTTCTGTATCTCTATTATGTTGGTGCGGCTTCGGAACTTTTAAATATCTTGATATATCTAGAGAACTACGCATCTGATCAAAAAATATCATAGAACATAAAAAGTAGGAAACTTGATTCTCTACAAAAAAGGTCTCTTAACATTTTGCCATAGCTCGCTTCGTTTCCGAGATATTTGCAGATTTATCTCAACGGAAGGGGCCTGACGGACATATTTCGAGATATTTCTTCTTCTTGTTGTTCTTCTTCTGCACAGCTAAGCTGGAAGTGGCATTTGCGGCTCGCACTAGTGCAGAGTTATCTCGAAGAAAGGGGCCACGGTGTTTCTGTATCTCTATTATGTTGGTGCGGCTTCGGAACTTTTAAATATCTTGATATATCTCGAGAACTACGCATCTGATCAAAAAATATCATAGAACATAAAAAGTAGGAAACTTAATTCTCTACAAAAAAGGTCTCTTAACATTTTGCCATAGCTCGCTTCGTTTCCGAGATAGTTGCAGATTTATCTCAAGGGAAGGGGCCTGACGGACATATTTCGAGATATTTCTTCTTCTTGTTGTTCTTCTTCTGCACAGCTAAGCTGGAAGTGGCATTTGCGGCTCGCACTAGTGCAGAGTTATCTCAAAGAAAGGGGCCACGGTGTTTCTGTATCTCTATTATGTTGGTGCGGCTTCGGAACTTTTAAATATCTCGATATATCTCGAAAACTACGCTTCTGATCAAAAAATATCATAGAACATAAAAAGTAGGAAACTTAATTCTCTACAAAAAAGGTCTCTTAACATTTTGCCATAGCTCGCTTCGTTTCCGAGATATTTGCAGATTTATCTCAAGGGAAGGGGCCTGACGGACATATTTCGAGATATTTCTTCTTCTTGTTGTTCTTCTTCTGCACAGCTAAGCTGGAAGTGGCATTTGCGGCTCGCACTAGTGCAGAGTTATCTCAAAGAAAGGGGCCACGGTGTTCCTGTATCTCTATTATGTTGGTGCGGCTTCGGAACTTTTAAATATCTTGATATATCTCGAGAACTACGCATCTGATCAAAAAATATCATAGAACATAAATTGTAGGAAACATAATTCTCTACAAAAAACGTCTCTAAACATTTTGCCATAGCTCGCTTCGTTTCCGAGATATTTGCAGATTCAGCTCAAAGGAACGGGCCTGGCGGACATATTTCGAGATATTTCTTCTTCTTGTTGTTCTTCTTCTGCACAGCTAAGCTGGAAGTGGCATTTGCGGCTCGCACTAGTGCAGAGTTATCTCGAAGAAAAGGGCCACGGTGTTTCTGTATCTCTATTATGTTGGTGCGGCGTCGGAACTTTTAAATATCTTGATATATCTCGAGAACTACGCATCTGATCAAAAAATATCATAGAACATAAAAAGTAGGAAACTTAATTCTCTACAAAAAAGGTCTCTTAACATTTTGCCATAGCTCGCTTCGTTTCCGAGATAGTTGCAGATTTATCTCAAGGGAAGGGGCCTGACGGACATATTTCGAGATATTTCTTCTTCTTGTTGTTCTTCTTCTTCACAGCTAAGCTGGAAGTGGCATTTGCGGCTCGCACTAGTGCAGAGTTATCTCAAAGAAAGGGGCCACGGTGTTTCTGTATCTCTATTATGTTGGTGCGGCTTCGCAACTTTTAAATATCTCGATATATCTCGAAAACTACGCTTCTGATCAAAAAATATCATAGAACATAAAAAGTAGGAAACTTAATTCTCTACAACAAAGGTCTCTTAACATTTTGCCATAGCTCGCTTCGTTTCCGAGATATTTGCAGATTTATCTCAAGGGAAGGGGCCTGACGGACATATTTCGAGATATTTCTTCTTCTTGTTGTTCTTCTTCTGCACAGCTAAGCTGGAAGTGGCATTTGCGGCTCGCACTAGTGCAGAGTTATCTCAAAGAAAGGGGCCACGGTGTTTCTGTATCTCTATTATGTTGGTGCGGCTTCGGAACTTTTAAATATCTTGATATATCTCGAGAACTACGCATCTGATCAAAAAATATCATAGAACATAAATTGTAGGAAACTTAATTCTCTACAACAAAGGTCTCTTAACATTTTGCCATAGCTCGCTTCGTTTCCGAGATATTTGCAGATTTATCTCAAGGGAAGGGGCCTGACGGACATATTTCCAGATATTTCTTCTTCTTGTTGTTCTTCTTCTGCACAGCTAAGCTGGAAGTGGCATTTGCGGCCCGCACTAGTGCAGAGTTATCTCAAAGAAAGGGGCCACGGTGTTTCTGTATCTCTATTATGTTGGTGCGGCTTCGGAACTTTTAAATATCTTGATATATCTCGAGAAGTACGCATCTGATCAAAAAATATCATAGAACATAGAAAGTAGGAAACTTAATTCTCTACAAAAAAGGTCTCTCAACATTTTGCCATAGCTCGCTTCGTTTCCGAGATATTTGCAGATTTATCTCAAGGGAAGGGGCCTGACGGACATATTTCGAGATATTTCTTCTTCTTGTTGTTCTTCTTCTGCACAGCTAAACTGGAAGTGGCATTTCCAGCTCGCAATAGTGCAGAGTTATCTCAAAGAGAGGGGCCACGGTGTTTCTGTATCTCTATTATGTTGGTGCGGCTTCGGAACTTTTAAATATCTTGATATATCTCGAAAACTACGCATCTGCTCGAAAAATATCATAGAAGATTAAAAGTAGGAAACTTAATTCTCTACAAAAAAGGTCTCTTAACATTTTGCCATAGCTCGCTTCGTTTCCGAGATATTTGCAGCTTTATCTCAAGGGAAGGGGCCTGACGGACATATTTCGAGATATTTCTTCTTCTTGTTGTTCTTCCTCTGCACAGCTAAGCTGGAAGTGGCAATTGCGGCTCGCACTAGTGCAGAGTTATCTCAAAGAAAGGGGCCACGGTGTTTCTGTATCTCTATTATGTTGGTGCGGCTTCGGAACTTTTAAATATCTTGACATATCTCGAGAACTACGCATCTGATCAAAAAATATCATAGAACATAAAAAGTAGGAAACCTAATTCTCTACAAAAAAGGTCTCTTAACATTTTGCCATAGCTCGCTTGGTTTCCGAGATACTTGCAGATTTATCTCAAGGGAAGGGGCCTGACGGACATATTTCGAGATATTTCTTCTTCTTGTTGTCCTTCTTCTGCACAGCTAAGCTGGAAGTGGCATTTGCGGCTCGCACTAGTGCAGAGTTATCTCAAAGAAAGGGGCCACGGTGTTTCTGTATCTCTATTATGTTGGTGCGGCTTCGGAACTTTTAAATATCTCGATATATCTCGAAAACTACGCTTCTGATCAAAAAATATCATAGAACATAAAAAGTAGGAAACTCAATTCTCTACAAAAAAGGTCTCTTAACATTTTGCCATAGCTCGCTTCGTTTCCGAGATATTTGCAGATTTATCTCAAGGGAAGGGGCCTGACGGACATATTTCGAGATATTTCTTCTTCTTGTTGTTCTTCTTCTGCACAGCTAAGCTGGAAGTGGCATTTGCGGCTCGCACTAGTGCAGAGTTATCTCGAAGAAAGGGGCCACGGTGTTTCTGTATCTCTATTATGTTGGTGCGGCTTCGGAACTTTTAAATATCTTGATATATCTCGAGAACTACGCATCTGATCAAAAAATATCATAGAACATAAAAAGTAGGAAACTTAATTCTCTACAAAAAAGGTCTCTTAACATTTTGCCATAGCTCGCTTCGTTTCCGAGATATTTGCAGATTTATCTCAAGGGAAGGGGCCTGACGGACATATTTCGAGATATTTCTTCTTCTTGTTGTTCTTCTTCTGCACAGCTAAGCTGGAAGTGGCATTTGCGGCTCGCACTAGTGCAGAGTTATCTCAAAGAAAGGGGCCACGGTGTTTCTGTATCTCTATTATGTTGGTGCGGCTTCGGAACTTTTAAATATCTTGATATATCTCGAGAACTACGCATCTGATCAAAAAATATCATAGAACATAAATTGTAGGAAACATAATTCTCTACAAAAAACGTCTCTAAACATTTTGCCATAGCTCGCTTCGTTTCCGAGATATTTGCAGATTCAGCTCAAAGGAACGGGCCTGACGGACATATTTCGAGATATTTCTTCTTCTTGTTGTTCTTCTTCTGCACAGCTAAGCTGGAAGTGGCATTTGCGGCTCGCACTAGTGCAGAGTTATCTCGAAGAAAGGGGCCACGGTGTTTCTGTATCTCTATTATGTTGGTGCGGCTTCGGAACTTTTAAATATCTCGATATATCTCGAAAACTACGCTTCTGATCAAAAAATATCATAGAACATAAAAAGTAGGAAACTTAATTCTCTACAAAAAAGGTCTCTTAACATTTTGCCATAGCTCGCTTCGTTTCCGAGATATTTGCAGATTTATCTCAAGGGAAGGGGCCTGACGGACATATTTCGAGATATTTCTTCTTCTTGTTGTTCTTCTTCTGCACAGCTAAGCTGGAAGTGGCATTTGCGGCTCGCACTAGTGCAGAGTTATCTCAAAGAAAGGGGCCACGGTGTTTCTGTATCTCTATTATGTTGGTGCGGCTTCGGAACTTTTAAATATCTTGATATATCTCGAGAACTACGCATCTGATCAAAAAATATCATAGAACATAAATTGTAGGAAACATAATTCTCTACAAAAAACGTCTCTAAACATTTTGCCATAGCTCGCTTCGTTTCCGAGATATTTGCAGATTCAGCTCAAAGGAACGGGCCTGACGGACATATTTCGAGATATTTCTTCTTCTTGTTGTTCTTCTTCTGCACAGCTAAGCTGGAAGTGGCATTTGCGGCTCGCACTAGTGCAGAGTTATCTCGAAGAAAGGGGCCACGGTGTTTCTGTATCTCTATTATGTTGGTGCGGCTTCGGAACTTTTAAATATCTTGATATATCTCGAGAACTACGCATCTGATCAAAAAATATCATAGAACATAAAAAGTAGGAAACTTAATTCTCTACAAAAAAGGTCTCTTAACATTTTGCCATAGCTCGCTTCGTTTCCGAGATAGTTGCAGATTTATCTCAAGGGAAGGGGCCTGACGGACATATTTCGAGATATTTCTTCTTCTTGTTGTTCTTCTTCTGCACAGCTAAGCTGGAAGTGGCATTTGCGGCTCGCACTAGTGCAGAGTTATCTCAAAGAAAGGGGCCACGGTGTTTCTGTATCTCTATTATGTTGGTGCGGCTTCGGAACTTTTAAATATCTCGATATATCTCGAAAACTACGCTTCTGATCAAAAAATATCATAGAACATAAAAAGTAGGAAACTTAATTCTCTACAACAAAGGTCTCTTAACATTTTGCCATAGCTCGCTTCGTTTCCGAGATATTTGCAGATTTATCTCAAGGGAAGGGGCCTGACGGACATATTTCGAGATATTTCTTCTTCTTGTTGTTCTTCTTCTGCACAGCTAAGCTGGAAGTGGAATTTGCGGCTCGCACTAGTGCAGAGTTATCTCGAAGAAAGGGGCCACGGTGTTTCTGTATCTCTATTATGTTGGTGCGGCTTCGGAACTTTTAAATATCTTGATATATCTCGAGAACTACGCATCTGATCAAAAAATATCATAGAACATAAAAAGTAGGAAACTTAATTCTCTACAAAAAAGGTCTCTTAACATTTTGCCATAGCTCGCTTCGTTTCCGAGATATTTGCAGATTTATCTCAAGGGAAGGGGCCTGACGGACATATTTCGAGATATTTCTTCTTCTTGTTGTTCTTCTTCTGCACAGCTAAGCTGGAAGTGGCATTTGCGGCTCGCACTAGTGCAGAGTTATCTCGAAGAAAGGGGCCACGGTGTTTCTGTATCTCTATTATGTTGGTGCGGCTTCGGAACTTTTAAATATCTTGATATATCTCGAGAACTACGCATCTGATCAAAAAATATCATAGAACATAAAAAGTAGGAAACTTGATTCTCTACAAAAAAGGTCTCTTAACATTTTGCCATAGCTCGCTTCGTTTCCGAGATATTTGCAGATTTATCTCAAGGGAAGGGGCCTGACGGACATATTTCGAGATATTTCTTCTTCTTGTTGTTCTTCTTCTGCACAGCTAAGCTGGAAGTGGCAGTTGCGGCTCGCACTAGTGCAGAGTTATCTCGAAGAAAGGGGCCACGGTGTTTCTGTATCTCTATTATGTTGGTGCGGCTTCGGAACTTTTAAATATCTTGATATATCTCGAGAACTACGCATCTGATCAAAAAATATCATAGAACATAAAAAGTAGGAAACTTAATTCTCTACAAAAAAGGTCTCTTAACATTTTGCCATAGCTCGCTTCGTTTCCGAGATAGTTGCAGATTTATCTCAAGGGAAGGGGCCTGACGGACATATTTCGAGATATTTCTTCTTCTTGTTGTTCTTCTTCTGCACAGCTAAGCTGGAAGTGGCATTTGCGGCTCGCACTAGTGCAGAGTTATCTCAAAGAAAGGGGCCACGGTGTTTCTGTATCTCTATTATGTTGGTGCGGCTTCGGAACTTTTAAATATCTCGATATATCTCGAAAACTACGCTTCTGATCAAAAAATATCATAGAACATAAAAAGTAGGAAACTTAATTCTCTACAAAAAAGGTCTCTTAACATTTTGCCATAGCTCGCTTCGTTTCCGAGATATTTGCAGATTTATCTCAAGGGAAGGGGCCTGACGGACATATTTCGAGATATTTCTTCTTCTTGTTGTTCTTCTTCTGCACAGCTAAGCTGGAAGTGGCATTTGCGGCTCGCACTAGTGCAGAGTTATCTCAAAGAAAGGGGCCACGGTGTTCCTGTATCTCTATTATGTTGGTGCGGCTTCGGAACTTTTAAATATCTTGATATATCTCGAGAACTACGCATCTGATCAAAAAATATCATAGAACATAAATTGTAGGAAACATAATTCTCTACAAAAAACGTCTCTAAACATTTTGCCATAGCTCGCTTCGTTTCCGAGATATTTGCAGATTCAGCTCAAAGGAACGGGCCTGGCGGACATATTTCGAGATATTTCTTCTTCTTGTTGTTCTTCTTCTGCACAGCTAAGCTGGAAGTGGCATTTGCGGCTCGCACTAGTGCAGAGTTATCTCGAAGAAAGGGGCCACGGTGTTTCTGTATCTCTATTATGTTGGTGCGGCGTCGGAACTTTTAAATATCTTGATATATCTCGAGAACTACGCATCTGATCAAAAAATATCATAGAACATAAAAAGTAGGAAACTTAATTCTCTACAAAAAAGGTCTCTTAACATTTTGCCATAGCTCGCTTCGTTTCCGAGATAGTTGCAGATTTATCTCAAGGGAAGGGGCCTGACGGACATATTTCGAGATATTTCTTCTTCTTGTTGTTCTTCTTCTGCACAGCTAAGCTGGAAGTGGCATTTGCGGCTCGCACTAGTGCAGAGTTATCTCAAAGAAAGGGGCCACGGTGTTTCTGTATCTCTATTATGTTGGTGCGGCTTCGGAACTTTTAAATATCTCGATATATCTCGAAAACTACGCTTCTGATCAAAAAATATCATAGAACATAAAAAGTAGGAAACTTAATTCTCTACAACAAAGGTCTCTTAACATTTTGCCATAGCTCGCTTCGTTTCCGAGATATTTGCAGATTTATCTCAAGGGAAGGGGCCTGACGGACATATTTCGAGATATTTCTTCTTCTTGTTGTTCTTCTTCTGCACAGCTAAGCTGGAAGTGGCATTTGCGGCTCGCACTAGTGCAGAGTTATCTCAAAGAAAGGGGCCACGGTGTTACTGTATCTCTATTATGTTGGTGCGGCTTCGGAACTTTTAAATATCTTGATATATCTCGAGAACTACGCATCTGATCAAAAAATACCATAGAACATAAAAAGTAGGAAACTTAATTCTCTACAAAAAAGGTCTCTTAACATTTTGCCATAGCTCGCTTCGTTTCCGAGATATTTGCAGATTTATCTCAAGGGAAGGGGCCTGACGGACATATTTCGAGATATTTCTTCTTCTTGTTGTTCTTCCTCTGCACAGCTAAGCTGGAAGTGGAATTTGCGGCTCGCACTAGTGCAGAGTTATCTCGAAGAAAGGGGCCACGGTGTTTCTGTATCTCTATTATGTTGGTGCGGCTTCGGAACTTTTAAATATCTTGATATATCTCGAGAACTACGCATCTGATCAAAAAATATCATAGAACATAAAAAGTAGGAAGCTTAATTCTCTACAAAAAAGGTCTCTTAACATTTTGCCATAGCTCGCTTCGTTTCCGAGATATTTGCAGATTTATCTCAAGGGAAGGGGCCTGACGGACATATTTCGAGATATTTCTTCTTCTTGTTGTTCTTCTTCTGCACAGCTAAGCTGGAAGTGGCATTTGCGGCTCGCACTAGTGCAGAGTTATCTCGAAGAAAGGGGCCACGGTGTTTCTGTATCTCTATTATGTTGGTGCGGCTTCGGAACTTTTAAATATCTCGATATATCTCGAAAACTACGCTTCTGATCAAAAAATATCATAGAACATAAATTGTAGGAAACATAATTCTGTACAAAAAACGTCTCTTAACATTTTGCCATAGCTCGCTTCGTTTCCGAGATATGTGCAGATTCAGCTCAAAGGAACGGGCCTGACGGACATATTTCGAGATACTTCTTCTTCTTGTTGTTCTTCCTCTGCACAGCTAAGCTGGAAGTGGCATTTGCAGCTCGCAATAGTGCAGAGTTATCTCAAAGAAAGGGGCCACGGTGTTTCTGTATCTCTATTATGTTGGTGCGGCTTCGGAACTTTTAAATATCTTGATATATCTCGAGAACTACGCATCTGATCAAAAAATATCATAGAACATAAAAAGTAGGAAACTTAATTCTCTACAAAAAAGGTCTCTTAACATTTTGCCATAGCTCGCTTCGTTTCCGAGATATTTGCAGATTTATCTCAAGGGAAGGGGCCTGACGGACATATTTCGAGATATTTCTTCTTCCTGTTGTTCTTCTTCTGCACAGCTAAGCTGGAAGTGGCATTTGCGGCTCGCACTAGTGCAGAGTTATCTCAAAGAAAGGGGCCACGGTGTTTCTGTATCTCTATTATGTTGGTGCGGCTTCGGAACTTTTAAATATCTTGATATATCTCGGGTACTACCCATCTGATCAAAAAATATCATAGAACATAAATAGTAGGAAACTTAATTCTCTACAAAAAAGGTCCCTCAACATTTTGCCATAGCTCGCTTCGTTTCCGAGATATTTGCACATTTATCTCAAGGGAAGCGGCCTAACGGACATATTTCGAGATATTTCTTCTTCTTGTTGTACTTCTTCTGCACAGCTAAGCTGGAAGTGGCATTTGCGGCTCGCACTAGTGCAGAGTTATCTCAAAGAAAGGGGCCACGGTGTTTCTGTATCTCTATTATGTTGGTGCGGCTTCGGAACTTTTAAATATCTCGATATATCTCGAAAACTACGCTTCTGATCAAAAAATATCATAGCACATAAATTGTAGGAAACATAATTCTCTACAAAAAACGTCTCTTAACATTTTGCCATAGCTCGCTTCGTTTCCGAGATATTTGCAGATTTATCTCAAGGGAAGGGGCCTGACGGACATATTTCGAGATATTTCTTCTTCTTGTTGTTCTTCTTCTGCACAGCTAAGCTGGAAGTGGCATTTGCGGCTCGCACTAGTGCAGAGTTATCTCAAAGAAAGGGGCCACGGTGTTTCTGTATCTCTATTATGTTGGTGCGGCTTCGGAACTTTTAAATATCTCGATATATCTCGAAAACTACGCATCTGATCAAAAAATATCATAGAACATAAATTGTAGGAAACATAATTCTGTACAAAAAACGTCTCTTAACATTTTGCCATAGCTCGCTTCGTTTCCGAGATATGTGCAGATTCAGCTCAAAGGAACGGGCCTGACGGACATATTTCGAGATACTTCTTCTTCTTGTTGTTCTTCCTCTGCACAGCTAAGCTGGAAGTGGCATTTGCAGCTCGCAATAGTGCAGAGTTATCTCAAAGAAAGGGGCCACGGTGTTTCTGTATCTCTATTATGTTGGTGCGGCTTCGGAACTTTTAAATATCTTGATATATCTCGAGAACTACGCATCTGATCAAAAAATATCATAGAACATAAAAAGTAGGAAACTTAATTCTCTACAAAAAAGGTCTCTTAACATTTTGCCATAGCTCGCTTCGTTTCCGAGATATTTGCAGATTTATCTCAAGGGAAGGGGCCTGACGGACATATTTCGAGATATTTCTTCTTCTTGTTGTCCTTCTTCTGCACAGCTAAGCTGGAAGTGGCATTTGCAGCTCGCAATAGTGCAGAGTTATCTCAAAGAAAGGGGCCACGGTGTTTCTGTATCTCTATTATGTTGGTGCGGCTTCGGAACTTTTAAATATCTTGATATATCTCGAGAACTACGCATCTGATCAAAAAATATCATAGAACATAAACAGTAGGAAACTTAATTCTCTACAAAAAAGGTCTCATAACATTTTGCCATAGCTCGCTTCGTTTCCGAGATATTTGCAGATTTATCTCAAGGGAAGGGGCCTGACGGACATATTTCGAGATATTTCTTCTTCTTGTTGTTCTTCCTCTGCACAGCTAAGCTGGAAGTGGCATTTGCAGCTCGCAATAGTGCAGAGTAATCTCAAAGAAAGGGGCCACGGTGTTTCTGTATCTCTATTATGTTGGTGCGGCTTCGGAACTTTTAAATATC
This sequence comes from Osmia lignaria lignaria, assembly GCF_051020975.1. Classification (NCBI taxonomy): domain Eukaryota; kingdom Metazoa; phylum Arthropoda; class Insecta; order Hymenoptera; family Megachilidae; genus Osmia; species Osmia lignaria. The sequence continues at coordinate 19,825,833 of NW_027478161.1, forward strand.
TTGATATATCTCGAGAACTACGCATCTGATCAAAAAATATCATAGAACATAAAAAGTAGGAAACTTAATTCTCTACAAAAAAGGTCTCTTAACATTTTGCCATAGCTCGCTTCGTTTCCGAGATATTTGCAGATTTATCTCAAGGGAAGGGGCCTGACGGACATATTTCGAGATATTTCTTCTTCTTGTTGTTCTTCCTCTGCACAGCTAAGCTGGAAGTGGCATTTGCAGCTCGCAATAGTGCAGAGTAATCTCAAAGAAAGGGGCCACGGTGTTTCTGTATCTCTATTATGTTGGTGCGGCTTCGGAACTTTTAAATATCTTGATATATCTCGAGAACTACGCATCTGATCAAAAAATATCATAGAACATAAAAAGTAGGAAACTTAATTCTCTACAAAAAAGGTCTCTTAACATTTTGCCATAGCTCGCTTCGTTTCCGAGATATTTGCAGATTTATCTCAAGGGAAGGGGCCTGATGGACATATTTCGAGATATTTCTTCTTCTTGTTGTTCTTCTTCTGCACAGCTAAGTTGGAAGTGGCATTTGCGGCTCGCACTAGTGCAGAGTTATCTCAAAGAAAGGGGCCACGGTCTTTCTGTATCTCTATTATGTTGGTGCGGCTTCGGAACTTTTAAATATCTTGATATATCTCGAGAACTACGCATCTGATCAAAAAATATCATAGAACATAAAAAGTAGGAAACTTAATTCTCTACAAAAAAGGTCTCTTAACATTTTGCCATAGCTCGCTTCGTTTCCGAGATATTTGCAGATTTATCTCAAGGGAAGGGGCCTGACGGACATATTTCGAGATATTTCTTCTTCCTGTTGTTCTTCTTCTGCACAGCTAAGCTGGAAGTGGCATTTGCGGCTCGCACTAGTGCAGAGTTATCTCAAAGAAAGGGGCCACGGTGTTTCTGTATCTCTATTATGTTGGTGCGGCTTCGGAACTTTTAAATATCTTAATATATCTCGAGAACTACGCATCTGATCAAAAAATATCATAGAACATAAATAGTAGGAAACTTAATTCTCTACAAAAAAGGTCCCTCAACATTTTGCCATAGCTCGCTTCGTTTCCGAGATATTTGCACATTTATCTCAAGGGAAGCGGCCTAACGGACATATTTCGAGATATTTCTTCTTCTTGTTGTTCTTCTTCTGCACAGCTAAGCTGGAAGTGGCATTTGCGGCTCGCACTAGTGCAGAGTTATCTCGAAGAAAGGGGCCACGGTGTTTCTGTATCTCTATTATGTTGGTGCGGCTTCGGAACTTTTAAATATCTTGATATATCTCGAGAACTACGCATCTGATCAAAAAATATCGTAGAACATAAAAAGTAGGAAACTTAGTTCTCTACAAAAAAGTTCTCTTAAGATTTTGCCATAGCTCGCTTCGTTTCCGAGATATTTGCCGATTTATCTCAAGGGAAGGGGCCTGACGGACATATTTCGAGATATTTCTTCTTCTTGTTGTTCTTCTTCTGCACAGCTAAGCTGGAAGTGGCATTTGCAGCTCGCAATAGTGCAGAGTTATCGCAAAGAATGGGGCCACGGTGTTTCTGTATCTCTATTATGTTGGTGCGGCTTCGGAACTTTTAAATATCTTGATATATCTCGAGAACTACGCATCTGATCAAAAAATATCATAGAACATAAAAAGTAGGAAACCTAATTTTCTACAAAAAAGGTCTCTTAACATTTTGCCGTAGCTCGCTTCGTTTCCGAGATATTTGCAGATTTATCTCAAGGGAAGGGGCCTGACGGACATATTTCGAAATATTTCTTATTCTTGTTGTTCTTCTTCTGCACAGCTAAGCTGGAAGTGGCATTTGCAGCTCGCTATAGTGCAGAGTTATCTCAAAGAAAGGGGCCACGGTGTTTCTGTACCTCTATTATGTTGGTGCAGCTTCGGAGCTTTTAAATATCTTGATATATCTCGAGAACTACGCATCTGATCAAAAAATATCATAGAACATAAAAAGTAGGAAACTTAATTCTCTACAAAAAAGGTCTCTTAACATTTTCCCATAGCTGGCATCGTTTCCGAGATATTTGCAGATTTAGCTCAACGGAAGGGGCCTGACGGACATATTCCGAGATATTTCTTCTTCTTGTTGTTCCTCTTCTGCACAGCTAAGCTGGAAGTGGCATTTGCAGGTCGCAATAGTGCAGAGTTATCTCAAAGAAAGGGGCCACGGTGTTTCTGTATCTCTATTATGTTGGTGCGGCTTTGGAACTTTTAAATATCTCGATATATCTCGAAAACTACGCTTCTCACCAAAAAATATCATAGAACATAAATTGTACGAAACATAATTCTCTACAAAAAAGGTCTCTTAACATTTTGCCATAGCTCGCTTCGTTTCCGAGATATTTGCAGATATATCTCTAGGGAAGGGGCCTGACGGACATATTTCGAGATATTTCTTCTTCTTGTTGTTCTTCTTCTGCACAGCTAAGCTGGAAGTGGCATTTACAGCTCGCAATAGTGCAGAGTTATCTCAAAGAAAGGGGCCACGGTGTTTCTGTATCTCTATTATGTTGGTGCGGCTTCGGAACTTTTAAATATCTTGATATATCTCGAGAACTACGCATCTGATCAAAAAATATCATAGAACATAAAAAGTAGGAAACTTAATTCTCTACAAAAAAGGTCTCTTACCATTTTGCCATAGCTCGCTTCGTTTCCGAGATATTTGCAGATATATCTCAAGGGAAGGGGCCTGACGGACATATTTCGAGATATTTCTTCTTCTTGTTGTTCTTCTTCTGCACAGCTAAGCTGGAAGTGGCATTTGCGGCTCGCACTAGTGCAGAGTTATCTCAAAGAAAGGGGCCACGGTGTTTCTGTATCCCTATTATGTTGGTGCGGCTTCGGAACTTTTAAATATCTTGATATACCTCGAGAACTACGCATCTGATCAAAAAATATCATAGAACATAAAAAGTAGGAAACTTAAATCTCTACAAAAAAGGTCTCTTAACATTTTGCAATAGCTCTCTTCGTTTCCGAGATATTTGCAGATTTATCTCAATGGAAGGGGCCTGACGGACATATTTCGAGATATTTCTTCTTCTTGTTGTTCTTCTTCTGCACAGCTAAGCTGGAAGTGGCATTTGCAGCTCGCAATAGTGCAGTGTTATCTCAAAGAAAGGGGCCACGGTGTTTCTGTATCTCTATTATGTTGGTGCGGCTTCGGAACTTTTAAATATCTTGATATATCTCGAGAACTACGCATCTGATCAAAAAATATCATAGAACATAAAAAGTAGGAAACATAATTCTCTACAAAAAACGTCTCTTAACATTTTGCCATAGCTCGCTTCGTTTCCGAGATATTTGCAGATTCAGCTCAAAGGAACTGGCCTGACGGACATATTTCGAGATATTTCTTCTTCTTGTTGTTCTTCCTCTGCACAGCTAAGCTGGAAGTGGCATTTGCAGCTCGCAATAGTGCAGAGTTATCTCAAAGAAAGGGGCCACGGTGTTTCTGTATCTCTATTATGTTGGTGCGGCTTCGGAACTTTTAAATATCTTGATATATCTCGAGAACTACGCATCAGATCTAAAAATATCATAGAACATAAAAAGTAGGAAACTTAATTCTCTCCAAAAAAGGTCTCTTGACATTTTGCCATAGCTCTCTTCGTTTCCGAGATATTTGCAGATTTATCTCAAGGGAAGGGGCCTGACGGACATATTTCGAGATATTTCTTCTTCTTGTTGTTCTGCTTCTGCACAGCTAAGCTGGAAATGGCATTTGCGGCTCGCACTAGTGCAGAGTTATCTCAAAGAAAGGGGCCACGGTGTTTCTGTATCTCTATTATGTTGGTGCGGCTTTGGAACTTTTAAATATCTCGATATATCTCGAAAACTACGCTTCTCACCAAAAAATATCATAGAACATAAATTGTACGAAACATAATTCTCTACAAAAAAGGTCTCTTAACATTTTGCCATAGCTCGCTTCGTTTCCGAGATATTTGCAGATATATCTCTAGGGAAGGGGCCTGACGGACATATTTCGAGATATTTCTTCTTCTTGTTGTTCTTCTTCTGCACAGCTAAGCTGGAAGTGGCATTTACAGCTCGCAATAGTGCAGAGTTATCTCAAAGAAAGGGGCCACGGTGTTTCTGTATCTCTATTATGTTGGTGCGGCTTCGGAACTTTTAAATATCTTGATATATCTCGAGAACTACGCATCTGATCAAAAAATATCATAGAACATAAAAAGTAGGAAACTTAATTCTCTACAAAAAAGGTCTCTTACCATTTTGCCATAGCTCGCTTCGTTTCCGAGATATTTGCAGATATATCTCAAGGGAAGGGGCCTGACGGACATATTTCGAGATATTTCTTCTTCTTGTTGTTCTTCTTCTGCACAGCTAAGCTGGAAGTGGCATTTGCGGCTCGCACTAGTGCAGAGTTATCTCAAAGAAAGGGGCCACGGTGTTTCTGTATCCCTATTATGTTGGTGCGGCTTCGGAACTTTTAAATATCTCGATATATCTCGAAAACTACGCTTCTGATCAAAAAATATCATAGAACATAAATTGTAGGAAACATAATTCTCTACAAAAAATGTCTCTTAACATTTTGCCATAGCTCGCTTCGTTTCCCAGATATTTGCAGATATATCTCAAGGGAAGGGGCCTGACGGACATATTTCGAGATATTTCTTCTTCTTGTTGTTCTTCTTCTGCACAGCTAAGCTGGAAGTGGCATTTGCGGCTCGCACTAGTGCAGAGTTATCTCAACGAAAGGGGCCACGGTGTTTCTGTATCTCTATTATGTTGGTGCGGCTTCGGAACTTTTAAATATCTCGATATATCTCGAAAACTACGCTTCTGATCAAAAAATATCATAGAACATAAATTGTAGGAAACATAATTCTCTACAAAAAAGATCTCTCAACATTTTGCCATAGCTCGCTTCGTTTCCGAGATATTTGCAGATATATCTCAAGGGAAGGTGCCTGACGGACATATTTCGAGATATTTCTTCTTCTTGTTGTTCTGCTTCTGCACAGCTAAGCTGGAAATGGCATTTGCGGCTCGCACTAGTGCAGAGTTATCTCAAAGAAAGGGGCCACGGTGTTTCTGTATCTCTATTATGTTGGTGCGGCTTTGGAACTTTTAAATATCTCGATATATCTCGAAAACTACGCTTCTCACCAAAAAATATCATAGAACATAAATTGTACGAAACATAATTCTCTACAAAAAAGGTCTCTTAACATTTTGCCATAGCTCGCTTCGTTTCCGAGATATTTGCAGATATATCTCTAGGGAAGGGGCCTGACGGACATATTTCGAGATATTTCTTCTTCTTGTTGTTCTTCTTCTGCACAGCTAAGCTGGAAGTGGCATTTACAGCTCGCAATAGTGCAGAGTTATCTCAAAGAAAGGGGCCACGGTGTTTCTGTATCTCTATTATGTTGGTGCGGCTTCGGAACTTTTAAATATCTCGATATATCTCGAAAACTACGCTTCTGATCAAAAAATATCATAGAACATAAATTGTAGGAAACATAATTCTCTACAAAAAAGATCTCTCAACATTTTGCCATAGCTCGCTTCGTTTCCGAGATATTTGCAGATATATCTCAAGGGAAGGTGCCTGACGGACATATTTCGAGATATTTCTTCTTCTTGTTGTTCTTCTTCTGCACAGCTAAGTTGGAAGTGGCATTTGCAGCTCGCAATACTGCAGAGTTATCTCAAAGAAAGGGGCCACGGTGTTTCTGTATCCCTATTATGTTGGTGCGGCTTCGGAACTTTTAAATATCTCGATATATCTCGAAAACTACGCTTCTGATCAAAAAATATCATAGAACATAAATTGTAGGAAACATAATTCTCTGCAAAAAAGGTCTCTCAACATTTTGCCATAGCTCACTTCGTTTCCGAGATATTTGCAGATATATCTCAAGGGAAGGGGCCTGACGGACATATTTCGAGATATTTCTTCTTCTTGTTGTTCTTCTTCTGCACAGCTAAGCTGGAAGTGGCATTTACAGCTCGCAATAGTGCAGAGTTATCTCAAAGAAAGGGGCCACGGTGTTTCTGTATCTCTATTATGTTGGTGCGGCTTCGGAACTTTTAAACATCTTGATATATCTCGAGAACTACGCATCTGATCAAAAAATATCATAGAACATAAAAAGTAGGAAACTTAATTCTCTACAAGAAAGGTCTCTTAACATTTTGCCATAGCTCGCTTCGTTTCCGAGATATTTGCACATATATCTCAAGGGAAGGGGCCTAACGGACATATTTCGAGATATTTCTTCTTCTTGTTGTTCTTCTTCTGCACAGCTAAACTGGAAGTGGCATTTCCAGCTCGCAATAGTGCAGAGTTATCTCAAAGAGAGGGGCCACGGTGTTTCTGTATCTCTATTATGTTGGTGCGGCTTCGGAACTTTTAAATATCTTGATATATCTCGAGAACTACGCATCTGATCAAAAAATATCATAGAACATGAAAAGTAGAAAACTTAATTCTCTACAAAAAAGGTCTCTTAACATTTCGCCATAGCTCTCTTCGTTTCCGAGATATTTGCAGATTTATCTCAAGGGAAGGGGCCTGACGGACATATTTCGAGATATTTCTTCTTCTTGTTGTTCTTCTTCTGCACAGCTAAGCTGGAAGTGGCATTTGCGGCTCGCACTAGTGCAGAGTTATCTCAAAGAAAGGGGCCACGGTGTTTCTGTATCCCTATTATGTTGGTGCGGCTTCGGAACTTTTAAATACCTCGATATATCTCGAAAACTACGCTTCTGATCAAAAAATATCATAGAACATAAATTGTAGGAAACATAATTCTCTACAAAAAACGTCTCTTAACATTTTGCCATAGCTCGCTTCGTTTCCGAGATATTTGCAGATTCAGCTCAAAGGAACTGGCCTGACGGACATATTTCGAGATATTTCTTCTTCTTGTTGTTCTTCCTCTGCACAGCTAAGCTGAAAGTGGCATTTGCAGCTCGCAATAGTGCAGAGTTATCTCAAAGAAAGGGGCCACGGTGTTTCTGTATCTCTATTATGTTGGTGCGGCTTCGGAACTTTTAAATATCTTGATATATCTCGAGAACTACGCATCAGATCAAAAAATATCATAGAACATAAAAAGTAGGAAACTTAATTCTCTACAAAAAAGGTCTCTTGACATTTTGCCATAGCTCTCTTCGTTTCCGAGATATTTGCAGATTTATCTCAAGGGAAGGGGCCTGACGGACATATTTCGAGATATTTCTTCTTCTTGTTGTTCTGCTTCTGCACAGCTAAGCTGGAAGTGGCATTTGCGGCTCGCACTAGTGCAGAGTTATCTCAAAGAAAGGGGCCACGGTGTTTCTGTATCCCTATTATGTTGGTGCGGCTTCGGAACTTTTAAATATCTCGATATATCTCGAAAACTACGCTTCTGATCAAAAAATATCATAGAACATAAATTGTAGGAAACATAATTCTCTACAAAAAACGTCTGTTAACATTTTGCCATAGCTCGCTTCGTTTCCGAGATATTTGCAGATTTATCTCAAGGGAAGGGGCCTGACGGACATATTTCGAGATATTTCTTCTTCTTGTTGTTCTTCTTCTGCACAGCTAAGCTGGAAGTGGCATTTGCGGCTCGCACTAGTGCAGAGTTATCTCAACGAAAGGGGCCACGGTGTTTCTGTATCTCTATTATGTTGGTGCGGCTTCGGAACTTTTAAATATCTTGATATATCTCGAGAACTACGCATCAGATCTAAAAATATCATAGAACATAAAAAGTAGGAAACTTAATTCTCTCCAAAAAAGGTCTCTTGACATTTTGCCATAGCTCTCTTCGTTTCCGAGATATTTGCAGATTTATCTCAAGGGAAGGGGCCTGACGGACATATTTCGAGATATTTCTTCTTCTTGTTGTTCTGCTTCTGCACAGCTAAGCTGGAAATGGCATTTGCGGCTCGCACTAGTGCAGAGTTATCTCAAAGAAAGGGGCCACGGTGTTTCTGTATCTCTATTATGTTGGTGCGGCTTTGGAACTTTTAAATATCTCGATATATCTCGAAAACTACGCTTCTCACCAAAAAATATCATAGAACATAAATTGTACGAAACATAATTCTCTACAAAAAAGGTCTCTTAACATTTTGCCATAGCTCGCTTCGTTTCCGAGATATTTGCAGATATATCTCTAGGGAAGGGGCCTGACGGACATATTTCGAGATATTTCTTCTTCTTGTTGTTCTTCTTCTGCACAGCTAAGCTGGAAGTGGCATTTACAGCTCGCAATAGTGCAGAGTTATCTCAAAGAAAGGGGCCACGGTGTTTCTGTATCTCTATTATGTTGGTGCGGCTTCGGAACTTTTAAATATCTTGATATATCTCGAGAACTACGCATCTGATCAAAAAATATCATAGAACATAAAAAGTAGGAAACTTAATTCTCTACAAAAAAGGTCTCTTACCATTTTGCCATAGCTCGCTTCGTTTCCGAGATATTTGCAGATATATCTCAAGGGAAGGGGCCTGACGGACATATTTCGAGATATTTCTTCTTCTTGTTGTTCTTCTTCTGCACAGCTAAGCTGGAAGTGGCATTTGCGGCTCGCACTAGTGCAGAGTTATCTCAAAGAAAGGGGCCACGGTGTTTCTGTATCCCTATTATGTTGGTGCGGCTTCGGAACTTTTAAATATCTTGATATACCTCGAGAACTACGCATCTGATCAAAAAATATCATAGAACATAAAAAGTAGGAAACTTAAATCTCTACAAAAAAGGTCTCTTAACATTTTGCAATAGCTCTCTTCGTTTCCGAGATATTTGCAGATTTATCTCAATGGAAGGGGCCTGACGGACATATTTCGAGATATTTCTTCTTCTTGTTGTTCTTCTTCTGCACAGCTAAGCTGGAAGTGGCATTTGCAGCTCGCAATAGTGCAGTGTTATCTCAAAGAAAGGGGCCACGGTGTTTCTGTATCTCTATTATGTTGGTGCGGCTTCGGAACTTTTAAATATCTTGATATATCTCGAGAACTACGCATCTGATCAAAAAATATCATAGAACATAAAAAGTAGGAAACATAATTCTCTACAAAAAACGTCTCTTAACATTTTGCCATAGCTCGCTTCGTTTCCGAGATATTTGCAGATTCAGCTCAAAGGAACTGGCCTGACGGACATATTTCGAGATATTTCTTCTTCTTGTTGTTCTTCCTCTGCACAGCTAAGCTGGAAGTGGCATTTGCAGCTCGCAATAGTGCAGAGTTATCTCAAAGAAAGGGGCCACGGTGTTTCTGTATCTCTATTATGTTGGTGCGGCTTCGGAACTTTTAAATATCTTGATATATCTCGAGAACTACGCATCAGATCTAAAAATATCATAGAACATAAAAAGTAGGAAACTTAATTCTCTCCAAAAAAGGTCTCTTGACATTTTGCCATAGCTCTCTTCGTTTCCGAGATATTTGCAGATTTATCTCAAGGGAAGGGGCCTGACGGACATATTTCGAGATATTTCTTCTTCTTGTTGTTCTGCTTCTGCACAGCTAAGCTGGAAATGGCATTTGCGGCTCGCACTAGTGCAGAGTTATCTCAAAGAAAGGGGCCACGGTGTTTCTGTATCTCTATTATGTTGGTGCGGCTTTGGAACTTTTAAATATCTCGATATATCTCGAAAACTACGCTTCTCACCAAAAAATATCATAGAACATAAATTGTACGAAACATAATTCTCTACAAAAAAGGTCTCTTAACATTTTGCCATAGCTCGCTTCGTTTCCGAGATATTTGCAGATATATCTCTAGGGAAGGGGCCTGACGGACATATTTCGAGATATTTCTTCTTCTTGTTGTTCTTCTTCTGCACAGCTAAGCTGGAAGTGGCATTTACAGCTCGCAATAGTGCAGAGTTATCTCAAAGAAAGGGGCCACGGTGTTTCTGTATCTCTATTATGTTGGTGCGGCTTCGGAACTTTTAAATATCTTGATATATCTCGAGAACTACGCATCTGATCAAAAAATATCATAGAACATAAAAAGTAGGAAACTTAATTCTCTACAAAAAAGGTCTCTTACCATTTTGCCATAGCTCGCTTCGTTTCCGAGATATTTGCAGATATATCTCAAGGGAAGGGGCCTGACGGACATATTTCGAGATATTTCTTCTTCTTGTTGTTCTTCTTCTGCACAGCTAAGCTGGAAGTGGCATTTGCGGCTCGCACTAGTGCAGAGTTATCTCAAAGAAAGGGGCCACGGTGTTTCTGTATCCCTATTATGTTGGTGCGGCTTCGGAACTTTTAAATATCTCGATATATCTCGAAAACTACGCTTCTGATCAAAAAATATCATAGAACATAAATTGTAGGAAACATAATTCTCTACAAAAAATGTCTCTTAACATTTTGCCATAGCTCGCTTCGTTTCCCAGATATTTGCAGATATATCTCAAGGGAAGGGGCCTGACGGACATATTTCGAGATATTTCTTCTTCTTGTTGTTCTTCTTCTGCACAGCTAAGCTGGAAGTGGCATTTGCGGCTCGCACTAGTGCAGAGTTATCTCAACGAAAGGGGCCACGGTGTTTCTGTATCTCTATTATGTTGGTGCGGCTTCGGAACTTTTAAATATCTCGATATATCTCGAAAACTACGCTTCTGATCAAAAAATATCATAGAACATAAATTGTAGGAAACATAATTCTCTACAAAAAAGATCTCTCAACATTTTGCCATAGCTCGCTTCGTTTCCGAGATATTTGCAGATATATCTCAAGGGAAGGTGCCTGACGGACATATTTCGAGATATTTCTTCTTCTTGTTGTTCTGCTTCTGCACAGCTAAGCTGGAAATGGCATTTGCGGCTCGCACTAGTGCAGAGTTATCTCAAAGAAAGGGGCCACGGTGTTTCTGTATCCCTATTATGTTGGTGCGGCTTTGGAACTTTTAAATATCTCGATATATCTCGAAAACTACGCTTCTCACCAAAAAATATCATAGAACATAAATTGTACGAAACATAATTCTCTACAAAAAAGGTCTCTTAACATTTTGCCATAGCTCGCTTCGTTTCCGAGATATTTGCAGATATATCTCTAGGGAAGGGGCCTGACGGACATATTTCGAGATATTTCTTCTTCTTGTTGTTCTTCTTCTGCACAGCTAAGCTGGAAGTGGCATTTACAGCTCGCAATAGTGCAGAGTTATCTCAAAGAAAGGGGCCACGGTGTTTCTGTATCTCTATTATGTTGGTGCGGCTTCGGAACTTTTAAATATCTCGATATATCTCGAAAACTACGCTTCTGATCAAAAAATATCATAGAACATAAATTGTAGGAAACATAATTCTCTACAAAAAAGATCTCTCAACATTTTGCCATAGCTCGCTTCGTTTCCGAGATATTTGCAGATATATCTCAAGGGAAGGTGCCTGACGGACATATTTCGAGATATTTCTTCTTCTTGTTGTTCTTCTTCTGCACAGCTAAGTTGGAAGTGGCATTTACAGCTCGCAATACTGCAGAGTTATCTCAAAGAAAGGGGCCACGGTGTTTCTGTATCCCTATTATGTTGGTGCGGCTTCGGAACTTTTAAATATCTCGATATATCTCGAAAACTACGCTTCTGATCAAAAAATATCATAGAACATAAATTGTAGGAAACATAATTCTCTGCAAAAAAGGTCTCTCAACATTTTGCCATAGCTCACTTCGTTTCCGAGATATTTGCAGATATATCTCAAGGGAAGGGGCCTGACGGACATATTTCGAGATATTTCTTCTTCTTGTTGTTCTTCTTCTGCACAGCTAAGCTGGAAGTGGCATTTACAGCTCGCAATAGTGCAGAGTTATCTCAAAGAAAGGGGCCACGGTGTTTCTGTATCTCTATTATGTTGGTGCGGCTTCGGAACTTTTAAACATCTTGATATATCTCGAGAACTACGCATCTGATCAAAAAATATCATAGAACATAAAAAGTAGGAAACTTAATTCTCTACAAGAAAGGTCTCTTAACATTTTGCCATAGCTCGCTTCGTTTCCGAGATATTTGCACATATATCTCAAGGGAAGGGGCCTAACGGACATATTTCGAGATATTTCTTCTTCTTGTTGTTCTTCTTCTGCACAGCTAAACTGGAAGTGGCATTTCCAGCTCGCAATAGTGCAGAGTTATCTCAAAGAGAGGGGCCACGGTGTTTCTGTATCTCTATTATGTTGGTGCGGCTTCGGAACTTTTAAATATCTTGATATATCTCGAGAACTACGCATCTGATCAAAAAATATCATAGAACATGAAAAGTAGAAAACTTAATTCTCTACAAAAAAGGTCTCTTAACATTTCGCCATAGCTCTCTTCGTTTCCGAGATATTTGCAGATTTATCTCAAGGGAAGGGGCCTGACGGACATATTTCGAGATATTTCTTCTTCTTGTTGTTCTTCTTCTGCACAGCTAAGCTGGAAGTGGCATTTGCGGCTCGCACTAGTGCAGAGTTATCTCAAAGAAAGGGGCCACGGTGTTTCTGTATCCCTATTATGTTGGTGCGGCTTCGGAACTTTTAAATACCTCGATATATCTCGAAAACTACGCTTCTGATCAAAAAATATCATAGAACATAAATTGTAGGAAACATAATTCTCTACAAAAAACGTCTCTTAACATTTTGCCATAGCTCGCTTCGTTTCCGAGATATTTGCAGATTCAGCTCAAAGGAACTGGCCTGACGGACATATTTCGAGATATTTCTTCTTCTTGTTGTTCTTCCTCTGCACAGCTAAGCTGAAAGTGGCATTTGCAGCTCGCAATAGTGCAGAGTTATCTCAAAGAAAGGGGCCACGGTGTTTCTGTATCTCTATTATGTTGGTGCGGCTTCGGAACTTTTAAATATCTTGATATATCTCGAGAACTACGCATCAGATCAAAAAATATCATAGAACATAAAAAGTAGGAAACTTAATTCTCTACAAAAAAGGTCTCTTGACATTTTGCCATAGCTCTCTTCGTTTCCGAGATATTTGCAGATTTATCTCAAGGGAAGGGGCCTGACGGACATATTTCGAGATATTTCTTCTTCTTGTTGTTCTGCTTCTGCACAGCTAAGCTGGAAGTGGCATTTGCGGCTCGCACTAGTGCAGAGTTATCTCAAAGAAAGGGGCCACGGTGTTTCTGTATCCCTATTATGTTGGTGCGGCTTCGGAACTTTTAAATATCTCGATATATCTCGAAAACTACGCTTCTGATCAAAAAATATCATAGAACATAAATTGTAGGAAACATAATTCTCTACAAAAAACGTCTCTTAACATTTTGCCATAGCTCGCTTCGTTTCCGAGATATTTGCAGATTTATCTCAAGGGAAGGGGCCTGACGGACATATTTCGAGATATTTCTTCTTCTTGTTGTTCTTCTTCTGCACAGCTAAGCTGGAAGTGGCATTTGCGGCTCGCACTAGTGCAGAGTTATCTCAACGAAAGGGGCCACGGTGTTTCTGTATCTCTATTATGTTGGTGCGGCTTCGGAACTTTTAAATATCTCGATATATCTCGAAAACTACGCTTCTGATCAAAAAATATCATAGAACATAAATTGTAGGAAACATAATTCTCTACAAAAAAGATCTCTCAACATTTTGCCATAGCTCGCTTCGTTTCCGAGATATTTGCAGATATATCTCAAGGGAAGGTGCCTGACGGACATATTTCGAGATATTTCTTCTTCTTGTTGTTCTTCTTCTGCACAGCTAAGTTGGAAGTGGCATTTACAGCTCGCAATACTGCAGAGTTATCTCAAAGAAAGGGGCCACGGTGTTTCTGTATCCCTATTATGTTGGTGCGGCTTCGGAACTTTTAAATATCTCGATATATCTCGAAAACTACGCTTCTGATCAAAAAATATCATAGAACATAAATTGTAGGAAACATAATTCTCTACAAAAAACGTCTCTTAACATTTTGCCATAGCTCGCTTCGTTTCCGAGATATTTGCAGATTTATCTCAAGGGAAGGGGCCTAACGGACATATTTCGAGATATTTCTTCTTCTTGTTGTTCTTCTTCTGCACAGCTAAACTGGAAGTGGCATTTCCAGCTCGCAATAGTGCAGAGTTATCTCAAAGAGAGGGGCCACGGTGTTTCTGTATCTCTATTATGTTGGTGCGGCTTCGGAACTTTTAAATATCTTGATATATCTCGAGAACTACGCATCTGATCAAAAAATATCATAGAAGATAAAAAGTAGGAAACTTAATTCTCTACAAACAAGGTCTCTTAACATTTCGCCATAGCTCGCTTCGTTTCCGAGATATTTGCAGATTTATCTCAAGGGAAGGGGCCTGACGGACATATTTCGAGATATTTCTTCTTCTTGTTGTTCTTCTTCTGCACAGCTGAGCTGGAAGTGGCATTTGCAGGTCGCAATAGTGCAGAGTTATCTCAAAGAAAGGGGCCACGGTGTTTCTGTATCTCTATTATGTTGGTGCGGCTTCGGAACTTTTAAATATCTCGATATATCTCGAAAACTACGCTTCTGATCAAAAAATATCATAGAACGTAAATTGTAGGAAACATTATTCTCTACAAAAAAGGTCTCTTAACATTTTGCCATAGCTCGCTTCGTTTCCGAGATATTTGCAGATTTATCTCAAGGGAAGGGGCCTGACGGACATATTTCGAGATATTTCTTCTTCTTGTTGTTCTTCTTCTGCACAGCTAAGCTGGAAGTGGCATTTGCGGCTCGCACTAGTGCAGAGTTATCTCAAAGAAAGGGGCCACGGTGTTTCTGTATCCCTATTATGTTGGTGCGGCTTCGGAACTTTTAAATATCTCGATATATCTCGAAAACTACGCTTCTGATCAAAAAATATCATAGAACATTAATTGTAGGAAACATAATTCTCTACAAAAAACGTCTCTTAACATTTTGCCATAGATCGCTTCGTTTCCGAGATATTTGCAGATTCAGCTCAAAGGAACTGGCCTGACGGACATATTTCGAGATATTTCTTCTTCTTGTTGTTCTTCCTCTGCACAGCTAAGCTGGAAGTGGCATTTGCAGCTCGCAATAGTGCAGAGTTATCTCAAAGAAAGGGGCCACGGTGTTTCTGTATCTCTATTATGTTGGTGCGGCTTCGGAACTTTTAAATATCTTGATATATCTCGAGAACTACGCATCTGATCAAAAATTATCATAGAAGATAAAAAGTAGGAAACTTAATTCTCTACAAAAAAGGTCTCTTAACATTTTGCCATAGCTCGCTTCGTTTCCGAGATATTTGCATATTTATCTCAAGGGAAGGGGCCTGACGGACATATTTCGAGATATTTCTTCTTCTTGTTGTTCTTCTTCTGCACAGCTAAGCTGGAAGTGGCATTTGCGGCTCGCACTAGTGCAGAGTTATCTCAAAGAAAGGGGCCACGGTGTTTCTGTATCTCTATTATGTTGGTGCGGCTTCGGAACTTTTAAATATCTTGATATATCTCGAGAACTACGCATCTGATCAAAAAATATCATACTACATAAAAAGTAGGAAACTTAATTCTCTACAAGAAAGGTCTCTAAACATTTTGCCATAGCTCGCTTCGTTTCCGAGATATTTGCAGATTTATCTCAAGGGAAGGGGCCTAACGGACATATTTCGAGATATTTCTTCTTCTTGTTGTTCTTCTTCTGCACAGCTGAGCTGGAAGTGGCATTTGCAGGTCGCAATAGTGCAGAGTTATCTCAAAGAAAGGGGCCACGGTGTTTCTGTATCTCTATTATGTTGGTGCGGCTTCGGAACTTTTAAATATCTCGATATATCTCGAAAACTACGCTTCTGATCAAAAAATATCATAGAACGTAAATTGTAGGAAACATTATTCTCTACAGAAAAGGTCTCTTAACATTTTGCCATAGCTCGCTTCGTTTCCGAGATATTTGCAGATTCATCTCAAGGGAAGGGGTCTGACGGACATATTTCGAGATATTTCTTCTTCTTGTTGTTCTTCTTCTGCACAGCTAAGCTCGAAGCGGTATTTGCAGCTCGCAATAGTGCAGAGTTATCTCAAAGAAAGAGGCCACGGTGTTTCTGTACCTCTATTATGTTGGTGCAGCTTCGGAACTTTTAAATATCTTGATATATCTCGAGAACTACGCATCTGATCAAAAAATATCATCGAACATAAAAAGTAGGAAACTTAATTCTCTACAAAAAAGGTCTCTCAACATTTTGCCATAGCTCGCTTCGTTTCCGAGATATTTGCAGATTTATCTCAAGGGAAGTGGCCTGACGGACATATTTCGAGATATTTCTTCTTCTTGTTGTTCTTGTTCTGCACAGCTAAGCTGGAAGTGGCATTTGCAGCTCGCAATAGTGCAGAGTTATCCCAAAGAAAGGGGCCACGGTGTTTCTGTATCTCTATTATGTTGGTGCGGCTTCGGAACTTTTAAATATCTTGATATATCTCGAGAACTACGCATCTGATCAAAAAATATCATACTACATAAAAAGTAGGAAACTTAATTCTCTACAAGAAAGGTCTCTAAACATTTTGCCATAGCTCGCTTCGTTTCCGAGATATTTGCAGATTTATCTCAAGGGAAGGGGCCTGACGGACATATTTCGAGATATTTCTTCTTCTTGTTGTTCTTCTTCTGCACAGCTAAGCTCGAAGTGGCATTTGCGGCTCGCACTAGTGCACAGTTATCTCAAAGAAAGGGGCCACGGTGTTTCTGTATCCCTATTATGTTGGTGCGGCTTCGGAACTTTTAAATATCTCGATATATCTCGAAAACTACGCTTCTGATCAAAAAATATCATAGAACATAAATTGTAGGAAACATAATTCTCTACAAAAAACGTCTCTTAACATTTTGCCATAGATCGCTTCGTTTCCGAGATATTTGCAGATTCAGCTCAAAGGAACTGGCCTGACGGACATATTTCGAGATATTTCTTCTTCTTGTTGTTCTTCTTCTGCACAGCTAAGCTGGAAGTGGCATTTACAGCTCGCAATAGTGCAGAGTTATCTCAAAGAAAGGGGCCACGGTGTTTCTGTATCCCTATTATGTTGGTGCGGCCTCGGAACTTTTAAATATCTCGATATATCTCGAAAACTACGCTTCTGATCAAAAAATATCATAGAACATAAATTGTAGGAAACATAATTCTCTACAAAAAACGTCTCTTAACATTTTGCCATAGATCGCTTCGTTTCCGAGATATTTGCAGATTCAGCTCAAAGGAACTGGCCTGACGGACATATTTCGAGATATTTCTTCTTCTTGTTGTTCTTCCTCTGCACAGCTAAGCTGGAAGTGGCATTTGCAGCTCGCAATAGTGCAGAGTTATCTCAAAGAAAGGGGCCACGGTGTTTCTGCATCTCTATTATGTTGGTGCGGCTTCGGAACTTTTAAATATCTTGATATATCTCGAGAACTACGCATCTGATCAAAAAATATCATAGAACATAAAAAGTAGGAAACTTAATTCTCTACAAAAAAGGTCTCTTAACATTTTGCCATAGCTCGCTTCGTTTCCGAGACATTTGCAGATTTATCTCAAGGGAAGGGGCCTGACGGACATATTTCGAGATATTTCTTCTTCTTGTTGTTCTTCTTCTGCACAGCTAAGCTGGAAGTTGCATTTGCGGCTCGCACTAGTGCACAGTTATCTCAAAGAAAGGGGCCACGGTGTTTCTGTATCTCTATTATGTTGGTGCGTCTTCGGAACTTTTAAATATCTCGATATATCTCGAAAACTACGCTTCTGATCAAAAAATATCATAGAACATAAATTGTAGGAAACATAATTCTCTACAAAAAACGTCTCTTAACATTTTGCCATAGCTCGCTTCGTTTCCGAGATATTTGCAGATTCAGCTCAAAGGAACTGGCCTGACGGACATATTTCGAGATATTTCTTCTTCTTGTTGTTCTTCCTCTGCACAGCTAAGCTGGAAGTGGCATTTGCAGCTCGCAATAGTGCAGAGTTATCTCAAAGAAAGGGGCCACGGTGTTTCTGTATCTCTATTATGTTGGTGCGGTTTCGGAACTTTTAAATATCTTGATATATCTCGAGAACTACGCATCTGATCAAAAAATATCATAGAACATAAAAAGTAGGAAACTTAATTCTCTACAAAAAAGGTCTCTTAACATTTTGCCATAGCTCGCTTCGTTTCCGAGATATTTGCAGATTTATCTCAAGGGAAGGGGCCTGACGGACGTATTTCGAGATATTTCTTCTTCTTGTTGTTCTTCTTCTGCACAGCTAAGCTGGAAGTGGCATTTGCGGCTCGCACTAGTGCAGAGTTATCTCAAAGAAAGGGGCCACGGTGTTTCTGTATCTCTATTATGTTGGTGCGGCTTCGGAACTTTTAAATATCTCGATATATCTCGAAAACTACGCTTCTGATCAAAAAATATCATAGAACGTAAACAGTAGGAAACTTAATTCTCTACAAAAAAGGTCTCTTAACATTTTGCCATAGCTCGCTTCGTTTCCGAGATATTTGCAGATTTATCTCAAGGGAAGGGGCCTAACGGACATATTTCGAGATATTTCTTCTTCTTGTTGTTCTTCTTCTGCACAGCTAAACTGGAAGTGGCATTTCCAGCTCGCAATAGTGCAGAGTTATCTCAAAGAAAGGGGCCACGGTGTTTCTGTATCTCTATTATGTTGGTGCGGTTTCGGAACTTTTAAATATCTTGATATATCTCGAGAACTACGCATCTGATCAAAAAATATCATAGAACATAAAAAGTAGGAAACTTAATTCTCTACAAAAAAGGTCTCTTAACATTTTGCCATAGCTCGCTTCGTTTCCGAGACATTTGCAGATTTATCTCAAGGGAAGGGGCCTGACGGACGTATTTCGAGATATTTCTTCTTCTTGTTGTTCTTCTTCTGCACAGCTAAGCTGGAAGTTGCATTTGCGGCTCTCACTAGTGCAGAGTTATCTCAAAGAAAGGGGCCACGGTGTTTCTGTATCTCTATTATGTTGGTGCGGCTTCGGAACTTTTAAATATCTCGATATATCTCGAAAACTACGCTTCTGTTCAAAAAATATCATTGAACATAAATTGTAGGAAACATAATTCTCTACAAAAAAGGTCTCTTAACATTTTGCCATAGCTCGCTTCGTTTCCGAGATATTTGCAGATATATCTCAAGGGAAGGGGCCTGACGGACATATTTCGAGATATTTCTTCTTCTTGTTGTTCTTCCTCTGCACAGCTAAGCTGGAAGTTGCATTTGCGGCTCGCACTAGTGCACAGTTATCTCAAAGAAAGGGGCCACGGTGTTTCTGTATCTCTATTATGTTGGTGCGGCTTCGGAACTTTTAAATATCTTGATATATCTCGAGAACTACGCTTCTGATCAAAAAATATCATAGAACATAAAAAGTAGGAAACTTAATTCTCTACAAAAAAGGTCTCTTAACATTTTGCCATAGCTCGCTTCGTTTCCGAGACATTTGCAGATTTATCTCAAGGGAAGGGGCCTGACGGACATATTTCGAGATATTTCTTCTTCTTGTTGTTCTTCTTCTGCACAGCTAAGCTGGAAGTTGCATTTGCGGCTCGCACTAGTGCACAGTTATCTCAAAGAAAGGGGCCACGGTGTTTCTGTATCTCTATTATGTTGGTGCGTCTTCGGAACTTTTAAATATCTCGATATATCTCGAAAACTACGCTTCTGATCAAGAAATATCATAGAACATAAATTGTAGGAAACATAATTCTCTACAAAAAACGTCCCTTAACATTTTGCCATAGCTCGCTTCGTTTCCGAGATATTTGCAGATTCAGCTCAAAGGAACTGGCCTGACGGACATATTTCGAGATATTTCTTCTTCTTGTTGTTCTTCCTCTGCACAGCTAAGCTGGAAGTGGCATTTGCAGCTCGCAATAGTGCAGAGTTATCTCAAAGAAAGGGGCCACGGTGTTTCTGTATCTCTATTATGTTGGTGCGGTTTCGGAACTTTTAAATATCTTGATATATCTCGAGAACTACGCATCTGATCAAAAAATATCATAGAACATAAAAAGTAGGAAACTTAATTCTCTACAAAAAAGGTCTCTTAACATTTTGCCATAGCTCGCTTCGTTTCCGAGATATTTGCAGATTTATCTCAAGGGAAGGGGCCTGACGGACGTATTTCGAGATACTTCTTCTTCTTGTTGTTCTTCTTCTGCACAGCTGAGCTGGAAGTGGCATTTGCCGCTCGCAATAGTGCAGAGTTATCTCAAAGAAAGGGGCCACGGTGTTTCTGTATCTCTATTATGTTGGTGCGGCTTCGGAACTTTTAAATATCTTGATATATCTCGAGAACTACGCATCTGATCAAAAAATGTCATAGAACATAAATTGTAGGAAACATAATTCTCTACAAAAAACGTCTCTTAACATTTTGCCATAGCTCGCTTCGTTTCCGAGATATTTGCAGATTCAGCTCAAAGGAACTGGCCTGACGGACATATTTCGAGATATTTCTTCTTCTTGTTGTTCTTCCTCTGCACAGCTAAGCTGGAAGTGGCATTTGCAGCTCGCAATAGTGCAGAGTTATCTCAAAGAAAGGGGCCACGGTGTTTCTGTATCTCTATTATGTTGGTGCGGCTTCGGAACTTTTAAATATCTCGATATATCTCGAAAACTACGCTTCTGATCAAAAAATATCATAGAACATAAAAAGTAGGAAACTTTATTCTCTACAAAAAAGGTCTCTTAACATTTTGCCATAGCTCGCTTCGTTTCCGAGATATTTGCAGATTTATCTCAAGGGAAGGGGCCTGACGGACGTATTTCGAGATGCTTCTTCTTCTTGTTGTTCTTCTTCTGCACAGCTGAGCTGGAAGTGGCATTTGCCGCTCGCAATAGTGCAGAGTTATCTCAAAGAAAGGGGCCACGGTGTTTCTGTATCTCTATTATGTTGGTGCGGCTTCGGAACTTTTAAATATCTTGATATATCTCGAGAACTACGCATCTGATCAAAAAATATCATAGAACATAAAAAGTAGGAAACTTAATTCTCTACAAAAAAGGTCTCTTAACATTTTGCCATAGCTCGCTTCGTTTCCGAGATATTTGCAGATATATCTCAAGGGAAGGGGCCTGACGGACATATTTCGAGATATTTCTTCTTCTTGTTGTTCTTCTTCTGCACAGCTAAGCTGGAAGTGGCATTTACAGCTCGCAATAGTGCAGAGTTATCTCAAAGAAAGGGGCCACGGTGTTTCTGTATCTCTATTATGTTGGTGTGGCTTCGGAACTTTTAAATATCTTGATATATCTCGAGAGCTACGCATCTGATCAAAAAATATCATAGAACATAAATTGTAGGAAACATAATTCTCTACAAAAAAGGTCTCTTAACATTTTGCCATAGCTCGCTTTGTTTCCGAGATATTTGCATATTTATCTCAAGGGAAGGGGCCTGACGGACATATTTCGAGATATTTCTTCTTCTTGTTGTTCTTCTTCTGCACAGCTAAGCTGGAAGTGGCATTTGCGGCTCGCACTAGTGCAGAGTTATCTCAAAGAAAGGGGCCACGGTGTTTCTGTATCTCTATTATGTTGGTGCGGCTTCGGAACTTTTAAATATCTCGATATATCTCGAAAACTACGCTTCTGATCCAAAAATATCATACAACATAAATTGTAGGAAACATAATTCTCTACAAAAAAGGTCTCTTAACATTTTGCCATAGCTCGCTTCGTTTCCGAGATATTTGCAGATTTATCTCAAGGGAAGGGGCCTAACGGACATATTTCGAGATATTTCTTCTTCTTGTTGTTCTTCTTCTGCACAGCTAAACTGGAAGTGGCATTTCCAGCTCGCAATAGTGCAGAGTTATCTCAAAGAAAGGGGCCACGGTGTTTCTGTATCTCTATTATGTTGCGCGGCTTCGGAACTTTTAAATATCTTGATATATCGCGAGAACTACGCATCTGATCAAAAAATATCATAGAACATAAAAAGTAGGAAACTTAATTCTCTACAAAAAAGGTCTCTTAACATGTTGCCATAGCTCGCTGCGTTTCCGAGACATTTGCAGATTTATCTCAAGGGAAGGGGCCTGACGGACATATTTCGAGATATTTCTTCTTCTTGTTGTTCTTCTTCTGCACAGCTGAGCTGGAAGTGGCATTTGCAGGTCGCAATAGTGCAGAGTTATCTCAAAGAAAGGGGCCACGGTGTTTCTGTATCTCTATTATGTTGGTGCGGCTTCGGAACTTTTAAATATCTCGATATATCTCGAAAACTACGCTTCTGATCAAAAAATATCATAGAACGTAAATTGTAGGAAACATTATTCTCTACAAAAAAGGTCTCTTAACATTTTGCCATAGCTCGCTTCGTTTCCGAGATATTTGCAGATTCATCTCAAGGGAAGGGGTCTGACGGACATATTTCGAGATATTTCTTCTTCTTGTTGTTCTTCTTCTGCACAGCTAAGCTCGAAGCGGCATTTGCAGCTCGCAATAGTGCAGAGTTATCTCAAAGAAAGAGGCCACGGTGTTTCTGTACCTCTATTATGTTGGTGCAGCTTCGGAACTTTTAAATATCTTGATATATCTCGAGAACTACGCATCTGATCAAAAAATATCATACTACATAAAAAGTAGGAAACTTAATTCTCTACAAGAAAGGTCTCTAAACATTTTGCCATAGCTCGCTTCGTTTCCGAGATATTTGCAGATTTATCTCAAGGGAAGGGGCCTGACGGACATATTTCGAGATATTTCTTCTTCTTGTTGTTCTTCTTCTGCACAGCTAAGCTGGAAGTGGCATTTGCAGCTCGCAATAGTGCAGAGTTATCTCAAAGAGAGGGGCCACGGTGTTTCTGTATCTCTATTATGTTGGTGCGGCTTCGGAACTTTTAAATATCTTGATATATCTCGAGAACTACGCATCTGATCAAAAAATATCATAGAAGATAAAAAGTAGGAAACTTAATACTCTACAAAAAAGGTCTCTTAACATTTCGCCATAGCTCGCTTCGTTTCCGAGATATTTGCAGATATATCTCAAGGGAAGGGCCTGACGGACATATTTCGAGATATTTCTTCTTCTTGTTGTTCTTCTTCTGCACAGCTAAGCTGGAAGTGGCATTTGCGGCTCGCACTAGTGCACAGTTATCTCAAAGAAAGGGGCCACGGTGTTTCTGTATCTCTATTATGTTGGTGCGTCTTCCGAACTTTTAAATATCTCGATATATCTCGAAAACTACGCTTCTGATCAAAAAATATCATAGAACCTAAATTGTAGGAAACATAATTCTCTACAAAAAACGTCTCTTAACATTTTGCCATAGCTCGCTTCGTTTCCGAGATATTTGCAGATTCAGCTCAAAGGAACTGGCCTGACGGACATATTTCGAGATATTTCTTCTTCTTGTTGTTCTTCTTCTGCACAGCTGAGCTGGAAGTGGCATTTGCAGGTCGCAATAGTGCAGAGTTATCTCAAAGAAAGGGGCCACGGTGTTTCTGTATCTCTATTATGTTGGTGCGGCTTCGGAACTTTTAAATATCTCGATATATCTCGAAAACTACGCTTCTGATCAAAAAATATCATAGAACGTAAATTGTAGGAAACATTATTCTCTACAAAAAAGGTCTCTTAACATTTTGCCATAGCTCGCTTCGTTTCCGAGATATTTGCAGATATATCTCAAGGGAAGGGCCTGACGGACATATTTCGAGATATTTCTTCTTCTTGTTGTTCTTCTTCTGCACAGCTAAGCTGGAAGTGGCATTTGCGGCTCGCACTAGTGCACAGTTATCTCAAAGAAAGGGGCCACGGTGTTTCTGTATCTCTATTATGTTGGTGCGTCTTCGGAACTTTTAAATATCTCGATATATCTCGAAAACTACGCTTCTGATCAAAAAATATCATAGAACCTAAATTGTAGGAAACATAATTCTCTACAAAAAACGTCTCTTAACATTTTGCCATAGCTCGCTTCGTTTCCGAGATATTTGCAGATTCAGCTCAAAGGAACTGGCCTGACGGACATATTTCGAGATATTTCTTCTTCTTGTTGTTCTTCTTCTGCACAGCTGAGCTGGAAGTGGCATTTGCAGGTCGCAATAGTGCAGAGTTATCTCAAAGAAAGGGGCCACGGTGTTTCTGTATCTCTATTATGTTGGTGCGGCTTCGGAACTTTTAAATATCTCGATATATCTCGAAAACTACGCTTCTGATCAAAAAATATCATAGAACGTAAATTGTAGGAAACATTATTCTCTACAAAAAAGGTCTCTTAACATTTTGCCATAGCTCGCTTCGTTTCCGAGATATTTGCAGATTCATCTCAAGGGAAGGGGTCTGACGGACATATTTCGAGATATTTCTTCTTCTTGTTGTTCTTCTTCTGCACAGCTAAGCTCGAAGCGGCATTTGCAGCTCGCAATAGTGCAGAGTTATCTCAAAGAAAGAGGCCACGGTGTTTCTGTACCTCTATTATGTTGGTGCAGCTTCGGAACTTTTAAATATCTTGATATATCTCGAGAACTACGCATCTGATCAAAAAATATCATACTACATAAAAAGTAGGAAACTTAATTCTCTACAAGAAAGGTCTCTAAACATTTTGCCATAGCTCGCTTCGTTTCCGAGATATTTGCAGATTTATCTCAAGGGAAGGGGCCTGACGGACATATTTCGAGATATTTCTTCTTCTTGTTGTTCTTCTTCTGCACAGCTAAGCTGGAAGTGGCATTTGCAGCTCGCAATAGTGCAGAGTTATCTCAAAGAGAGGGGCCACGGTGTTTCTGTATCTCTATTATGTTGGTGCGGCTTCGGAACTTTTAAATATCTTGATATATCTCGAGAACTACGCATCTGATCAAAAAATATCATAGAAGATAAAAAGTAGGAAACTTAATACTCTACAAAAAAGGTCTCTTAACATTTCGCCATAGCTCGCTTCGTTTCCGAGATATTTGCAGATATATCTCAAGGGAAGGGCCTGACGGACATATTTCGAGATATTTCTTCTTCTTGTTGTTCTTCTTCTGCACAGCTAAGCTGGAAGTGGCATTTGCGGCTCGCACTAGTGCACAGTTATCTCAAAGAAAGGGGCCACGGTGTTTCTGTATCTCTATTATGTTGGTGCGTCTTCGGAACTTTTAAATATCTCGATATATCTCGAAAACTACGCTTCTGATCAAAAAATATCATAGAACCTAAATTGTAGGAAACATAATTCTCTACAAAAAACGTCTCTTAACATTTTGCCATAGCTCGCTTCGTTTCCGAGATATTTGCAGATTCAGCTCAAAGGAACTGGCCTGACGGACATATTTCGAGATATTTCTTCTTCTTGTTGTTCTTCCTCTGCACAGCTAAGCTGGAAGTGGCATTTGCAGCTCGCAATAGTGCAGAGTTATCTCAAAGAAAGGGGCCACGGTGTTTCTGTACCTCTATTATGTTGGTGCAGCTTCGGAACTTTTAAATATCTTGATATATCTCGAGAACTACGCATCTGATCAAAAAATATCATCGAACGTAAAAAGTAGGAAACTTAATTCTCTACAAAAAAGGTCTCTTAACATTTTGCCATAGCTCGCTTCGTTTCCGAGATATTTGCAGATTTATCTCAAGGGAAGTGGCCTGACGGACATATTTCGAGATATTTCTTCTTCTTGTTGTTCTTCTTCTGCACAGCTAAGCTGGAAGTGGCATTTGCAGCTCGCAATAGTGCAGAGTTATCTCAAAGAAAGGGGCCACGGTGTTTCTGTATCTCTATTATGGTGGTGCGGCTTCGGAACTTTTAAATATCTTGATATATCTCGAGAACTACGCGTCTGATCAAAAAATATCATAGAACATAAAAAGTAGGAAACATCATTCTCTACAAAAACGGTCTCTTAACATTTTGCCATAGCTCGCTTCGTTTCCGAGATATTTGCAGATATATCTCAAGGGAAGGGGCCTGACGGACATATTTAGAGATATTTCTTCTTCTTGTTGTTCTTCTTCTGCACAGCTAAGCTGGAAGTGGCATTTGCGGCTCGCACTGGTGCACAGTTATCTCAAAGAAAGGGGCCACGGTGTTTCTGTATCTCTATTATGTTGGTGCGTCTTCGGAACTTTTAAATATCTCGATATATCTCGAAAACTACGCTTCTGATCAAAAAATATCATAGAACATAAATTGTAGGAAACATAATTCTCTACAAAAAACGTCTCTTAACATTTTGCCATAGCTCGCTTCGTTTCCGAGATATTTGCAGATTCATCTCAAAGGAACTGGCCTGACGGACATATTTCGAGATATTTCTTCTTCTTGTTGTTCTTCCTCTGCACAGGTAAGCTGGAAGTGGCATTTGCAGCTCGCAATAGTGCAGAGTTATCTCAAAGAAAGGGGCCGCGGTGTTTCTCTTTCTCTATTATGTTGGTGCGGCTTCGGAACTTTTAAATATCTTGATATATCTCGAGAACTACGCATCTCATCAAAAAATATCATAGAACATAAAAAGTAGGAAACTTAATTCTCTACAAAAAAGGTCTCTTAACATTTTGCCATAGCTCGGTTCGTTTCCGAGATATTTGCATATTTATCTCAAGGGAAGGGGCCTGACGGACATATTTCGAGATATTTCTTCTTCTTGTTGTTCTTCTTCTGCACAGCTAAGCTCGAAGTGGCATTTGCAGCTCGCAATAGTGCAGAGTTATCTCAAAGAAAGAGGCCACGGTGTTTCTGTACCTCTATTATGTTGGTGCAGCTTCGGAACTTTTAAATATCTTGATATATCTCGAGAACTACGCATCTGATCAAAAAATATCATCGAACATAAAAAGTAGGAAACTTAATTCTCTACAAAAAAGGTCTCTTAACATTTTGCCATAGCTCGCTTCGTTTCCGAGATATTTGCAGATTTATCTCAAGGGAAGTGGCCTGACGGACATATTTCGAGATATTTCTTCTTCTTGTTGTTCTTCTTCTGCACAGCTAAGCTGGAAGTGGCATTTGCAGCTCGCAATAGTGCAGAGTTATCCCAAAGAAAGGGGCCACGGTGTTTCTGTATCTCTATTATGTTGGTGCGGCTTCGGAACTTTTAAATATCTCGATATATCTCGAAAACTACGCTTCTGATCAAAAAATATCGTAGAACATAAATTGTAGGAAACATAATTCTCTACAAAAAAGGTCTCTTAACATTTTGCCATAGCTCGCTTTGTTTCCGAGATATTTGCAGATTTATCTCAAGGGAAGGGGCCTGACGGACATATTTCGAGATATTTCTTCTTCTTGTTGTTCTTCTTCTGCACAGCTAAGCTCGAAGTGGCATTTGCAGCTCGCAATAGTGCAGAGTTATCTCAACGAAAGAGGCCACGGTGTTTCTGTACCTCTATTATGTTGGTGCAGCTTCGGAACTTTTCAATATCTTGATATATCTCGAGAACTACGCATCTGATCAAAAAATATCATCGAACGTAAAAAGTAGGAAACTTAATTCTCTACAAAAAAGGTCTCTTAACATTTTGCCATAGCTCGCTTCGTTTCCGAGATATTTGCAGATTTATCTCAAGGGAAGTGGCCTGACGGACATATTTCGAGATATTTCTTCTTCTTGTTGTTCTTCTTCTGCACAGCTAAGCTGGAAGTGGCATTTGCAGCTCGCAATAGTGCAGAGTTATCTCAAAGAAAGGGGCCACGGTGTTTCTGTATCTCTATTATGGTGGTGCGGCTTCGGAACTTTTAAATATCTTGATATATCTCGAGAACTACGCGTCTGATCAAAAAATATCATAGAACATAAAAAGTAGGAAACATCATTCTCTACAAAAACGGTCTCTTAACATTTTGCCATAGCTCGCTTCGTTTCCGAGATATTTGCAGATATATCTCAAGGGAAGGGGCCTGACGGACATATTTAGAGATATTTCTTCTTCTTGTTGTTCTTCTTCTGCACAGCTAAGCTGGAAGTGGCATTTGCGGCTCGCACTGGTGCACAGTTATCTCAAAGAAAGGGGCCACGGTGTTTCTGTATCTCTATTATGTTGGTGCGTCTTCGGAACTTTTAAATATCTCGATATATCTCGAAAACTACGCTTCTGATCAAAAAATATCATAGAACATAAATTGTAGGAAACATAATTCTCTACAAAAAACGTCTCTTAACATTTTGCAATAGCTCGCTTCGTTTCCGAGATATTTGCAGATTCAGCTCAAAGGAACTGGCCTGACGGACATATTTCGAGATATTTCTTCTTCTTGTTGTTCTTCCTCTGCACAGGTAAGCTGGAAGTGGCATTTACAGCTCGCAATAGTGCAGAGTTATCTCAAAGAAAGGGGCCACGGTGTTTCTGTATCTCTATTATGTTGGTGCGGCTTCGGAACTTTTAAATATCTTGATATATCTCGAGAACTACGCATCTCATCAAAAAATATCATAGAACATAAAAAGTAGGAAACTTAATTCTCTACAAAAAAGGTCTCTTAACATTTTGCCATAGCTCGCTTCGTTTCCGAGATATTTGCATATTTATCTCAAGGGAAGGGGCCTGACGGACATATTTCGAGATATTTCTTCTTCTTGTTGTTCTTCTTCTGCACAGCTAAGCTCGAAGTGGCATTTGCAGCTCGCAATAGTGCAGAGTTATCTCAAAGAAAGAGGCCACGGTGTTTCTGTACCTCTATTATGTTGGTGCAGCTTCGGAACTTTTAAATATCTTGATATATCTCGAGAACTACGCATCTGATCAAAAAATATCATCGAACATAAAAAGTAGGAAACTTAATTCTCTACAAAAAAGGTCTCTTAACATTTTGCCATAGCTCGCTTCGTTTCCGAGATATTTGCAGATTTATCTGAAGGGAAGTGGCCTGACGGACATATTTCGAGATATTTCTTCTTCTTGTTGTTCTTCTTCTGCACAGCTAAGCTGGAAGTGGCATTTGCAGCTCGCAATAGTGCAGAGTTATCCCAAAGAAAGGGGCCACGGTGTTTCTGTATCTCTATTATGTTGGTGCGGCTTCGGAACTTTTAAATATCTCGATATATCTCGAAAACTACGCTTCTGATCAAAAAATATCGTAGAACATAAATTGTAGGAAACATAATTCTCTACAAAAAAGGTCTCTTAACATTTTGCCATAGCTCGCTTCGTTTCCGAGATATTTGCAGATTTATCTCAAGGGAAGGGGCCTGACGGACATATTTCGAGATATTTCTTCTTCTTGTTGTTCTTCTTCTGCACAGCTAAGCTGGAAGTGGCATTTACAGCTCGCAATAGTGCAGAGTTATCTCAAAGAAAGGGGCCACGGTGTTTCTGTATCTCTATTATGTTGGTGCGGCTTCGGAACTTTTAAATATCTTGATATATCTCGAGAACTACGCATCTGATCAAAAAATACCATAGAACATCAAAAGTAGGAAACTTACTTCTCTACAAAAAAGGTCTCTTAACATTTTGCCATAGCTCTCTTCGTTTCCGAGATATTTGCAGATTTATCTCAAGGGAAGAGGCCTGACGGACATATTTCGAGATATTTCTTCTTCTTGTTGTTCTTCTTCTGCACAGCTAAGCTGGAAGTGGCATTTGCAGCTCGCAATAGTGCAGAGTTATCTCAAAGAAAGGGGCCACGGTGTTTCTGTATCTCTATTATGTTGGTGCGGCTTCGGAACTTTTAAATATCTTGATATATCTCGAGAACTACGCGTCTGATCAAAAAATATCATAGAACATAAAAAGTAGGAAACATAATTCTCTACAAAAAGGTCTGTTAACATTTTGCCATAGCTCGCTTCGTTTCCGAGATATTTGCAGATATATCTCAGGGGAAGGGGCCTGACGGACATATTTCGAGATATTTCTTCTTCTTGTTGTTCTTCTTCTGCACAGCTAAGCTGGAAGTGGCATTTGCGGCTCGCACTGGTGCCCAGTTATCTCAAAGAAAGGGGCCACGGTGTTTCTGTATCTCTATTATGTTGGTGCGTCTTCGGAACTTTTAAATATCTCGATATATCTCGAAAACTACGCTTCTGATCAAAAAATATCATAGAACATAAATTGTAGGAAACATAATTCTCTACAAAAAACGTCTCTTAACATTTTGCCATAGCTCGCTTCGTTTCCGAGATATTTGCAGATTGAGCTCAAAGGAACTGGCCTGACGGACATATTTCGAGATATTTCTTCTTCTTGTTGTTCTTCCTCTGCACAGCTAAGCTGGAAGTGGCATTTGCAGCTCGCAATAGTGCAGAGTTATCTCAAAGAAAGGGGCCACGGTGTTTCTGTATCTCTATTATGTTGGTGCGGCTTCGGAACTTTTAAATATCTTGATATATCTCGAGAACTACGCATCTGATCAAAAAATATCATAGAACATAAAAAGTAGGAAACTTAATTCTCTACAAAAAAGGTCTCTTAACATTTTGCCATAGCTCGCTTCGTTTCCGAGATATTTGCATATTTATCTCAAGGGAAGGGGCCTGACGGACATATTTCGAGATATTTCTTCTTCTTGTTGTTCTTCTTCTGCACAGCTAAGCTGGAAGTGGCATTTGCGGCTCGCACTAGTGCAGAGTTATCTCAAAGAAAGGGGCCACGGTGTTTCTGTATCTCTATTATGTTGGTGCGGCTTCGGAACTTTTAAATATCTTGATATATCTCGAGAACTACGCATCTGATCAAAAAATATCATACTACATAAAAAGTAGGAAACTTAATTCTCTACAAGAAAGGTCTCTAAACATTTTGCCATAGCTCGCTTCCTTTCCGAGATATTTGCAGATTTATCTCAAGGGAAGGGGCCTGACGGACATATTTCGAGATATTTCTTCTTCTTGTTGTTCTTCTTCTGCACAGCTAAGCTGGAAGTGGCATTTGCAGCTCGCAATAGTGCAGAGTTATCTCAAAGAGAGGGGCCACGGTGTTTCTGTATCTCTATTATGTTGGTGCAGCTTCGGAACTTTTCAATATCTTGATATATCTCGAGAACTACGCATCTGATCAAAAAATATCATCGAACGTAAAAAGTAGGAAACTTAATTCTCTACAAAAAAGGTCTCTTAACATTTTGCCATAGCTCGCTTCGTTTCCGAGATATTTGCAGATTTATCTCAAGGGAAGTGGCCTGACGGACATATTTCGAGATATTTCTTCTTCTTGTTGTTCTTCTTCTGCACAGCTAAGCTGGAAGTGGCATTTGCAGCTCGCAATAGTGCAGAGTTATCTCAAAGAAAGGGGCCACGGTGTTTCTGTATCTCTATTATGGTGGTGCGGCTTCGGAACTTTTAAATATCTTGATATATCTCGAGAACTACGCGTCTGATCAAAAAATATCATAGAACATAAAAAGTAGGAAACATCATTCTCTACAAAAACGGTCTCTTAACATTTTGCCATAGCTCGCTTCGTTTCCGAGATATTTGCAGATATATCTCAAGGGAAGGGGCCTGACGGACATATTTAGAGATATTTCTTCTTCTTGTTGTTCTTCTTCTGCACAGCTAAGCTGGAAGTGGCATTTGCGGCTCGCACTGGTGCACAGTTATCTCAAAGAAAGGGGCCACGGTGTTTCTGTATCTCTATTATGTTGGTGCGTCTTCGGAACTTTTAAATATCTCGATATATCTCGAAAACTACGCTTCTGATCAAAAAATATCATAGAACATAAATTGTAGGAAACATAATTCTCTACAAAAAACGTCTCTTAACATTTTGCAATAGCTCGCTTCGTTTCCGAGATATTTGCAGATTCAGCTCAAAGGAACTGGCCTGACGGACATATTTCGAGATATTTCTTCTTCTTGTTGTTCTTCCTCTGCACAGGTAAGCTGGAAGTGGCATTTACAGCTCGCAATAGTGCAGAGTTATCTCAAAGAAAGGGGCCACGGTGTTTCTGTATCTCTATTATGTTGGTGCGGCTTCGGAACTTTTAAATATCTTGATATATCTCGAGAACTACGCATCTCATCAAAAAATATCATAGAACATAAAAAGTAGGAAACTTAATTCTCTACAAAAAAGGTCTCTTAACATTTTGCCATAGCTCGCTTCGTTTCCGAGATATTTGCATATTTATCTCAAGGGAAGGGGCCTGACGGACATATTTCGAGATATTTCTTCTTCTTGTTGTTCTTCTTCTGCACAGCTAAGCTCGAAGTGGCATTTGCAGCTCGCAATAGTGCAGAGTTATCTCAAAGAAAGAGGCCACGGTGTTTCTGTACCTCTATTATGTTGGTGCAGCTTCGGAACTTTTAAATATCTTGATATATCTCGAGAACTACGCATCTGATCAAAAAATATCATCGAACATAAAAAGTAGGAAACTTAATTCTCTACAAAAAAGGTCTCTTAACATTTTGCCATAGCTCGCTTCGTTTCCGAGATATTTGCAGATTTATCTCAAGGGAAGTGGCCTGACGGACATATTTCGAGATATTTCTTCTTCTTGTTGTTCTTCTTCTGCACAGCTAAGCTGGAAGTGGCATATGCAGCTCGCAATAGTGCAGAGTTATCCCAAAGAAAGGGGCCACGGTGTTTCTGTATCTCTATTATGTTGTTGCGGCTTCGGAACTTTTAAATATCTCGATATATCTCGAAAACTACGCTTCTGATCAAAAAATATCGTAGAACATAAATTGTAGGAAACATAATTCTCTACAAAAAAGGTCTCTTAACATTTTGCCATAGCTCGCTTCGTTTCCGAGATATTTGCAGATTTATCTCAAGGGAAGGGGCCTGACGGACATATTTCGAGATATTTCTTCTTCTTGTTGTTCTTCTTCTGCACAGCTAAGCTGGAAGTGGCATTTGCAGCTCGCAATAGTGCAGAGTTATCTCAAAGAAAGGGGCCACGGTGTTTCTGTATCTCTATTATGTTGGTGCGGCTTCGGAACTTTTAAATATCTTGATATATCTCGAGAAGTACGCATCTGATCAAAAAATATCATGGAACATAAAAAGTAGGAAACTTAATTCTCTACAAAAAAGGTCTCTTAACATTTTGCCATAGCTCGCTTCGTTTCCGAGATATTTGCAGATTTATCTCAAGGGAAGTGGCCTGACGGACATATTTCGAGATATTTCTTCTTCTTGTTGTTCTTCTTCTGCACAGCTAAGCTGGAAGTGGCATTTGCAGCTCGCAATAGTGCAGAGTTATCTCAAAGAAAGGGGCCACGGTGTTTCTGTATCTCTATTATGTTGGTGCGGCTTCGGAACTTTTAAATATCTTGATATATCTCGAGAACTACGCGTCTGATCAAAAAATATCATAGAACATAAAAAGTAGGAAACATAATTCTCTACAAAAACGGTCTCTTAACATTTTGCCATAGCTCGCTTCGTTTCCGAGATATTTGCAGATATATCTCAAGGGAAGGGGCCTGACGGACATATTTAGAGATATTTCTTCTTCTTGTTGTTCTTCTTCTGCACAGCTAAGCTGGAAGTGGCATTTGCGGCTCGCACTGGTGCACAGTTATCTCAAAGAAAGGGGCCACGGTGTTTCTGTATCTCTATTATGTTGGTGCGTCTTCGGAACTTTTAAATATCTCGATATATCTCGAAAACTACGCTTCTGATCAAAAAATATCATAGAACATAAATTGTAGGAAACATAATTCTCTACAAAAAACGTCTCTTAACATTTTGCCATAGCTCGCTTCGTTTCCGAGATATTTGCAGATATATCTCAAGGGAAGGGGCCTGACGGACATATTTAGAGATATTTCTTCTTCTTGTTGTTCTTCTTCTGCACAGCTAAGCTGGAAGTGGCATTTGCGGCTCGCACTGGTGCACAGTTATCTCAAAGAAAGGGGCCACGGTGTTTCTGTATCTCTATTATGTTGGTGCGTCTTCGGAACTTTTAAATATCTCGATATATCTCGAAAACTACGCTTCTGATCAAAAAATATCATAGAACATAAATTGTAGGAAACATAATTCTCTACAAAAAACGTCTCTTAACATTTTGCCATAGCTCGCTTCGTTTCCGAGATATTTGCAGATTCAGCTCAAAGGAACTGGCCTGACGGACATATTTCGAGATATTTCTTCTTCTTGTTGTTCTTCCTCTGCACAGCTAAGCTGGAAGTGGCATTTGCAGCTCGCAATAGTGCAGAGTTATCTCAAAGAAAGGGGCCACGGTGTTTCTGTATCTCTATTATGTTGGTGCGGCTTCGGAACTTTTAAATATCTTGATATATCTCGAGAACTACGCATCTCATCAAAAAATATCATAGAACATAAAAAGTAGGAAACTTAATTCTCTACAAAAAAGGTCTCTTAACATTTTGCCATAGCTCGCTTCGTTTCCGAGATATTTGCATATTTATCTCAAGGGAAGGGGCCTGACGGACATATTTCGAGATATTTCTTCTTCTTGTTGTTCTTCTTCTGCACAGCTAAGCTCGAAGTGGCATTTGCAGCTCGCAATAGTGCAGAGTTATCTCAAAGAAAGAGGCCACGGTGTTTCTGTACCTCTATTATGTTGGTGCAGCTTCGGAACTTTTAAATATCTTGATATATCTCGAGAACTACGCATCTGATCAAAAAATATCATCGAACATAAAAAGTAGGAAACTTAATTCTCTACAAAAAAGGTCTCTTAACATTTTGCCATAGCTCGCTTCGTTTCCGAGATATTTGCAGATTTATCTCAAGGGAAGTGGCCTGACGGACATATTTCGAGATATTTCTTCTTCTTGTTGTTCTTCTTCTGCACAGCTAAGCTGGAAGTGGCATATGCAGCTCGCAATAGTGCAGAGTTATCCCAAAGAAAGGGGCCACGGTGTTTCTGTATCTCTATTATGTTGGTGCGGCTTCGGAACTTTTAAATATCTCGATATATCTCGAAAACTACGCTTCTGATCAAAAAATATCGTAGAACATAAATTGTAGGAAACATAATTCTCTACAAAAAAGGTCTCTTAACATTTTGCCATAGCTCGCTTCGTTTCCGAGATATTTGCAGATTTATCTCAAGGGAAGGGGCCTGACGGACATATTTCGAGATATTTCTTCTTCTTGTTGTTCTTCTTCTGCACAGCTAAGCTGGAAGTGGCATTTACAGCTCGCAATAGTGCAGAGTTATCTCAAAGAAAGGGGCCACGGTGTTTCTGTATCTCTATTATGTTGGTGCGGCTTCGGAACTTTTAAATATCTTGATATATCTCGAGAACTACGCATCTGATCAAAAAATATCATAGAACATAAAAAGTAGGAAACTTAATTCTCTACAAAAAAGGTCTCTTAACATTTTGCCATAGCTCGCTTCGTTTCCGAGATATTTGCATATTTATCTCAAGGGAAGGGGCCTGACGGACATATTTCGAGATATTTCTTCTTCTTGTTGTTCTTCTTCTGCACAGCTAAGCTGGAAGTGGCATTTGCGGCTCGCACTAGTGCAGAGTTATCTCAAAGAAAGGGGCCACGGTGTTTTTTTGTATCTCTATTATGTTGGTGCGGCTTCGGAACTTTTAAATATCTTGATATATCTCGAGAACTACGCATCTGATCAAAAAATATCATACTACATAAAAAGTAGGAAACTTAATTCTCTACAAGAAAGGTCTCTAAACATTTTGCCATAGCTCGCTTCCTTTCCGAGATATTTGCAGATTTATCTCAAGGGAAGGGGCCTGACGGACATATTTCGAGATATTTCTTCTTCTTGTTGTTCTTCTTCTGCACAGCTAAGCTGGAAGTGGCATTTGCAGCTCGCAATAGTGCAGAGTTATCTCAAAGAGAGGGGCCACGGTGTTTCTGTATCTCTATTATGTTGGTGCGGCTTCGGAACTTTTAAGTATCTTGATCTATCTCGAGAACTACGCATCTGATCAAAAAATATCATAGAAGATAAAAAGTAGGAAACTTAATTCTCTACAAAAAAGGTCTCTTAACATTTCGCCATAGCTCGCTTCGTTTCCGAGATATTTGCAGATTTATCTCAAGGGAAGGGGCCTGTAGGACATATTTCGAGATATTTCTTCTTCTTGTTGCTCTTCTTCTGCACAGCTAAGCTGGAAGTGGCATTTGCGGCTCGCACTAGTGCAGAGTTATCTCAAAGAAAGGGGCCACGGTGTTTCTGTATCTCTATTATGTTGGTGCGGCTTCGGAACTTTTAAATATCTCGATATATCTCGAAAACTACGCTTCTGATCAAAAAATATCATAGAACATAAATTGTAGGAAACATAATTCTCTACAAAAAACGTCTCTTAACATTTTGCCATAGCTCGCTTCGTTTCCGAGATATTTGCAGATTTATCTCAAGGGAAGTGGCCTGACGGACATATTTCGAGATATTTCTTCTTCTTGTTGTTCTTCTTCTGCACAGCTAAGCTGGAAGTGGCATTTGCGGCTCGCACTAGTGCAGAGTTATCTCAAAGAAAGGGGCCACGGTGTTTCTGTATCCCTATTATGTTGGTGCGGCTTCGGAACTTTTAAATATCTTGATATATCTCGAGAACTACGCATCTGATCAAAAAATATCATAGAACATAAAAAGTAGGAAACCTAATTCTCTACAAAAAAGGTCTCTTAACATTTTGCCATAGCTCGCTTCGTTTCCGAGATATTTGCAGATTTATCTCAAGGGAAGTGGCCTGACGGACATATTTCGAGATATTTCTTCTTCTTGTTGTTCTTCTTCTGCACAGCTAAGCTGGAAGTGGCATTTGCAGCTCGCAATAGTGCAGAGTTATCTCAAAGAAAGGGGCCACGGTGTTTCTGTATCTCTATTATGGTGGTGCGGCTTCGGAACTTTTAAATATCTTGATATATCTCGAGAACTACGCGTCTGATCAAAAAATATCATAGAACATAAAAAGTAGGAAACATCATTCTCTACAAAAACGGTCTCTTAACATTTTGCCATAGCTCGCTTCGTTTCCGAGATATTTGCAGATATATCTCAAGGGAAGGGGCCTGACGGACATATTTAGAGATATTTCTTCTTCTTGTTGTTCTTCTTCTGCACAGCTAAGCTGGAAGTGGCATTTGCGGCTCGCACTGGTGCACAGTTATCTCAAAGAAAGGGGCCACGGTGTTTCTGTATCTCTATTATGTTGGTGCGTCTTCGGAACTTTTAAATATCTCGATATATCTCGAAAACTACGCTTCTGATCAAAAAATATCATAGAACATAAATTGTAGGAAACATAATTCTCTACAAAAAACGTCTCTTAACATTTTGCCATAGCTCGCTTCGTTTCCGAGATATTTGCAGATTTATCTCAAGGGAAGTGGCCTGACGGACATATTTCGAGATATTTCTTCTTCTTGTTGTTCTTCTTCTGCACAGCTAAGCTGGAAGTGGCATTTGCAGCTCGCAATAGTGCAGAGTTATCTCAAAGAAAGGGGCCACGGTGTTTCTGTATCTCTATTATGTTGGTGCGGCTTCGGTACTTTTAAATATCTTGATATATCTCGAGAACTACGCGTCTGATCAAAAAATATCATAGAACATAAAAAGTAGGAAACATAATTCTCTACAAAAAGCGTCTCTTAACATTTTGCCATAGCTCGCTTCGTTTCCGAGATATTTGCAGATTGAGCTCAAAGGAACTGGCCTGACGGACATATTTCGAGATATTTCTTCTTCTTGTTGTTCTTCCTCTGCACAGCTAAGCTGGAAGTGGCATTTGCAGCTCGCAATAGTGCAGAGTTATCTCAAAGAAAGGGGCCACGGTGTTTCTGTATCTCTATTATGTTGGTGCGGCTTCGGAACTTTTAAATATCTTGATATATCTCGAGAACTACGCATCTGATCAAAAAATATCATAGAACATAAAAAGTAGGAAACTTAATTCTCTACAAAAAAGGTCTCTTAACATTTTGCCATAGCTCGCTTCGTTTCCGAGATATTTGCATATTTATCTCAAGGGAAGGGGCCTGACGGACATATTTCGAGATATTTCTTCTTCTTGTTGTTCTTCTTCTGCACAGCTAAGCTGGAAGTGGCATTTGCGGCTCGCACTAGTGCAGAGTTATCTCAAAGAAAGGGGCCACGGTGTTTCTGTATCTCTATTATGTTGGTGCGGCTTCGGAACTTTTAAATATCTTGATATATCTCGAGAACTACGCATCTGATCAAAAAATATCATACTACATAAAAAGTAGGAAACTTAATTCTCTACAAGAAAGGTCTCTAAACATTTTGCCATAGCTCGCTTCCTTTCCGAGATATTTGCAGATTTATCTCAAGGGAAGGGGCCTGACGGACATATTTCGAGATATTTCTTCTTCTTGTTGTTCTTCTTCTGCACAGCTAAGCTGGAAGTGGCATTTGCAGCTCGCAATAGTGCAGAGTTATCTCAAAGAGAGGGGCCACGGTGTTTCTGTATCTCTATTATGTTGGTGCGGCTTCGGAACTTTTAAGTATCTTGATCTATCTCGAGAACTACGCATCTGATCAAAAAATATCATAGAAGATAAAAAGTAGGAAACTTAATTCTCTACAAAAAAGGTCTCTTAACATTTCGCCATAGCTCGCTTCGTTTCCGAGATATTTGCAGATTTATCTCAAGGGAAGGGGCCTGTAGGACATATTTCGAGATATTTCTTCTTCTTGTTGCTCTTCTTCTGCACAGCTAAGCTGGAAGTGGCATTTGCGGCTCGCACTAGTGCAGAGTTATCTCAAAGAAAGGGGCCACGGTGTTTCTGTATCTCTATTATGTTGGTGCGGCTTCGGAACTTTTAAATATCTCGATATATCTCGAAAACTACGCTTCTGATCAAAAAATATCATAGAACATAAATTGTAGGAAACATAATTCTCTACAAAAAACGTCTCTTAACATTTTGCCATAGCTCGCTTCGTTTCCGAGATATTTGCAGATTTATCTCAAGGGAAGTGGCCTGACGGACATATTTCGAGATATTTCTTCTTCTTGTTGTT
This sequence comes from Osmia lignaria lignaria, assembly GCF_051020975.1. Lineage (NCBI taxonomy): Eukaryota > Metazoa > Arthropoda > Insecta > Hymenoptera > Megachilidae > Osmia > Osmia lignaria. The sequence continues at coordinate 19,864,663 of NW_027478161.1, forward strand.
CTTCTTCTGCACAGCTAAGCTGGAAGTGGCATTTGCGGCTCGCACTAGTGCAGAGTTATCTCAAAGAAAGGGGCCACGGTGTTTCTGTATCCCTATTATGTTGGTGCGGCTTCGGAACTTTTAAATATCTCGATATATCTCGAAAACTACGCTTCTGATCAAAAAATATCATAGAACATAAATTGTAGGAAACATAATTCTCTACAAAAAACGTCTCTTAACATTTTGCCATAGCTCGCTTCGTTTCCGAGATATTTGCAGATTTATCTCGAGGGAAGTGGCCTGACGGACATATTTCGAGATATTTCTTCTTCTTGTTGTTCTTCTTCTGCACAGCTAAGCTGGAAGTGGCATTTGCAGCTCGCAATAGTGCAGAGTTATCTCAAAGAAAGGGGCCACGGTGTTTCTGTATCTCTATTATGTTGGTATGGCTTCGGAACTTTTAAATATCTTGATATATCTCGAGAACTACGCATCTCATCAAAAAATATCATAGAACATAAAAAGTAGGAAACTTAATTCTCTACAAAAAAGGTCTCTTAACATTTTGCCATAGCTCGCTTCGTTTCCGAGATATTTGCATATTTATCTCAAGGGAAGGGGCCTGACGGACATATTTCGAGATATTTCTTCTTCTTGTTGTTCTTCTTCTGCACAGCTAAGCTCGAAGTGGCATTTGCAGCTCGCAATAGCGCAGAGTTATCTCAAAGAAAGAGGCCACGGTGTTTCTGTACCTCTATTATGTTGGTGCAGCTTCGGAACTTTTAAATATCTTGATATATCTCGAGAACTACGCATCTGATCAAAAAATATCATCGAACATAAAAAGTAGGAAACTTAATTCTCTACAAAAAAGGTCTCTTAACATTTTGCCATAGCTCGCTTCGTTTCCGAGATATTTGCAGATATATCTCAAGGGAAGTGGCCTGACGGACATATTTCGAGATATTTCTTCTTCTTGTTGTTCTTCTTCTGCACAGCTAAGCTGGAAGTGGCATATGCAGCTCGCAATAGTGCAGAGTTATCCCAAAGAAAGGGGCCACGGTGTTTCTGTATCTCTATTATGTTGGTGCGGCTTCGGAACTTTTAAATATCTCGATATATCTCGAAAACTACGCTTCTGATCAAAAAATATCGTAGAACATAAATTGTAGGAAACATAATTCTCTACAAAAAAGGTCTCTTAAGATTTTGCCATAGCTCGCTTCGTTTCCGAGATATTTGCAGATTTATCTCAAGGGAAGGGGCCTGACGGACATATTTCGAGATATTTCTTCTTCTTGTTGTTCTTCTTCTGCACAGCTAAGCTGGAAGTGGCATTTGCGGCTCGCACTAGTGCAGAGTTATCTCAAAGAAAGGGGCCACGGTGTTTCTGTATCTCTATTATGTTGGTGCGGCTTCGGAACTTTTAAATATCTCGATATATCTCGAAAACTACGCTTCTGATCAAAAAATATCATAGAACATAAATTGTAGGAAACATAATTCTCTACAAAAAAGGTCTCTTAACATTTTGCCATAGCTCGCTTCGTTTCCGAGATATTTGCAGATATATCTCAAGGGAAGGGGCCTGACGGACATATTTCGAGATATTTCTTCTTCTTGTTGTTCTTCTTCTGCACAGCTAAGCTGGAAGTGGCATTTACAGCTCGCAATAGTGCAGAGTTATCTCAAAGAAAGGGGCCACGGTGTTTCTGTATCTCTATTATGTTGGTGCGGCTTCGGAACTTTTAAATATCTTGATATATCTCGAGAACTACGCATCTGATCAAAAAATATCATAGAACATCAAAAGTAGGAAACTTAATTCTCTACAAAAAAGGTCTCTTAACATTTTGCCATAGCTCGCTTCGTTTCCGAGATATTTGCAGATTTATCTCAAGGGAAGTGGCCTGACGGACATATTTCGAGATATTTCTTCTTCTTGTTGTTCTTCTTCTGCACAGCTAAGCTGGAAGTGGCATTTGCAGCTCGCAATAGTGCAGAGTTATCTCAAAGAAAGGGGCCACGGTGTTTCTGTATCTCAATTATGTTGGTGCGGCTTCGGAACTTTTAAATATCTTGATATATCTCGAGAACTACGCGTCTGATCAAAAAATATCATAGAACATAAAAAGTAGGAAACATAATTCTCTACAAAAACGGTCTCTTAACATTTTGCCATAGCTCGCTTCGTTTCCGAGATATTTGCAGATATATCTCAAGGGAAGGGGCCTGACGGACATATTTAGAGATATTTCTTCTTCTTGTTGTTCTTCTTCTGCACAGCTAAGCTGGAAGTGGCATTTGCGGCTCGCACTGGTGCACAGTTATCTCAAAGAAAGGGGCCACGGTGTTTCTGTATCTCTATTATGTTGGTGCGTCTTCGGAACTTTTAAATATCTCGATATATCTCGAAAACTACGCTTCTGATCAAAAAATATCATAGAACATAAATTGTAGGAAACATAATTCTCTACAAAAAACGTCTCTTAACATTTTGCCATAGCTCGCTTCGTTTCCGAGATATTTGCATATTTATCTCAAGGGAAGGGGCCTGACGGACATATTTCGAGATATTTCTTCTTCTTGTTGTTCTTCTTCTGCACAGCTAAGCTCGAAGTGGCATTTGCAGCTCGCAATAGTGCAGAGTTATCTCAAAGAAAGAGGCCACGGTGTTTCTGTACCTCTATTATGTTGGTGCAGCTTCGGAACTTTTAAATATCTTGATATATCTCGAGAACTACGCATCTGATCAAAAAATATCATCGAACATAAAAAGTAGGAAACTTAATTCTCTACAAAAAAGGTCTCTTAACATTTTGCCATAGCTCGCTTCGTTTCCGAGATATTTGCAGATTTATCTCAAGGGAAGTGGCCTGACGGACATATTTCGAGATATTTCTTCTTCTTGTTGTTCTTCTTCTGCACAGCTAAGCTGGAAGTGGCATTTGCGGCTCGCACTGGTGCACAGTTATCTCAAAGAAAGGGGCCACGGTGTTTCTGTATCTCTATTATGTTGGTGCGTCTTCGGAACTTTTAAATATCTCGATATATCTCGAAAACTACGCTTCTGATCAAAAAATATCATAGAACATAAATTGTAGGAAACATAATTCTCTACAAAACACGTCTCTTAACATTTTGCCATAGCTCGCTTCGTTTCCGAGATATTTGCAGATTCAGCTCAAAGGAACTGGCCTGACGGACATATTTCGAGATATTTCTTCTTCTTGTTGTTCTTCCTCTGCACAGCTAAGGTGGAAGTGGCATTTGCAGCTCGCAATAGTGCAGAGTTATCTCAAAGAAAGGGGCCACGGTGTTTCTGTATCTCTATTATGTTGGTGCGGCTTCGGAACTTTTAAATATCTTGATATATCTCGAGAACTACGCATCTCATCAAAAAATATCATAGAACATAAAAAGTAGGAAACTTAATTCTCTACAAAAAAGGTCTCTTAACATTTTGCCATAGCTCGCTTCGTTTCCGAGATATTTGCATATTTATCTCAAGGGAAGGGGCCTGACGGACATATTTCGAGATATTTCTTCTTCTTGTTGTTCTTCTTCTGCACAGCTAAGCTGGAAGTGGCATTTGCGGCTCGCACTGGTGCACAGTTATCTCAAAGAAAGGGGCCACGGTGTTTCTGTATCTCTATTATGTTGGTGCGTCTTCGGAACTTTTAAATATCTCGATATATCTCGAAAACTACGCTTCTGATCAAAAAATATCATAGAACATAAATTGTAGGAAACATAATTCTCTACAAAACACGTCTCTTAACATTTTGCCATAGCTCGCTTCGTTTCCGAGATATTTGCAGATTCAGCTCAAAGGAACTGGCCTGACGGACATATTTCGAGATATTTCTTCTTCTTGTTGTTCTTCCTCTGCACAGCTAAGCTGGAAGTGGCATTTGCAGCTCGCAATAGTGCAGAGTTATCTCAAAGAAAGGGGCCACGGTGTTTCTGTATCTCTATTATGTTGGTGCGGCTTCGGAACTTTTAAATATCTTGATATATCTCGAGAACTACGCATCTCATCAAAAAATATCATAGAACATAAAAAGTAGGAAACTTAATTCTCTACAAAAAAGGTCTCTTAACATTTTGCCATAGCTCGCTTCGTTTCCGAGATATTTGCATATTTATCTCAAGGGAAGGGGCCTGACGGACATATTTCGAGATATTTCTTCTTCTTGTTGTTCTTCTTCTGCACAGCTAAGCTCGAAGTGGCATTTGCAGCTCGCAATAGTGCAGAGTTATCTCAAAGAAAGAGGCCACGGTGTTTCTGTACCTCTATTATGTTGGTGCAGCTTCGGAACTTTTAAATATCTTGATATATCTCGAGAACTACGCATCTGATCAAAAAATATCATCGAACATAAAAAGTAGGAAACTTAATTCTCTACAAAAAAGGTCTCTTAACATTTTGCCATAGCTCGCTTCGTTTCCGAGATATTTGCAGATTTATCTCAAGGGAAGTGGCCTGACGGACATATTTCGAGATATTTCTTCTTCTTGTTGTTCTTCTTCTGCACAGCTAAGCTGGAAGTGGCATATGCAGCTCGCAATAGTGCAGAGTTATCTCAAAGAAAGGGGCCACGGTGTTTCTGTATCTCTATTATGTTGGTGCCGCTTCGGAACTTTTAAATATCTCGATATATCTCGAAAACTACGCTTCTGATCAAAAAATATCGTAGAACATAAATTGTAGGAAACATAATTCTCTACAAAAAAGGTCTCTTAACATTTTGCCATAGCTCGCTTCGTTTCCGAGATATTTGCAGATTTATCTCAAGGGAAGGGGCCTGACGGACATATTTCGAGATATTTCTTCTTCTTGTTGTTCTTCTTCTGCACAGCTAAGCTGGAAGTGGCATTTGCGGCTCGCACTAGTGCAGAGTTATCTCAACGAAAGGGGCCACAGTGTTTCTGTATCTCTATTATGTTGGTGCGGCTTCGGAACTTTTAAATATCTCGATATATCTCGAAAACTACGCTTCTGATGAAAAAATATCATAGAACATAAATTGTAGGAAACATAATTCTCTACAAAAAAGGTCTCTTAACATTTTGCCATAGCTCGCTTTGTTTCCGAGATATTTGCAGATATATCTCAAGGGAAGGGGCCTGACGGACATATTTCGAGATATTTCTTCTTCTTGTTGTTCTTCTTCTGCACAGCTAAGCTGGAAGTGGCATTTACAGCTCGCAATAGTGCAGAGTTATCTCAAAGAAAGGGGCCACGGTGTTTCGGTATCTCTATTATGTTGGTGCGGCTTCGGAACTTTTAAATATCTTGATATATCTCGAGAACTACGCATCTGATCAAAAAATATCATAGAACATAAAAAGTAGGAAACCTAATTCTCTACAAAAAAGGTCTCTTAACATTTTGCCATAGCTCTCTTCGTTTCCGAGATATTTGCAGATTTATCTCAAGGGAAGGGGCCTGACGGACATATTTCGAGATATTTCTTCTTCTTGTTGTTCTTCTTCTGTACAGCTAAGCTGAAAGTGGCATTTGCAGCTCGCAATAGTGCAGAGTTATCTCAAAGAAAGGGGCCACGGTGTTTCTGTATCCCTATTATGTTGGTGCGGCTTCGGAACTTTTAAATATCTTGATATATCTCAAGAACTACGCTTCTGATCAAAAAATATCATACAACATAAATTGTAGGAAACATAATTCTCTACAAAAAACGTCTCTTAACATTTTGCCATAGCTCGCTTCGTTTCCGAGATATTTGCAGATTCAGCTCAAAGGAACTGGCCTGACGGACATATTTCGAGATATTTCTTCTTCTTGTTGTTCTTCCACTGCACAGCTAAGCTGGAAGTGGCATTTGCAGCTCGCAATAGTGCAGAGTTATCTCAAAGAAAGGGGCCACGGTGTTTCTGTATCTCTATTATGTTGGTGCGGCTTCGGAACTTTTGAATATCTTGATATATCTCGAGAACTACGCATCTGATCAAAAAATATCATAGAACATAAAAAGTAGGAAACCTAATTCTCTACAAAAAAGGTCTCTTAACATTTTGCCATAGCTCTCTTCGTTTCCGAGATATTTGCAGATTTATCTCAAGGGAAGGGGCCTGACGGACATATTTCGAGATATTTCTTCTTCTTGTTGTTCTTCTTCTGTACAGCTAAGCTGAAAGTGACATTTGCAGCTCGCAATAGTGCAGAGTTATCTCAAAGAAAGGGGCCACGGTGATTCTGTATCTCTATTATGTTGGTGCGGCTTCGGAACTTTTAAATATCTTGATATATCTCGAGAACTACGCATCTGATCAAAAAATATCATAGAACATAAAAAGTAGGAAACTTAATTCTCTACAAAAAAGGTCGCTTAACATTTTGCCATAGCTCGCTTCGTTTCCGAGATATTTGCATATTTATCTCAAGGGAAGGGGCCTGACGGACATATTTCGAGATATTTCTTCTTCTTGTTGTTCTTCTTCTGCACAGCTAAGCTGGAAGTGGCATTTGCGGCTCGCACTAGTGCAGAGTTATCTCAAAGAACGGGGCCACGGTGTTTCTGTATCCCTATTATGTTGGTGCGGCTTCGGAACTTTTAAATATCTTGATATATCTCGAGAACTACGCTTCTGATCAAAAAATATCATAGAACATAAATTGTAGGAAACATAATTCTCTACAAAAAACGTCTCTTAACATTTTGCCATAGCTCGCTTCGTTTCCGAGATATTTGCAGATTCAGCTCAAAGGAACTGGCCTGACGGACATATTTCGAGATATTTCTTCTTCTTGTTGTTCTTCCACCGCACAGCTAAGCTGGAAGTGGCATTTGCAGCTCGCAATAGTGCAGAGTTATCTCAAAGAAAGGGGCCACGGTGTTTCTGTATCTCTATTATGTTGGTGCGGCTTCGTAACTTTTAAATATCTCGATATATCTCGAAAACTACGCTTCTGATCAAAAAATATCATAGAACATAAATTGTAGGAAACATAATTCCCTACAAAAAAGGTCTCTTAACATTTTGCCATAGCTCGCTTCGTTTCCGAGATATTTGCAGATTTATCTCAAGGGAAGGGGCCTGACGGACATATTTCGAGATATTTCTTCTTCTTGTTGTTCTTCTTCTGCACAGCTAAGCTGGAAGTGGCATTTGCGGCTCGCACTAGTGCAGAGTTATCTCAACGAAAGGGGCCACGGTGTTTCTGTATCTCTATTATGTTGGTGCGGCTTCGGAACTTTTAAATATCTCGATATATCTCGAAAACTACGCTTCTGAACAAAAAATATCATAGAACGTAAATTGTAGGAAACATAATTCTCTACAAAAAAGGTCTCTTAACATTTTGCCATAGCTCGCTTCGTTTCCGAGATATTTGCAGATATATCTCAAGGGAAGGGGCCTGACGGACATATTTCGAGATATTTCTTCTTCTTGATGTTCTTCTTCTGCACAGCTTAACTGGAAGTGGCATTTACAGCTCGCAATAGTGCAGAGTTCTCTCAAAGGAAGGGGCCACGGTGTTTCTGTATCTCTATTATGTTGGTGCGGCTTCGGATCTTTTAAATATCTTGATATATCTCGAGAACTACTCATCTGATCAAAAAATATCATAGAACATAAAAAGTAGGAAACCTAATTCTCTACAAAAAAGGTCTCTTAACATTTTGCCATAGCTCGCTTCGTTTCCGAGATATTTGCAGATTTATCTCAAGGGAAGGGGCCTGACGGACATATTTCGAGATATTTCTTCTTCTTGTTGTTCTTCTTCTGCACAGCTAAGCTGGAAGTGGCATTTGCGGCTCGCACTAGTGCAGAGTTATCTCAACGAAAGGGGCCACGGTGTTTCTGTATCTCTATTATGTTGGTGCGGCTTCGGAACTTTTAAATATCTCGATATATCTCGAAAACTACGCTTCTGAACAAAAAATATCATAGAACATAAATTGTAGGAAACGTAATTCTCTACAAAAAAGGTCTCTTAACATTTTGCCATAGCTCGCTTCGTTTCCGAGATATTTGCAGATATATCTCAAGGGAAGGGGCCTGACGGACATATTTCGAGATATTTCTTCTTCTTGTTGTTCTTCTTCTGCACAGCTTAACTGGAAGTGGCATTTACAGCTCGCAATAGTGCAGAGTTCTCTCAAAGAAAGGGGCCACGGTGTTTCTGTATCTCTATTATGTTGGTGCGGCTTCCGAACTTTTAAATATCTTGATATATCTCGAGAACTACTCATCTGATCAAAAAATATCATAGAACATAAAAAGTAGGAAACCTAATTCTCTACAAAAAAGGTCTCTTAACATTTTGCCATAGCTCTCTTCGTTTCCGAGATATTTGCAGATTTATCTCAAGGGAAGGGGCCTGACGGACATATTTCGAGATATTTCTTCTTCTTGTTGTTCTTCTTCTGCACAGCTAAGCTGAAAGTGGCATTTGCAGCTCGCAATAGTGCAGAGTTATCTCAAAGAAAGGGGCCACGGTGTTTCTGTATCTCTATTATGTTGGTGCGGCTTCGGAACTTTTAAATATCTTGATATATCTCGAGAACTACGCATCTGATCAGAAAATATCATAGAAGATAAAAAGTAGGAAACTTAATTCTCTACAAAAAAGGTCTCTTAACATTTTGCCATAGCTCGCTTCGTTTCCGAGATATTTGCAGATTTATCTCAAGGTAAGGGGCCTGACGGACATATTTCGAGATATTTCTTCTTCTTGTTGTTTTTCTTCTGCACAGCTAAGCTGAAAGTGGCATTTGCAGCTCGCAATAGTGCAGAGTTATCTCAAAGAAAGGGGCCACGGTGTTTCTGTATCTCTATTATGTTGGTGCGGCTTCGGAACTTTTAAATATCTTGATATATCTTGAGAACTACGCATCTGATGAAAAAATATCATAGAACATAAAAAGTAGGAAACTTAATTCTCTATAAAAAAGGTCGCTTAACATTTTGCCATAGCTCGCTTCGTTTCCGAGATATTTGCATATTTATCTCAAGGGAAGGGGCCTGACGGACATATTTCGAGATATTTCTTCTTCTTGTTGTTCTTCTTCTGCACAGCTAAGCTGGAAGTGGCATTTGCGGCTCGCACTAGTGCAGAGTTATCTCAAAGAACGGGGCCACGGTGTTTCTGTATCCCTATTATGTTGGTGCGGCTTCGGAACTTTTAAATATCTTGATATATCTCGAGAACTACGCTTCTGATCGAAAAATATCATAGAACATAAATTGTAGGAAACATAATTCTCTACAAAAAACGTCTCTTAACATTTTGCCATAGCTCGCTTCGTTTCCGAGATATTTGCAGATTCAGCTCAAAGGAACTGGCCTGACGGACATATTTCGAGATATTTCTTCTTCTTGTTGTTCTTCCACCGCACAGCTAAGCTGGAAGTGGCATTTGCAGCTCGCAATAGTGCAGAGTTATCTCAAAGAAAGGGGCCACGGTGTTTCTGTATCTCTATTATGTTGGTGCGGCTTCGGAACTTTTAAATATCTCGATATATCTCGAAAACTACGCTTCTGATCAAAAAATATCATAGAACATAAATTGTAGCAAACATAATTCCCTACAAAAAAGGTCTCTTAACATTTTGCCATAGCTCGCTTCGTTTCCGAGATATTTGCAGATTTATCTCAAGGGAAGGGGCCTGACGGACATATTTCGAGATATTTCTTCTTCTTGTTGTTCTTCTTCTGCACAGCTAAGCTGGAAGTGGCATTTGCGGCTCGCACTAGTGCAGAGTTATCTCAACGAAAGGGGCCACGGTGTTTCTGTATCTCTATTATGTTGGTGCGGCTTCGGAACTTTTAAATATCTCGATATATCTCGAAAACTACGCTTCTGAACAAAAAATATCATAGAACATAAATTGTAGGAAACATAATTCTCTACAAAAAAGGTCTCTTAACATTTTGCCATAGCTCGCTTGGTTTCCGAGATATTTGCAGATATATCTCAAGGGAAGGGGCCTGACGGACATATTTCGAGATATTTCTTCTTCTTGTTGTTCTTCTTCTGCACAGCTTAACTGGAAGTGGCATTTACAGCTCGCAATAGTGCAGAGTTCTCTCAAAGGAAGGGGCCACGGTGTTTCTGTATCTCTATTATGTTGGTGCGGCTTCGGAACTTTTAAATATCTTGATATATCTCGAGAACTACTCATCTGATCAAAAAATATCATAGAAGATAAAAAGTAGGAAACCTAATTCTCTACAAAAAAGGTCTCTTAACATTTTGCCATAGCTCGCTTCGTTTCCGAGATATTTGCAGATTTATCTCAAGGTAAGGGGCCTGACGGACATATTTCGAGATATTTCTTCTTCTTGTTGTTTTTCTTCTGCACAGCTAAGCTGGAAGTGGCATTTGCAGCTCGCAATAGTGCATAGCTATCTGAAAGAAAGGGGCCACGGTGTTTCTGTATCTCTATTATGTTGGTGCGGCTTCGGAACTTTTAAATATCTTGATATATCTCGAGAACTACGCATCTGATCAAAAAATATCATAGAACATAAAAAGTAGGAAACTTAATTCGCTACAAAAAAGGTCTCTTAACATTTTGCCATAGCTCGCTTCGTTTCCGAGATATTTGCAGATATATCTCAAGGTAAGGGGCCTGACGGACATATTTCGAGATATTTCTTCTTCTTGTTGTTCTTCTTCTGCACAGCTAAGCTGGAAGTGGCATTTGCAGCTCGCAATAGTGCAGAGTTATCTCAAAGAAAGGGGCCACGGTGTTTCTGTATCTCTATTATGTTGGTGCGGCTTCGGAACTTTTAAATATCTTGATATATCTCGAGAACTACGCGTCTGATCAAAAAATATCACAGAACATAAAAAGTAGGAAACATAATTCTCTACAAAAAAGGTCTCTTAACATTTTGCCATAGCTCGCTTCGTTTCCGAGATATTTGCAGATTTATCTCAAGGGAAGGGGCCTGACGGACATATTTCGAGATATTTCTTCTTCTTGTTGTTCTTCTTCTGCGCAGCTAAGCTGGAAGTGGCATTTGCAGCTCGCAATAGTGCAGAGATATCTCAAAGAAAGGGGCCACGGTGTTTCTGTATCTCTATTATGTTGGTGCGGCTTCGGAACTTTTAAATATCTTGATATATCTCGAGAACTACGCATCTGATCCAAAAATATCATAGAACATAAATAGTAGGAAACTTAATTCTCTACAAAAAAGGTCTCTCAACATTTTGCCATAGCTCGCTTCGTTTCCGAGATATTTGCAGATTTATCTCAAGGGAAGGGGCCTAACGGACATATTTCCAGATATTTCTTCTTCTTGTTGTTCTTCTTCTGCACAGCTAAGCTGGAAGTGGCATTTGCGGCTCGCACTAGTGCAGAGTTATCTCAAAGAAAGGGGCCACGGTGTTTCTGTATCTCTATTATGTTGGTGCAGCTTCAGAACTTTTAAATATCTTGATGTATCTCGAGAACTACGCATCTGATCAAAAAATATCATGGAACATAAAAAGTAGAAAACTTAATTCTCTACAGAAAAGGTCTCTTAACATTTTGCCATAGCTCGCTTCGTTTCCGAGATATTTGCAGATTTATCTCAAGGGAAGGGGCCTGACGGACATATTTCGAGATATTTCTTCTTCTTGTTGTTCTTCTTCTGCACAGCTAAACTGGACGTGGCATTTCCAGCTCGCAATAGTGCAGAGTTATCTCAAAGAGAGGGGCCACGGTGTTTCTGTATCTCTATTATGTTGGTGCGGCTTCGGAACTTTTAAATATCTTGATATATCTCGAGAACTACGTATCTGATCAAAAAATATCATAGAACATAAATTGTAGGAAACATAATTGTCTACAAAAAAGGTCTCTTAACATTTTGCCATAGCTCGCTTCGTTTCCGAGATACTTGCCGATTTATCTCAAGGGAAGGGGCCTGACGGACATATTTCGAGATATTTCTTCTTCTTCTTGTTCTTCTTCTGCACAGCTAAGCTGGAAGTGGCATTTGCAGCTCGCAATTGTGCAGAGTTATCTCAAAGAGAGGGGCCACGGTGTTTCTGTATCTCTATTATGTTGGTGCGGATTCGGAACTTTTAAATATCTTGATATATCTCGAGAACTACGCATCTGATCAGAAAATATCAGAGAAGATAAAAAGTAGGAAACTTAATTCTCTACAAAAAAGGTCTCTTAACATTTTGCCATAGCTCGCTTCGTTTCCGAGATATTTGCAGATTTATCTCAAGGTAAGGGGCCTGACGGACATATTTCGAGATATTTCTTCTTCTTGTTGTTCTTCTTCTGCACAGCTAAGCTGGAAGTGGCATTTGCAGCTCGCAATAGTGCATAGCTATCTGAAAGAAAGGGGCCACGGTGTTTCTGTATCTCTATTATGTTGGTGCGGCTTCGGAACTTTTAAATATCTTGATATATCTCGAGAACTACGCATCTGATCAAAAAATATCATAGAACATAAAAAGTAGGAAACTTAATTCGCTACAAAAAAGGTCTCTTAACATTTTGCCATAGCTCGCTTCGTTTCCGAGATATTTGCAGATTTATCTCAAGGGAAGGGGCCTAACGGACATATTTCGTGATATTTCTTCTTCTTGTTGTTCTTCTTCTGCACAGCTAAACTGGAAGTGGCATTTCCAGGTCGCAATAGTGCAGAGTTATCTCAAAGAAAGGAGCCACGGTGTTTCTGTATCTCTATTATGTTGGTGCGGCTTCGGAACTTTTAAATATCTTGATATATCTCGAGAACTACGCATCTGATCAGAAAATATCGGAGAAGATAAAAAGTAGGAAACTTAATTCTCTACAAAAAACGTCTCTTAACATTTTGCCATAGCTCGCTTCGTTTCCGAGATATTTGCAGATTCAGCTCAAAGGAACTGGCCTGACGGACATATTTCGAGATATTTCTTCTTCTTGTTGTTCTTCCTCTGCACAGCTAAGCTGGAAGTGGCATTTGCAGCTCGCAATAGTGCAGAGTTATCTCAAACAAAGGGGCCACGGTGTTTCTGTATCTCTATTATGTTGGTGCGGCTTCGGAACTTTTAAATATCTTGATATATCTCGAGAACTACGCATCTGATCAAAAAATATCATAGAACATAAAAAGTAGGAAACTTAATTCTCTACAAAAAAGGTCTCTTAACATTTTGCCATAGCTCGCTTCGTTTCCGAGATATTTGCAGATTTATCTCAAGGGAAGGGGCCTAACGGACATATTTCGAGATATTTCTTCTTCTTGTTGTTCTTCTTCTGCACAGCTAAGCTGGAAGTGGCATTTGCAGCTCGCAATAGTGCAGAGTTATCTCAAAGAAAGGGGCCACGGTGTTTCTGTATCTCTATTATGTTGGTGCGGCTTCGGAACTTTTAAATATCTTGATATATCTCGAGAACTACGCATCTGATCAAAAAATATCATAGAACATAAAACGTAGGAAACTTAATTCTCTACAAAAAAGGTCTCTTAACATTTTGCCATAGCTCGCTTCGTTTCCGAGATATTTGCATATTTATCTCAAGGGAAGGGGCCTGACGGACATATTTCGAGATATTTCTTCTTCTTGTTGTTCTTCTTCTGCACAGCTAAGCTGGAAGTGGCATTTGCGGCTCGCACTAGTGCAGAGTTATCTCAAAGAAAGGGGCCACGGTGTTTCTGTATCTCTATTATGTTGGTGCGGCTTCGGAACTTTTAAATATCTCGATATATCTCGAAAACTACGCTTCTGATCAAAAAATATCATAGAACATAAATTGTAGGAAACATAATTCTCTACAAAAAACGTCTGTTAACATTTTGCCATAGCTCGCTTCGTTTCCGAGATATTTGCAGATTCAGCTCAAAGGAACTGGCCTGACGGACATATTTCGAGATATTTCTTCTTCTTGTTGTTTTTCCTCTGCACAGCTAAGCTGGAAGTGGCATTTGCAGCTCGCAATAGTGCAGAGTTATCTCAAACAAAGGGGCCACGGTGTTTCTGTATCTCTATTATGTTGGTGCGGCTTCGGAACTTTTAAATATCTTGATATATCTCGAGAACTACGCATCTGATCAAAAAATATCATAGAACATAAAAAGTAGGAAACTTAATTCTCTACAAAAAAGGTCTCTTATCATTTTGCCATAGCTCTCTTCGTTTCCGAGATATTTGCAGATTTATCTCAAGGGAAGGGGCCTGACGGACATATTTCGAGATATTTCTTCTTCTTGTTGTTCTTCTTCTGCACAGCTAAGCTGGAAGTGGCATTTGCAGCTCGCAATAGTGCAGAGTTATCTCAAAGAAAGGGGCCACGGTGTTTCTGTATCTCTATTATGTTGGTGCGGCTTCGGAACTTTTAAATACCTTGATATATCTCGAGAACTACGCATCTGATCAAAAAATATCATACAACATAAAACGTAGGAAACTTAATTCTCTACAAAAAAGGTCTCTTAACATTTTGCCATAGCTCGCTTCGTTTCCGAGATATTTGCAGATTTATCTCAAGGGAAGGGGCCTAACGGACATATTTCGAGATATTTCTTCTTCTTGTTGTTCTTCTTCTGCACAGCTAAGCTGGAAGTGGCATTTGCAGCTCGCAATAGTGCAGAGTTATCTCAAAGAAAGGGGCCACGGTGTTTCTGTATCTCTATTATGTTGGTGCGGCTTCGGAACTTTTAAATATCTTGATATATCTCGAGAACTACGCGTCTGATCAAAAAATATCATGGAACATAAAAAGTAGGAAACATAATTCTCTACAAAAAAGGTCTCTTAACATTTTGCCATAGCTCGCTTCGTTTCCGAGATATTTGCAGATTTATCTCAAGGGAAGGGGCCTGACGGACATATTTCGAGATATTTCTTCTTCTTGTTGTTCCTCTTCTGCACAGCTAAGCTGGAAGTGGCATTTGCAGCTCGCAATAGTGCAGAGTTATCTCAAAGAAAGGGGCCACGGTGTTTCTGTATCTCTATTATGTTGGTGCGGCTTCTTACCTTTTAAATATCTTGATATATCTCGAGAACTACGCATCTGATCAAAAAATTTCATAGAACATAAAAAGTAGGAAACTCAATTCTCTACAAAAAAGGTCTCTTAACATTTTGCAATAGCTCGCTTCGTTTCCGAGATATTTGCAGATTTATCTCAAGGGAAGGGGCCTGACGGACATATTTCGAGATATTTCTTCTTCTTGTTGTTCTTCTTCTGCACAGCTAAGCTGGAAGTGGCATTTGCGGCTCGCACTAGTGCAGAGTTATCTCAAAGAAAGGGGCCACGGTGTTTCTGTATCTCTATTATGTCGGTGCGGCTTCGGAACTTTTAAATATCTCGATATATCTCGAAAACTACGCTTCTGATCAAAAAATGTCATAGAACATAAATTGTAGGAAACATAATTCTCTACAAAAAACGTCTCTTAACATTTTGCCATAGCTCGCTTCGTTTCCGAGATATTTGCAGATTCAGCTCAAAGGAACTGGCCTGACGGACATATTTCGAGATATTTCTTCTTCTTGTTGTTCTTCCTCTGCACAGCTAAGCTGGAAGTGGCATTTGCAGCTCGCAATAGTGCAGAGTTATCTCAAACAAAGGGGCCACGGTGTTTCTGTATCTCTATTATGTTGGTGCGGCTTCGGAACTTTTAAATATCTTGATATATCTCGAGAACTACGCATCTGATCAAAAAATATCATAGAACATAAAAAGTAGGAAACTTAATTCTCTACAAAAAAGGTCTCTTAACATTTTGCCATAGCTCGCTTCGTTTCCGAGATATTTGCAGATTTATCTCAAGGGAAGGGGCCTAACGGACATATTTCGAGATATTTCTTCTTCTTGTTGTTCTTCTTCTGCACAGCTAAGCTGGAAGTGGCATTTGCAGCTCGCAATAGTGCAGAGTTATCTCAAAGAAAGGGGCCACGGTGTTTCTGTATCTCTATTATGTTGGTGCGGCTTCGGAACTTTTAAATATCTTGATATATCTCGAGAACTACGCATCTGATCAAAAAATATCATAGAACATAAAACGTAGGAAACTTAATTCTCTACAAAAAAGGTCTCTTAACATTTTGCCATAGCTCGCTTCGTTTCCGAGATATTTGCAGATTTATCTCAAGGGAAGGGGCCTGACGGACATATTTCGAGATATTTCTTCTTCTTGTTGTTCTTCTTCTGCACAGCTAAGCTGGAAGTGGCATTTGCGGCTCGCACTAGTGCAGAGTTATCTCAAAGAAAGGGGCCACGGTGTTTCTGTATCTCTATTATGTTGGTGCGGCTTCGGAACTTTTAAATATCTCGATATATCTCGAAAACTACGCTTCTGATCAAAAAATATCATAGAACATAAATTGTAGGAAACATAATTCTCTACAAAAAACGTCTGTTAACATTTTGCCATAGCTCGCTTCGTTTCCGAGATATTTGCAGATTCAGCTCAAAGGAACTGGCCTGACGGACATATTTCGAGATATTTCTTCTTCTTGTTGTTTTTCCTCTGCACAGCTAAGCTGGAAGTGGCATTTGCAGCTCGCAATAGTGCAGAGTTATCTCAAACAAAGGGGCCACGGTGTTTCTGTATCTCTATTATGTTGGTGCGGCTTCGGAACTTTTAAATATCTTGATATATCTCGAGAACTACGCATCTGATCAAAAAATATCATAGAAGATAAAAAGTAGGAAACTTAATTCTCTACAAAAAAGGTCTCTTATCATTTTGCCATAGCTCTCTTCGTTTCCGAGATATTTGCAGATTTATCTCAAGGGAAGGGGCCTGACGGACATATTTCGAGATATTTCTTCTTCTTGTTGTTCTTCTTCTGCACAGCTAAGCTGGAAGTGGCATTTGCAGCTCGCAATAGTGCAGAGTTATCTCAAAGAAAGGGGCCACGGTGTTTCTGT
This sequence comes from Osmia lignaria lignaria, assembly GCF_051020975.1. NCBI lineage: Eukaryota > Metazoa > Arthropoda > Insecta > Hymenoptera > Megachilidae > Osmia > Osmia lignaria. Next base: position 19,881,495 of record NW_027478161.1, read on the forward strand.
ATCTCTATTATGTTGGTGCGGCTTCGGAACTTTTAAATACCTTGATATATCTCGAGAACTACGCATCTGATCAAAAAATATCATACAACATAAAACGTAGGAAACTTAATTCTCTACAAAAAAGGTCTCTTAACATTTTGCCATAGCTCGCTTCGTTTCCGAGATATTTGCAGATTTATCTCAAGGGAAGGGGCCTAACGGACATATTTCGAGATATTTCTTCTTCTTGTTGTTCTTCTTCTGCACAGCTAAGCTGGAAGTGGCATTTGCAGCTCGCAATAGTGCAGAGTTATCTCAAAGAAAGGGGCCACGGTGTTTCTGTATCTCTATTATGTTGGTGCGGCTTCGGAACTTTTAAATATCTTGATATATCTCGAGAACTACGCGTCTGATCAAAAAATATCATAGAACATAAAAAGTAGGAAACATAATTCTCTACAAAAAAGGTCTCTTAACATTTTGCCATAGCTCGCTTCGTTTCCGAGATATTTGCAGATTTATCTCAAGGGAAGGGGCCTGACGGACATATTTCGAGATATTTCTTCTTCTTGTTGTTCCTCTTCTGCACAGCTAAGCTGGAAGTGGCATTTGCAGCTCGCAATTGTGCAGAGTTATCTCAAAGAGAGGGGCCACGGTGTTTCTGTATCTCTATTATGTTGGTGCGGCTTCGGAACTTTTAAATATCTTGATATATCTCGAGAACTACGCATCTGATCAGAAAATATCATAGAAGATAAAAAGTAGGAAACTTAATTCTCGACAAAAAAGGTCTCTTAACATTTTGCCATAGCTCGCTTCGTTTCCGAGATATTTGCAGATTTATCTCAAGGTAAGGGGCCTGACGGACATATTTCGAGATATTTCTTCTTCTTGTTGTTCTTCTTCTGCACAGCTAAGCTGGAAGTGGCATTTGCAGCTCGCAATAGTGCATAGCTATCTGAAAGAAAGGGGCCACGGTGTTTCTGTATCTCTATTATGTTGGTGCGGCTTCGGAACTTTTAAATATCTTGATATATCTCGAGAACTACGCATCTGATCAAAAAATATCATAGAACATAAAAAGTAGGAAACTTAATTCGCTACAAAAAAGGTCTCTTAACATTTTGCCATAGCTCGCTTCGTTTCCGAGATATTTGCAGATTTATCTCAAGGGAAGGGGCCTAACGGACATATTTCGTGATATTTCTTCTTCTTGTTGTTCTTCTTCTGCACAGCTAAGCTGGAAGTGGCATTTGCAGCTCGCAATAGTGCAGAGTTATCTCAAAGAAAGGGGCCACGGTGTTTCTGTATCTCTATTATGTTGGTGCGGCTTCTTAACTTTTAAATATCTTGATATATCTCGAGAACTACGCATCTGATCAAAAAATTTCATAGAACATAAAAAGTAGGAAACTTAATTCTCTACAAAAAAGGTCTCTTAACATTTTGCCATAGCTCGCTTCGTTTCCGAGATATTTGCAGATTTATCTCAAGGGAAGGGGCCTAACGGACATATTTCGAGATATTTCTTCTTCTTGTTGTTCTTCATCTGCACAGCTAAGCTGGAAGTGGCATTTGCAGCTCGCAATAGTGCAGAGTTATCTCAAAGAAAGGGGCCACGGTGTTTCTGTATCTCTATTATGTTGGTGCGGCTTCGGAACTTTTAAATACCTTGATATATCTCGAGAACTACGCATCTGATCAAAAAATATCATAGAACATAAAACGTAGGAAACTTAATTCTCTACAAAAAAGGTCTCTTAACATTTTGCCATAGCTCGCTTCGTTTCCGAGATATTTGCAGATTTATCTCAAGGGAAGGGGCCTAACGGACATATTTCGAGATATTTCTTCTTCTTGTTGTTCTTCTTCTGCACAGCAAAACTGGAAGTGGCATTTCCAGGTAGCAATAGTGCAGAGTTATCTCAAAGAAAGGAGCCACGGTGTTTCTGTATCTCTATTATGTTGGTGCGGCTTCGGAACTTTTAAATATCTTGATATATCTCGAGAACTACGCGTCTGATCAAAAAATATCATAGAACATAAAAAGTAGGAAACATAATTCTCTACAAAAAAGGTCTCTTAACATTTTGCCATAGCTCGCTTCGTTTCCGAGATATTTGCAGATTTATCTCAAGGGAAGGGGCCTGACGGACATATTTCGAGATATTTCTTCTTCTTGTTGTTCCTCTTCTGCACAGCTAAGCTGGAAGTGGCATTTGCAGCTCGCAATTGTGCAGAGTTATCTCAAAGAGAGGGGCCACGGTGTTTCTGTATCTCTATTATGTTGGTGCGGCTTCGGAACTTTTAAATATCTTGATATATCTCGAGAACTACGCATCTGATCAGAAAATACCATAGAAGATAAAAAGTAGGAAACTTAATTCTCTACAAAAAAGGTCTCTTAACATTTTGCCATAGCTCGCTTCGTTTCCGAGATATTTGCAGATTTATCTCAAGGTAAGGGGCCTGACGGACATATTTCGAGATATTTCTTCTTCTTGTTGTTCTTCTTCTGCACAGCTAAGCTGGAAGTGGCATTTACAGCTCGCAATAGTGCATAGCTATCTGAAAGAAAGGGGCCACGGTGTTTCTGTATCTCTATTATGTTGGTGCGGCTTCGGAACTTTTAAATATCTTGATATATCTCGAGAACTACGCATCTGATCAAAAAATATCATAGAACATAAAAAGTAAGAAACTTAATTCGCTACAAAAAAGGTCTCTTAACATTTTGCCATAGCTCGCTTGGTTTCCGAGATATTTGCAGATTTATCTCAAGGGAAGGGGCCTAACGGACATATTTCGTGATATTTCTTCTTCTTGTTGTTCTTCTTCTGCACAGCTAAGCTGGAAGTGGCATTTGCAGCTCGCAATAGTGCAGAGTTATCTCAAAGAAAGGGGCCACGGTGTTTCTGTATCTCTATTATGTTGGTGCGGCTTCGGAACTTTTAAATATCTTGGTATATCTCGAGAACTACGCATCTGATCAACAAATATCATAGAACATAAAAAGTAGGCAACTTAATTCTCTACAAAAAAGGTCTCTTATCATTTTGCCATAGCTCTCTTCGTTTCCGAGATATTTGCAGATTTATCTCAAGGGAAGGGGCCTGACGGACATATTTCGAGATATTTCTTCTTCTTGTTGTTCTTCTTCTGCACCGCTAAGCTGGAAGTGGCATTTGCAGGTCGCAATAGTGCAGAGTTATCTCAAAGAAAGGGGCTACGTTGTTTCTGTATCTCTATTATGTTGGTGCGGCTTCGGAACTTTTAAATATCTCGATATATCTCGAAAACTACGCTTCTGATCAAAAAATATCAGAGAACGTAAATTGTAGGAAACATAATTCTGTACAAAAAAGGTCTCCTAACATTTTGCCATAGCTCGCTTCGTTTCCGAGATATTTGCAGATTTATCTCAAGGGAAGGGGCCTGACGGACATATTTCGAGATATTTCTTCTTCTTGTTGTTCTTCTTCTGCACAGCTCTGCTGGAAGTGGCATTTGCGGCTCGCACTAGTGCACAGTTATCTCAAAGAAAGGGGCCACGGTGTTTCTGTATCTCTATTATGTTGGTGCGGCTTCGGAACTTTTAAGTATCTCGATATATCTCGAAAACTACGCTTCTGATCAAAAAATATCATAGAACATAAATTGTAGGAAACATAATTCTCTACAAAAAACGTCTCTTAACATTTTGCCATAGCTCGCTTCGTTTCCGAGATATTTGCAGATTCAGCTCAAAGGAACTGGCCTGACGGACATATTTCGAGATATTTCTTCTTCTTGTTGTTCTTGCTCTGCACAGCTAAGCTGGAAGTGGCATTTGCAGCTCGCAATAGTGCAGAGTTATCTCAAAGAAAGGGGCCACGGTGTTTCGGTATCTCTATTATGTTGGTGGGGCTTCGGAACTTTTAAATATCTTGATATATCTCGAGAACTACGCATCTAATCAAAAAATATCATAGAACATAAAAAGTAGGACACTTAATTCTCTACAAAAAAGGTCGCTTAACATTTTGCCATAGCTCGCTTCGTTTCCGAGATATTTGCATATTTATCTCAAGGGAAGGGGCCTGACGGACATATTTCGAGATATTTCTTCTTCTTGTTGTTCTTCTTCTGCACAGCTAAGCTGGAAGTGGCATTTGCGGCTCGCACTAGTGCAGAGTTATCTCAAAGAAAGGGGCCACGGTGTTTCTGTATCTCTATTATGTTGGTGCGGCTTCGGAACTTTTAAATATCTTGATATATCTCGGAAACTACGCTTCTGGTCAAAAAATATCATAGAACATAAATTGTAGGAAACATAATTCTCTACAAAAAAGGTCTCTTAAGATTTTGCCATAGCTCTCTTCGTTTCCGAGATATTTGCAGATTTATCTCAAGGGAAGGGGCCTGACGGACATATTTCGAGATACTTCTTCTTCTTGTTGTTCTTCTTCTGCACAGCTACGCTGGAAGTGGCATTTGCAGCTCGCAATAGTGCAGAGTTATCTCAAAGAAAGGGGCCACGGTGTTTCTGTATCTCTATTATGTTGGTGCGGCTTCGGAACTTTTAAATATCTTGATATATCTCGAGAACTACGCATCTGATCAAAAAATATCATAGAACATAAAAAGTAGGAAACCTAATTCTCTACAAAAAAGGTCTCTTAACATTTTGCCATAGCTCGCTTCGTTTCCGAGATATTTGCAGATTTATCTCAAGGGAAGGGGCCTGACGGACATATTTCGAGATATTTCTTCTTCTTGTTGTTGTTCTTCTGCACAGCTAAGCTGGAAGTGGCATTTGCGGCTCGCACTAGTGCAGAGTTATCTCAAAGAAAGGGGCCACGGTGTTTCTGTATCTCTATTATGTTGGTGCGGCTTCGGAACCTTTAAATATCTCGATATATCTCGAAAACTACGCTTCTGATCAAAAAATATCATAGAACATAAATTGTAGGAAACATAATTCTCTACAAAAAAGGTCTCTTAACATTTTGCCATAGCTCGCTTCGTTTCCGAGATATTTGCAGATATATCTCAAGGGCAGGGGCCTGACGGACATATTTCGAGATATTTCTTCTTCTTGTTGTTCTTCTTCTGCACAGCTAAGCTGGAAGTGGCATTTACAGCTCGCAATAGTGCAGAGTTATCTCAAAGAAAGGGGCCACGGTGTTTCTGTATCCCTATTATGTTGGTGCGGCTTCGGAACTTTCAAATATCTTGATATATCTCGAGAACTACGCATCTGATCAAAAAATATCATAGAACATAAAAAGTAGGAAACTTAATTCTCTACAAAAAAGGTCTCTTAACATTTTGCCATAGCTCTCTTCGTTTCCGAGATATTTGCAGATTTATCTCAAGGGAAGGGGCCTGACGGACATATTTCGAGATACTTCTTCTTCTTGTTGTTCTTCTTCTGCACAGCTAAGCTGAAAGTGGCATTTGCAGCTCGCAATAGTGCAGAGTTATCTCAAAGCAAGGGGCCACGGTGTTTCTGTATCTCTATTATGTTGGTGCGGCTGCGGAACTTTTAAATATCTTAATATATCTCGAGAACTACGCATCTGATCAAAAAATATCATAGAACATAAAAAGTAGGAAACATGATTCTGTACAAAAAAGGTCTCTTAACATTTTGCCATAGCTCGCTTCGTTTCCGAGATATTTGCAGATTTATCTCAAGGGAAGGGGCCTGACGGACATATTTCGAGATATTTCTTCTTCTCGTTGTTCTTCTTCTGCACAGCTAAGCTGTAAGTGGCATTTGCGGCTCGCGCTAGTGCAGAGTTATCTCAAAGAAAGGGGCCACGGTGTTTCTGTATCTCTATTATGTTGGTGCGGCTTCGGAACTTTTAAATATCTTGATATATCTCGAAAACTACGCTTCTGGTCAAAAAATATCATAGAACATAAATTGTAGGAAACATAATTCTCTACAAAAAAGGTCTCTTAAGATTTTGCCATAGCTCTCTTCGTTTCCGAGATATTTGCAGATTTATCTCAAGGGAAGGGGCCTGACGGACATATTTCGAGATACTTCTTCTTCTTGTTGTTCTTCTTCTGCACAGCTAAGCTGGAAGTGGCATTTGCAGCTCGCAATAGTGCAGAGTTATCTCAAAGAAAGGGGCCACGGTGTTTCTGTATCTCTATTATGTTGGTGCGGCTTCGGAACTTTTAAATATCTTGATATATCTCGAAAACTACGCTTCTGGTCAAAAAATATCATAGAACATAAATTGTAGGAAACATAATTCTCTACAAAAAAGGTCTCTTAAGATTTTGCCATAGCTCTCTTCGTTTCCGAGATATTTGCAGATTTATCTCAAGGGAAGGGGCCTGACGGACATATTTCGAGATACTTCTTCTTCTTGTTGTTCTTCTTCTGCACAGCTAAGCTGGAAGTGGCATTTGCAGCTCGCAATAGTGCAGAGTTATCTCAAAGAAAGGGGCCACGGTGTTTCTGTATCTCTATTATGTTGGTGCGGCTTCGGAACTTTTAAATATCTTGATATATCTCGAGAACTACGCATCTGATCAAAAAATATCATAGAACATAAAAAGTAGGAAACCTAATTCTCTACAAAAAAGGTCTCTTAACATTTTGCCATAGCTCGCTTCGTTTCCGAGATATTTGCAGATATATCTCAAGGGAAGGGGCCTGACGGACATATTTCGAGATATTTCTTCTTCTTGTTGTTCTTCTTCTGCACAGCTAAGCTGTAAGTGGCATTTGCGGCTCGCACTAGTGCAGAGTTATCTCAAAGAAAGGGGCCACGGTGTTTCTGTATCTCTATTATGTTGGTGCGGCTTCGGAACTTTTAAATATCTTGATATATCTCGAGAACTACGCATCTGATCAAAAAATGTCATAGAACGTAAAAAGTAGGAAACTTAATTCTCTACAAAAAAGGTCTCTAACATTTTGCCATAGCTCTCTTCGTTTCCGAGATATTTCCAGATTTATCTCAAGGGAAGGGGCCTCACGGACATATTTCGAGATATTTCTTCTTCTTGTTGTTCTTCTTCTGCACAGCTAAACTGGAAGTGGCATTTCCAGCTCGCAATAGTGCAGAGTTATCTCAAAGAAAGGAGCCACGGTGTTTCTGTATCTCTATTATGTTGGTGCGGCTTCGGAACTTTTAAATATCTTGATATATCTCGAGAACTACGCGTCTGATCAAAAAATATCATAGAACATAAAAAGTAGGAAACATGATTCTGTACAAAAAAGGTCTCTTAACATTTTGCCATAGCTCGCTTCGTTTCCGAGATATTTGCAGATTTATCTCAAGGGAAGGGGCCTGACGGACATATTTCGAGATATTTCTTCTTCTCGTTGTTCTTCTTCTGCACAGCTAAGCTGTAAGTGGCATTTGCGGCTCGCGCTAGTGCAGAGTTATCTCAAAGAAAGGGGCCACGGTGTTTCTGTATCTCTATTATGTTGGTGCGGCTTCGGAACTTTTAAATATCTTGATATATCTCGAGAACTACGCGTCTGATCAAAAAATATCATACAACATAAAAAGTAGGAAACATGATTCTGTACAAAAAAGGTCTCTTAACATTTTGCCATAGCTCGCTTCGTTTCCGAGATATTTGCAGATTTATCTCAAGGGAAGGGGCCTGACGGACATATTTCGAGATATTTCTTCTTCTCGTTGTTCTTCTTCTGCACAGCTAAGCTGTAAGTGGCATTTGCGGCTCGCGCTAGTGCAGAGTTATCTCAAAGAAAGGGGCCACGGTGTTTCTGTATCTCTATTATGTTGGTGCGGCTTCGGAACTTTTAAATATCTTGATATATCTCGAGAACTACGCGTCTGATCAAAAAATATCATAGAACATAAAAAGTAGGAAACATAATTCTGTACAAAAAAGGTCTCTTAACATTTTGCCATAGCTCGCTTCGTTTCCGAGATATTTGCAGATTTATCTCAAGGGAAGGGGCCTGACGGACATATTTCGAGATATTTCTTCTTCTTGTTGTTCTTCTTCTGCACAGCTAAGCTGGAAGTGGCATTTGCGGCTCGCGCTAGTGCAGAGTTATCTCAAAGAAAGGGGCCACGGTGTTTCTGTATCTCTATTATGTTGGTGCGGCTTCGGAACTTTTAAATGTTTTGATATATCTCGAGAACTACGCATCTGATCAAAAAATATCATACAACATAAAAAGTAGGAAACTTAATTCTCTACAAAAAAGATCTCTTAACATTTTGCCATAGCTCGCTTCGTTTCCGAGATATTTGCAGATTTATCTCAAGGGAAGGGGCCTGACGGACATATTTCGAGATATTTCTTCTTCTCGTTGTTCTTCTTCTGCACAGCTAAGCTGTAAGTGGCATTTGCGGCTCGCGCTAGTGCAGAGTTATCTCAAGGAAAGGGGCCACGGTGTTTCTGTATCTCTATTATGTTGGTGCGGCTTCGGAACTTTTAAATATCTTGATATATCTCGAGAACTACGCATCTGATCAAAAAATATCATAGAACATAAAAAGTAGGAAACTTAATTCTCTACAAAAAAGATCTCTTAACATTTTGCCATAGCTCGCTTCGTTTCCGAGATATTTGCAGATTTATCTCAAGGGAAGGGGCCTGACGGACATATTTCGAGATATTTCTTCTTCTCGTTGTTCTTCTTCTGCACAGCTAAGCTGTAAGTGGCATTTGCGGCTCGCGCTAGTGCAGAGTTATCTCAAAGAAAGGGGCCACGGTGTTTCTGTATCTCTATTATGTTGGTGCGGCTTCGGAACTTTTAAATATCTTGATATATCTCGAGAACTACGCATCTGATCAAAAAATATCATACAACATAAAAAGTAGGAAACCTAATTCTCTACAAAAAAGATCTCTTAACATTTTGCCATAGCTCGCTTCGTTTCCGAGATATTTGCAGATTTATCTCAAGGGAAGGGGCCTGACGGACATATTTCGAGATACTTCTTCTTCTTGTTGTTCTTCTTCTGCACAGCTAAGCTGGAAGTGGCATTTGCAGCTCGCAATAGTGCAGAGTTATCTCAAAGAATGGGGCCACGGTGTTTCTGTATCTCTATTATGTTGTTGCGGCTTCGGAACTTTTAAATATCTTAATATATCTCGAGAACTACGCATCTGATCAAAAAATATCATAGAACATAAAAAGTAGGAAACTTAATTCTCTACAAAAAAGGTCTCTTAACATTTTGCCATAGCTCGCTTCGTTTCCGAGATATTTGCAGATTTATCTCAAGGGAAGGGGCCTCACGGACATATTTCGAGATATTTCTTCTTCTTGTTATTCTTCTTCTGCACAGCTAAGCTGGAAGTGGCATTTGCAGCTCGCAATAGTGCAGAGATATCTCAAAGAAAGGGGCCACGGTGTTTCTGTATCTCTATTATGTTGGTGCGGCTTCGGAACTTTTAAGTATCTCGATATATCTCGAAAACTACGATTCTGATCAAAAAATATCATAGAACATAAATTGTAGGAAACATAATTCTCTACAAAAAACGTCTCTTAACATTTTGCCATAGCTCGCTTCGTTTCCGAGATATTTGCAGATTCAGCTCAAAGGAACTGGCCTGACGGACATATTTCGAGATATTTCTTCTTCTTGTTGTTCTTCCTCTGCACAGCTAAGCTGGAAGTGGCATTTGCAGCTCGCAATAGTGCAGAGTTATCTCAAAGAAAGGGGCCACGGTGTTTCTGTATCTCTATTATGTTGGTGGGGCTTCGGAACTTTTAAATATCTTGATATATCTCGAGAACTACGCATCTGATCAAAAAATATCATAGAACATAAAAAGTAGGACACTTAATTCTCTACAAAAAAGGTCGCTTAACATTTTGCCATAGCTCGCTTCGTTTCCGAGATATTTGCATATTTATCTCAAGGGAAGGGGCCTGACGGACATATTTCGAGATATTTCTTCTTCTTGTTGTTCTTCTTCTGCACAGCTAAGCTGGAAGTGGCATTTGCGGCTCGCACTAGTGCAGAGTTATCTCAAAGAAAGGGGCCACGGTGTTTCTGTATCTCTATTATGTTGGTGCGGCTTCGGAACTTTTAAATATCTTGATATATCTCGAGAACTACGCATCTGATCAAAAAATATCCTAGAACATAAAATGTAGGAAACTTAATTCTCTACAAAAAAGGTCTCTTAACATTTTGCCATAGCTCGCTTCGTTTCCGAGATATTTGCAGATTTATCTCAAGGGAAGGGGCCTGACGGACATATTTCGAGATATTTCTTCTTCTCGTTGTTCTTCTTCTGCACAGCTAAGCTGTAAGTGGCATTTGCGGCTCGCGCTAGTGCAGAGTTATCTCAAAGAAAGGGGCCACGGTGTTTCTGTATCTCTATTATGTTGGTGCGGCTTCGGAACTTTTAAATATCTTGATATATCTCGAGAACTACGCTTCTGATCAAAAAATATCATACAACATAAAAAGTAGGAAACTTAATTCTCTACAAAAAAGATCTCTTAACATTTTGCCATAGCTCGCTTCGTTTCCGAGATATTTGCAGATTTATCTCAAGGGAAGGGGCCTGACGGACATATTTCGAGATACTTCTTCTTCTTGTTGTTCTTCTTCTGCACAGCTAAGCTGGAAGTGGCATTTGCAGCTCGCAATAGTGCAGAGTTATCTCAAAGAAAGGGGCCACGGTGTTTCTGTATCTCTATTATGTTGTTGCGGCTTCGGAACTTTTAAATATCTTAATATATCTCGAGAACTACGCATCTGATCAAAAAATATCATAGAACATAAAAAGTAGGAAACTTAATTCTCTACAAAAAAGGTCTCTTAACATTTTGCCATAGCTCGCTTCGTTTCCGAGATATTTGCAGATTTATCTCAAGGGAAGGGGCCTCACGGACATATTTCGAGATATTTCTTCTTCTTGTTATTCTTCTTCTGCACAGCTAAGCTGGAAGTGGCATTTGCAGCTCGCAATAGTGCAGAGATATCTCAAAGAAAGGGGCCACGGTGTTTCTGTATCTCTATTATGTTGGTGCGGCTTCGGAACTTTTAAGTATCTCGATATATCTCGAAAACTACGATTCTGATCAAAAAATATCATAGAACATAAATTGTAGGAAACATAATTCTCTACAAAAAACGTCTCTTAACATTTTGCCATAGCTCGCTTCGTTTCCGAGATATTTGCAGATTCAGCTCAAAGGAACTGGCCTGACGGACATATTTCGAGATATTTCTTCTTCTTGTTGTTCTTCCTCTGCACAGCTAAGCTGGAAGTGGCATTTGCAGCTCGCAATAGTGCAGAGTTATCTCAAAGAAAGGGGCCACGGTGTTTCTGTATCTCTATTATGTTGGTGGGGCTTCGGAACTTTTAAATATCTTGATATATCTCGAGAACTACGCATCTGATCAAAAAATATCATAGAACGTAAAAAGTAGGAAACTTAATTCTCTACAAAAAAGGTCTCTTAACATTTTGCCATAGCTCGCTTCGTTTCCGAGATATTTGCAGATTTATCTCAAGGGAAGCGGCCTCACGGACATATTTCGAGATATTTCTTCTTCTTGTTGTTCTTCTTCTGCACAGCTAAGCTGGAAGTGGCATTTGCGGCTCGCACTAGTGCAGAGTTATCTCAAAGAAAGGGGCCACGGTGTTTCTGTATCTCTATTATGTTGGTGCGGCTTCGGAACTTTTAAATATCTTGATATATCTCGAGAACTACGCATCTGATCAAAAAATATCCTAGAACATAAAATGTAGGAAACTTAATTCTCTACAAAAAAGGTCTCTTAACATTTTGCCATAGCTCGCTTCGTTTCCGAGATATTTGCAGATTTATCTCAAGGGAAGGGGCCTGACGGACATATTTCGAGATATTTCTTCTTCTCGTTGTTCTTCTTCTGCACAGCTAAGCTGTAAGTGGCATTTGCGGCTCGCGCTAGTGCAGAGTTATCTCAAAGAAAGGGGCCACGGTGTTTCTGTATCTCTATTATGTTGGTGCGGCTTCGGAACTTTTAAATATCTTGATATATCTCGAGAACTACGCTTCTGATCAAAAAATATCATACAACATAAAAAGTAGGAAACTTAATTCTCTACAAAAAAGATCTCTTAACATTTTGCCATAGCTCGCTTCGTTTCCGAGATATTTGCAGATTTATCTCAAGGGAAGGGGCCTGACGGACATATTTCGAGATACTTCTTCTTCTTGTTGTTCTTCTTCTGCACAGCTAAGCTGGAAGTGGCATTTGCAGCTTGCAATAGTGCAGAGTTATCTCAAAGAAAGGGGCCACGGTGTTTCTGTATCTCTATTATGTTGTTGCGGCTTCGGAACTTTTAAATATCTTAATATATCTCGAGAACTACGCATCTGATCAAAAAATATCATAGAACATAAAAAGTAGGAAACTTAATTCTCTACAAAAAAGGTCTCTTAACATTTTGCCATAGCTCGCTTCGTTTCCGAGATATTTGCAGATTTATCTCAAGGGAAGGGGCCTCACGGACATATTTCGAGATATTTCTTCTTCTTGTTATTCTTCTTCTGCACAGCTAAGCTGGAAGTGGCATTTGCAGCTCGCAATAGTGCAGAGATATCTCAAAGAAAGGGGCCACGGTGTTTCTGTATCTCTATTATGTTGGTGCGGCTTCGGAACTTTTAAGTATCTCGATATATCTCGAAAACTACGATTCTGATCAAAAAATATCATAGAACATAAATTGTAGGAAACATAATTCTCTACAAAAAACGTCTCTTAACATTTTGCCATAGCTCGCTTCGTTTCCGAGATATTTGCAGATTCAGCTCAAAGGAACTGGCCTGACGGACATATTTCGAGATATTTCTTCTTCTTGTTGTTCTTCCTCTGCACAGCTAAGCTGGAAGTGGCATTTGCAGCTCGCAATAGTGCAGAGTTATCTCAAAGAAAGGGGCCACGGTGTTTCTGTATCTCTATTATGTTGGTGGGGCTTCGGAACTTTTAAATATCTTGATATATCTCGAGAACTACGCATCTGATCAAAAAATATCATAGAACGTAAAAAGTAGGAAACTTAATTCTCTACAAAAAAGGTCTCTTAACATTTTGCCATAGCTCGCTTCGTTTCCGAGATATTTGCAGATTTATCTCAAGGGAAGCGGCCTGACGGACATATTTCGAGATATTTCTTCTTCTTGTTGTTCTTCTTCTGCACAGCTAAGCTGGAAGTGGCATTTGCAGCTCGCAATAGTGCAGAGTTATCCCAAAGAAAGGGGCCACGGTGTTTCTGTATCTCTATTATGTTGGTGCGGCTTCGGAACTTTTACATATCTCGATATATCTCGAAAACTACGCTTCTGATCAAAAAATATCATAGAACATAAATTGTAGGAAACATAATTCTCTACAAAAAAGGTCTCTTAACATTTTGCCATAGCTCGCTTCGTTTCCGAGATATTTGCAGATTTATCTCAAGGGAAGGGTCCTGATGGACATATTTCGAGATATTTCTTCTTCTTGTTGTTCTTCTTCTGCACAGCTAAACTGGAAGTGGCATTTCCAGCTCGCAATAGTGCAGAGTTATCTCAAAGAAAGGAGCCACGGTGTTTCTGTATCTCTATTATGTTGGTGCGGCTTCGGAACTCTTAAATATCTTGATATATCTCGAGAACTACGCATCTGATCAAAAAATATCATAGAACATAAAATGTAGGAAACTTAATTCTCTACAAAAAAGGTCTGTTAACATTTTGCCATAGCTCGCTTCGTTTCCGAGATATTTGCAGATTTATCTCAAGGGAAGGGGCCTGACGGACATATTTCGAGATATTTCTTCTTCTCGTTGTTCTTCTTCTGCACAGCTAAGCGGTAAGTGGCATTTGCGGCTCGCACTAGTGCAGAGTTATCTCAAAGAAAGGGGCCACGGTGTTTCTGTATCTCTATTATGTTGGTGCGGCTTCGGAACTTTTAAATATCTTGATATATCTCGAGAACTACGCCTCTGATCGAAAAATATCATAGAACGTAAAAAGTAGGAAACTTAATTCTCTACAAAAAAGGTCTCTTAAGATTTTGCCATAGCTCGCTTCGTTTCCGAGATATTTGCAGATTTATCTCAAGGGAAGCGGCCTGACGGACATATTTCGAGATATTTCTTCTTGTTGTTGTTCTTCTTCTGCACAGCTAAGCTGGAAGTGGCATTTGCAGCTCGCAATAGTGCAGAGTTATCCCAAAGAAAGGGGCCACGGTGTTTCTGTATCTCTATTATGTTGGTGCGGCTTCGGAACTTTTACATATCTCGATATATCTCGAAAACTACGCTTCTGATCAAAAAATATCATAGAACATAAATTGTAGGAAACATAATTCTCTACAAAAAAGGTCTCTTAACATTTTGCCATAGCTCGCTTCGTTTCCGAGATATTTGCAGATTTATCTCAAGGGAAGGGTCCTGATGGACATATTTCGAGATATTTCTTCTTCTTGTTGTTCTTCTTCTGCACAGCTAAACTGGAAGTGGCATTTCCAGCTCGCAATCGTGCAGAGTTATCTCAAAGAAAGGGGCCACGGTGTTTCTGTATCTCTATTATGTTGGTGCGGCTTCGGAACTTTTAAATATCTTGAGATATCTCGAGAACTACACCTCTGATCGAAAAATATCATAGAACATAAAAAGTAGGAAACTTAATTCTCTACAAAAAAGGTCTCCTAACATTTTGCCATAGCTCGCTTCGTTTCCGAGATATTTGCAGATTTATCTCAAGGGAAGGGGCCTGACGGACATATTTCGAGATATTTCTTCTTCTTGTTGTTCTTCTTCTGCACAGCTAAGCTGGAAGTGGCATTTGCGGCTCGCACTAGTGCACAGTTATCTCAAAGAAAGGGGCCACGGTGTTTCTGTATCTCTATTATGTTGGTGCGGCTTCGGAACTTTTAAGTATCTCGATATATCTCGAAAACTACGGTTCTGATCAAAAAATATCATAGAACATAAATTGTAGGAAACATAATTCTCTACAAAGAACGTCTCTTAACATTTTGCCATAGCTCGCTTCGTTCCGAGATATTTGCAGATTCAGCTCAAAGGAACTGGCCTGACGGACATATTTCGAGATATTTCTTCTTCTTGTTGTTCTTCCTCTGCACAGCTAAGCTGGAAGTGGCATTTGCAGCTCGCAATAGTGCAGAGTTATCTCAAAGAAAGGGGCCACGGTGTTTCTGTATCTCTATTATGTTGGTGCGGCTTCGGAACTTTTAAATATCTCGATATATCTCGAAAACTACGCTTCTGATCAAAAAATATCATAGAACATAAATTGTAGGAAACATAATTCTCTACAAAAAACGTCTCTTAACATTTTGCCATAGCTCGCTTCGTTTCCGAGATATTTGCAGATTTATTTCAAGGGAAGGGGCCTGACGGACATATTTCGAGATATTTCTTCTTCTTGTTGTTCTTCTTCTGCACAGCTAAGCTGGAAGTGGCATTTGCAGCTCGCACTGGTGCAGAGTTATCTCAAAGAAAGGGGCCACGGTGTTTCTGTATCTCTATTATGTTGGTGCGGCTTCGGAACTTTTAAATATCTCGATATATCTCGAAAACTACGCTTCTGATCAAAAAATATCATAGAACATAAATTGTAGGAAACATAATTCTCTACAAAAAAGGTCTCTTAACATTTTGCCATAGCTCGCTTCGTTTCCGAGATATTTGCAGATATATCTCAAGGGAAGGGGCCTGACGGACATATTTCGAGATATTTCTTCTTCTTGTTGTTCTTCTTCTGCACAGCTAAGCTGGAAGTGGCATTTACAGCTCGCAATAGTGCAGAGTTATCTCAAAGAAAGGGGCCACGGTGTTTCTGTATCTCTATTATGTTGGTGCGGCTTCGGAACTTTTAAATATCTTGATATATCTCGAGAACTACGCATCTGATCAAAAAATATCATAGAGCATAAAAAGTAGGAAACCTAATTTTCTACAAAAAAGGTCTCTTAACATTTTGCCATAGCTCGCTTTGTTTCCGAGATATTTGCAGATTTATCTCAAGGGAAGGCGCCTGACGGACATATTTCGAGATATTTCTTCTTCTTGTTGTTCTTCTTCTGCACAGCTGAGCTGGAAGTGGCATTTGCAGGTCGCAATAGTGCAGAGTTATCTCAAAGAAAGGGGCCACGGTGTTTCTGTATCTCTATTATGTTTGTGCGGCTTCGGAACTTTTAAATATCTCGATATATCTCGAAAACTACGCTTCTGATCAAAAAATATCATAGAACATAAATTGTAGGAAACATAATTCTCTACAAAAAACGTCTCTTAACATTTTGCCATAGCTCGCTTCGTTTCCGAGATATTTGCAGATTCAGCTCAAAGGAACGGGCCTGACGGACATATTTCGAGATACTTCTTCTTCTTGTTGTTCTTCCTCTGCACAGCTAAGCTGGAAGTGGCATTTGCAGCTCGCAATAGTGCAGAGTTATCTCAAAGAAAGGGGCCACGGTGTTTCTGTATCTCTATTATGTTGGTGCGGCTTCGGAACTTTTAAATATCTTGATATATCTCGAGAACTACGCATCTGATCAAAAAATATCATAGAAGATAAAAAGTAGGAAACTTAATTCTCTACAAAAAAGGTCTCTTAACATTTCGCCATAGCTCGCTTCGTTTCCGAGATATTTGCAGATTTATCTCAAGGGAAGGGGCCTGACGGACATATTTCGAGATATTTCTTCTTCTTGTTGTTCTTCTTCTGCACAGCTAAGCTGGAAGTGGCATTTGCGGCTCGCACTAGTGCAGAGTTATCTCAAAGAAAGGGGTCACGGTGTTTCTGTATCTCTATTATGTTGGTGCGGCTTCGGAACTTTTAAATATCTCGATATATCTCGAAAACTACGCTTCTGATCAAAAAATATCATAGAACATAAATTGTAGGAAACATAATTCTCTACAAAAAACTTCTCTTAACATTTTGCCATAGCTCGCTTCGTTTCCGAGATATTTGCAGATTCAGCTCAAAGGAACGGGCCTGACGGACATATTTCGAGATACTTCTTCTTCTTGTCGTTCTTCCTCTGCACAGCTAAGCTGGAAGTGGGATTTGCAGCTCGCAATAGTGCAGAGTTATCTCAAAGAAAGGGGCCACGGTGTTTCTGTATCTCTATTATGTTGGTGCGGCTTCGGAACTTTTAAATATCTTGATATATCTCGAGAACTACGCATCTGATCAAAAAATATCATAGAACATAAAAAGTAGGAAACTTAATTCTCTACAAAAAAGGTCTCTTAACATTTTGCCATAGCTCGCTTCGTTTCCGAGATATTTGCAGATTTATCTCAAGGGAAGGGGCCTGACGGACATATTTCGAGATATTTCTTCTTCTTGTTGTTCTTCTTCTGGACAGCTGAGCTGGAAGTGGCATTTGCAGGTCGCAATAGTGCAGAGTTATCTCAAAGAAAGGGGCCACGGTGTTTCTGTATCTCTATTATGTTTGTGCGGCTTCGGAACTTTTAAATATCTCGATATATCTCGAAAACTACGCTTCTGATCAAAAAATATCATAGAACATAAATTGTAGGAAACATAATTCTCTACAAAAAACGTCTCTTAACATTTTGCCATAGCTCGCTTCGTTTCCGAGATATTTGCAGATTCAGCTCAAAGGAACTGGCCTGACGGACATATTTCGAGATATTTCTTCTTCTTGTTGTTCTTCCTCTGCACAGCTAAGCTGGAAGTGGCATTTGCAGCTCGCAATAGTGCAGAGTTATCTCAAAGAAAGGGGCCACGGTGTTTCTGTATCTCTATTATGTTGGTGCGGCTTCGGAACTTTTAAATATCTTGATATATCTCGAGAACTACGCATCTGATCAAAAAATATCATAGAACGCAAAACGTAGGAAACTTAATTCTCTACAAAAAAGGTCTCTTAACATTTTGCCATAGCTCGCTTCGTTTCCGAGATATTTGCAGATTTATCTCAAGGGAAGAGGCCTGACCGACATATTTCGAGATATTTCTTCTTCTTGTTGTTCTTCTTCTGCACAGCTAAGCTGGAAGTGGCATTTGCAGCGCGCAATAGTGCAGAGTTATCTCAAAGAAAGGGGCCACGGTGTTTCTGTATCTCTATTATGTTGGTGCGGCTTCGGAACTTTTAAATATCTTGATACATCTTGAGAACTACGCATCTGATCAAAAAATATCGTAGAACATAAATTGTAGGAAACATAATTCTCTAGAAAAAACGTCTCTTAACATTTTGCCATAGCTCGCTTCGTTTCCGAGATATTTGCAGATTCAGCTCAAAGGAACGGGCCTGACGGACATATTTCGAGATACTTCTTCTTCTTGTTGTTCTTCCTCTGCACAGCTAAGCTGGAAGTGGCATTTGCAGCTCGCAATAGTGCAGAGTTATCTCAAAGAAAGGGGCCACGGTGTTTCTGTATCTCTATTATGTTGGTGCGGCTTCGGAACTTTTAAATATCTTGATATATCTCGAGAACGACGCATCTGATCAAAAAATATCATAGAACGTAAAACGTAGGAAACTTAATTCTCTACAAAAAAGGTCTCTTAACATTTTGCCATAGCTCGCTTCGTTTCCGAGATATTTGCAGATTTATCTCAAGGGAAGAGGCCTGACCGACATATTTCGAGATATTTCTTCTTCTTGTTGTTCTTCTTCTGCACAGCTAAGCTGGAAGTGGCATTTGCAGCGCGCAATAGTGCAGAGTTATCTCAAAGAAAGGGGCCACGGTGTTTCTGTATCTCTATTATGTTGGTGCGGCTTCGGAACTTTTAAATATCTTGATACATCTCGAGAACTACGCATCTGATCAAAAAATATCATAGAAGATAAAAAGTAGGAAACTTAATTCTCTACAAAAAAGGTCTCTTAACATTTCGCCATAGCTCGCTTCGTTTCCGAGATATTTGCAGATTTATCTCAAGGGAAGGGGCCTGTCGGACATATTTCGAGATATTTCTTCTTCTTGTTGTTCTTCTTCTGCACAGCTAAGCTGGAAGTGGCATTTGCGGCTCGCACTAGTGCAGAGTTATCTCAAAGAAAGGGGTCACGGTGTTTCTGTATCTCTATTATGTTGGTGCGGCTTCGGAACTTTTAAATATCTCGATATATCTCGAAAACTACGCTTCTGATCAAAAAATATCATAGAACATAAATTGTAGGAAACATAATTCTCTACAAAAAACGTCTCTTAACATTTTGCCATAGCTCGCTTCGTTTCCGAGATATTTGCAGATTCAGCTCAAAGGAACGGGCCTGACGGACATATTTCGAGATACTTCTTCTTCTTGTCGTTCTTCCTCTGCACAGCTAAGCTGGAAGTGGGATTTGCAGCTCGCAATAGTGCAGAGTTATCTCAAAGAAAGGGGCCACGGTGTTTCTGTATCTCTATTATGTTGGCGCGGCTTCGGAACTTTTAAATATCTTGATATATCTCGAGAACTACGCATCTGATCAAAAAATATCATAGAACATAAAAAGTAGGAAACTTAATTCTCTACAAAAAAGGTCTCTTAACATTTTGCCATAGCTCGCTTCGTTTCCGAGATATTTGCGGATTTATCTCAAGGGAAGGGGCCTGACGGACATATTTCGAGATATTTCTTCTTCTTGTTGTTCTTCTTCTGCACAGCTGAGCTGGAAGTGGCATTTGCAGGTCGCAATAGTGCAGAGTTATCTCAAAGAAAGGGGCCACGGTGTTTCTGTATCTCTATTATGTTTGTGCGGCTTCGGAACTTTTAAATATCTCGATATATCTCGAAAACTACGCTTCTGATCAAAAAATATCATAGAACATAAATTGTATGAAACATAATTCTCTACAAAAAACCTCTCTTAACATTTTGCCATAGCTCGCTTGGTTTCCGAGATATTTGCAGGTTCAGGTCAAAGGAACTGGCCTGACGGACATATTTCGAGATATTTCTTCTTCTTGTTGTTCTTCCTCTGCACAGCTAAGCTGGAAGTGGCATTTGCAGCTCGCAATAGTGCAGAGTTATGTCAAAGAAAGGGGCCACGGTGTTTCTGTATCTCTATTATGTTGGTGCGGCTTCGGAACTTTTAAATATCTTGATATATCTCGAGAACTACGCCTCTGATCGAAAAATATCATAGAACATAAAAAGTAGGAAACTTAATTCTCTACAAAAAAGGTCTCTTAACATTTTGCCATAGCTCGCTTCGTTTCCGAGATATTTGCAGATTTATCTCAAGGGAAGGGGCCTGACGGACATATTTCGAGATATTTCTTCTTCTTGTTGTTCTTCTTCTGCACAGCTAAGCTGAAAGTGGCATTTGCAGCGCGCAATAGTGCAGAGTTATCTCAAAGAAAGGGGCCACGGTGTTTCTGTATCTCTATTATGTTGGTGCGGCTTCGGAACTTTTAAATATCTCGATATATCTCGAAAACTACGCTTCTGATCAAAAAATATCATAGAACGTAAATTGTAGGAAACATAATTCTCTACAAAAAAGGTATCTTAACATTTTGCCATAGCTCGCTTCGTTTCCGAGATATTTGCAGATATATCTCAAGGGAAGGGGCCTGCCGGACATATTTCGAGATATTTCTTCTTCTTGTTGTTCTTCTTCTGCACAGCTAAGCTGGAAGTGGCATTTACAGCTCGCAATAGTGCAGAGTTATCTCAAAGAAAGGGGCCACGGTGTTTCTGTATCTCTATTATGTTGGTGCGGCTTCGGAACTTTTAAATATCTTGATATATCTCGAGAACTACGCATCTGATCAAAAAATATCATAGAACATAAAAAGTAAGAAACTTAATTCTCTACAAAAAAGGTCTCTTAACATTTTGCCATAGCTCGCTTCGTTTCCGAGATATTTGCAGATTTATCTCAAGGGAAGGGTCCTGATGGACATATTTCGAGATATTTCTTCTTCTTGTTGTTCTTCTTCTGCACAGCTAAACTGGAAGTGGCATTTCCAGCTCGCAATCGTGCAGAGTTATCTCAAAGAAAGGGGCCACGGTGTTTCTGTATCTCTATTATGTTGGTGCGGCTTCGGAACTTTTAAATATCTTGATATATCTCGAGAACTACGCCTCTGATCGAAAAATATCATAGAACATAAAAAGTAGGAAACTTAATTCGCTACAAAAAAGGTCTCTTAACATTTTGCCATAGCTCGCTTCGTTTCCGAGATATTTGCAGATTTATCTCAAGGGAAGGGGCCTGACGGACATATTTCGAGATATTTCTTCTTCTTGTTGTTCTTCTTCTGCACAGCTAAGCTGGAAGTGGCATTTGCGGCTCGCACTAGTGCAGAGTTATCTCAAAGAAAGGAGCCACGGTGTTTCTGTATCTCTATTATGTTGGTGCGGCTTCGGAACTTTTAAATATCTCGATATATCTCGAAAACTACGCTTCTGATCAAAAAATATCATAGAACATAAATTGTAGGAAACATAATTCACTACAAAAAACGTCTCTTAACATTTTGCCATAGCTCGCTTCGTTTCCGAGATATTTGCAGATTCAGCTCAAAGGAACGGGCCTGACGGACATATTTCGAGATACTTCTTCTTCTTGTTGTTCTTCCTCTGCACAGCTAAGCTGGAAGTGGCATTTGCAGCTCGCAATAGTGCAGAGTTATCTCAAAGAAAGGGGCCACGGTGTTTCTGTATCTCTATTATGTTGGTGCGGCTTCGGAACTTTTAAATATCTTGATATATCTCGAGAACTACGCATCTGATCAAAAAATATCATAGAACATAAAAAGTAGGAAACTTAATTCTCTACAAAAAAGGTCTCTTAACATTTTGCCATAGCTCGCTTCGTTCCCGAGATATTTGCAGATTCAGCTCAAAGGAACTGGCCTGACGGACATATTTCGAGATATTTCTTCTTCTTGTTGTTCTTCCTCTGCACAGCTAAGCTGGAAGTGGCATTTGCGGCTCGCACTAGTGCAGAGTTATCTCAAAGAAAGGGGCCACGGTGTTTCTGTATCTCTATTATGTTGGTGCGGCTTCGGAACTTTTAAATATCTCGATATATCTCGAAAACTACGCTTCTGATCAAAAAATATCATAGAACATAAATTGTAGGAAACAGAATTCTCTACAAAAAAGGTCTCTTAACATTTTGCCATAGCTCGCTTCGTTTCCGAGATATTTGCAGATTTATCTCAAGGGAAGGGGCCTGACGGACATATTTCGAGATATTTCTTCTTCTTGTTGTTCTTCTTCTGCACAGCTAAGCTGGAAGTGGCATTTGCGGCTCGCACTAGTGCAGAGTTATCTCAAAGAAAGGGGCCACGGTGTTTCTGTATCCCTATTATGTTGGTGCGGCTTCGGAACTTTTAAATATCTCGATATATCTCGAAAACTACGCTTCTGATCAAAAAATATCATAGAACATAAATTGTAGGAAACATAATTCTCTACAAAAAACGTCTCTTAACATTTTGCCATAGCTCGCTTCGTTTCCGAGATATTTGCAGATTCAGCTCAAAGGAACTGGCCTGACGGACATATTTCGAGATATTTCTTCTTCTTGTTGTTCTTCCTCTGCACAGCTAAGCTGGAAGTGACATTTGCAGCTCGCAATAGTGCAGAGTTATCTCAAAGAAAGGGGCCACGGTGTTTCTGTATCTCTATTATGTTGGTGCGGCTTCGGAACTTTTAAATATCTTGATATATCTCGAGAACTACGCATCTCATCAAAAAATATCATAGAACCAAAAAAGTAGGAAACTTAATTCTCTTCAAAAAAGGTCTCTTAACATTTTGCCATAGCTCGCTTCGTTTCCGAGATATTTGCAGATATATCTCAAGGGAAGGGGCCTGACGGACATATTTCGAGATATTTCTTCTTCTTGTTGTTCTTCCTCTGCACAGCTAAGCTGGAAGTGACATTTGCAGCTCGCAATAGTGCAGAGTTATCTCAAAGAAAGGGGCCACGGTGTTTCTGTATCTCTATTATGTTGGTGCGGCTTCGGAACTTTTAAATATCTTGATATATCTCGAGAACTACGCATCTGATCAAAAAATATCATAGAACATAAAAAGTAGGAAACTTAATTCTCTACAAAAAAGGTCTCTTAACATTTTGCCATAGCTCGCTTCGTTTCCGAGATATTTGCAGATTTATCTCAAGGGAAGGGGCCTGACGGACATATTTCGAGATATTTCTTCTTCTTGTTGTTCTTCTTCTGCACAGCTAAGCTGGAAGTGGCATTTGCGGCTCGCACTAGTGCAGAGTTATCTCAAAGAAAGGGGCCACGGTGTTTCTGTATCTCTATTATGTTGGTGCGGCTTCGGAACTTTTAAATATCTCGATATATCTCGAAAACTACGCTTCTGATCAAAAAATATCATAGAACATAAATTGTAGGAAACAGAATTCTCTACAAAAAAGGTCTCTTAACATTTTGCCATAGCTCGCTTCGTTTCCGAGATATTTGCAGATATATCTCAAGGGAAGGGGCCTGACGGACATATTTCGAGATATTTCTTCTTCTTGTTGTTCTTCTTCTGCACAGCTAAGCTGGAAGTGGCATTTACAGCTCGCAATAGTGCAGAGTTATCTCAAAGAAAGGGGCCACGGTGTTTCTGTATCTCTATTATGTTGGTGCGGCTTCGGAACTTTTAAATATCTTGATATATCTCGAGAACTACGCATCTGATCAAAAAATATCATAGAACATAAAAAGTAGGAAACTTAATTCTCTACAAAAAAGGTCTCTTAACATTTTGCCATAGCTCGCTTCGTTTCCGAGATATTTGCAGATTTATCTCAAGGGAAGGGGCCTGACGGACATATTTCGAGATATTTCTTCTTCTTGTTGTTCTTCTTCTGCACAGCTAAGCTGGAAGTGGCATTTGCGGCTCGCACTAGTGCAGAGTTATCTCAAAGAAAGGGGCCACGGTGTTTCTGTATCCCTATTATGTTGGTGCGGCTTCGGAACTTTTAAATATCTCGATATATCTCGAAAACTACGCTTCTGATCAAAAAATATCATAGAACATAAATTGTAGGAAACATAATTCTCTACAAAAAACGTCTCTTAACATTTTGCCATAGCTCGCTTCGTTTCCGAGATATTTGCAGATTCAGCTCAAAGGAACTGGCCTGGCGGACATATTTCGAGATATTTCTTCTTCTTGTTGTTCTTCCTCTGCACAGCTAAGCTGGAAGTGACATTTGCAGCTCGCAATAGTGCAGAGTTATCTCAAAGAAAGGGGCCACGGTGTTTCTGTATCTCTATTATGTTGGTGCGGCTTCGGAACTTTTAAATATCTTGATATATCTCGAGAACTACGCATCTCATCAAAAAATATCATAGAACCAAAAAAGTAGGAAACTTAATTCTCTTCAAAAAAGGTCTCTTAACATTTTGCCATAGCTCGCTTCGTTTCCGAGATATTTGCAGATATATCTCAAGGGAAGGGGCCTGACGGACATATTTCGAGATATTTCTTCTTCTTGTTGTTCTTCCTCTGCACAGCTAAGCTGGAAGTGACATTTGCAGCTCGCAATAGTGCAGAGTTATCTCAAAGAAAGGGGCCACGGTGTTTCTGTATCTCTATTATGTTGGTGCGGCTTCGGAACTTTTAAATATCTTGATATATCTCGAGAACTACGCATCTGATCAAAAAATATCATAGAACATAAAAAGTAGGAAACTTAATTCTCTACAAAAAAGGTCTCTTAACATTTTGCCATAGCTCGCTTCGTTTCCGAGATATTTGCAGATTTATCTCAAGGGAAGGGGCCTGACGGACATATTTCGAGATATTTCTTCTTCTTGTTGTTCTTCTTCTGCACAGCTAAGCTGGAAGTGGCATTTGCGGCTCGCACTAGTGCAGAGTTATCTCAAAGAAAGGGGCCACGGTGTTTCTGTATCTCTATTATGTTGGTGCGGCTTCGGAACTTTTAAATATCTCGATATATCTCGAAAACTACGCTTCTGATCAAAAAATATCATAGAACATAAATTGTAGGAAACAGAATTCTCTACAAAAAAGGTCTCTTAACATTTTGCCATAGCTCGCTTCGTTTCCGAGATATTTGCAGATATATCTCAAGGGAAGGGGCCTGACGGACATATTTCGAGATATTTCTTCTTCTTGTTGTTCTTCTTCTGCACAGCTAAGCTGGAAGTGGCATTTACAGCTCGCAATAGTGCAGAGTTATCTCAAAGAAAGGGGCCACGGTGTTTCTGTATCTCTATTATGTTGGTGCGGCTTCGGAACTTTTAAATATCTTGATATATCTCGAGAACTACGCATCTGATCAAAAAATATCATAGAACATAAAAAGTAGGAAACTTAATTCTCTACAAAAAAGGTCTCTTAACATTTTGCCATAGCTCGCTTCGTTTCCGAGATATTTGCAGATTTATCTCAAGGGAAGGGGCCTGACGGACATATTTCGAGATATTTCTTCTTCTTGTTGTTCTTCTTCTGCACAGCTAAGCTGGAAGTGGCATTTGCGGCTCGCACTAGTGCAGAGTTATCTCAAAGAAAGGGGCCACGGTGTTTCTGTATCCCTATTATGTTGGTGCGGCTTCGGAACTTTTAAATATCTCGATATATCTCGAAAACTACGCTTCTGATCAAAAAATATCATAGAACATAAATTGTAGGAAACATAATTCTCTACAAAAAACGTCTCTTAACATTTTGCCATAGCTCGCTTCGTTTCCGAGATATTTGCAGATTCAGCTCAAAGGAACTGGCCTGGCGGACATATTTCGAGATATTTCTTCTTCTTGTTGTTCTTCCTCTGCACAGCTAAGCTGGAAGTGACATTTGCAGCTCGCAATAGTGCAGAGTTATCTCAAAGAAAGGGGCCACGGTGTTTCTGTATCTCTATTATGTTGGTGCGGCTTCGGAACTTTTAAATATCTTGATATATCTCGAGAACTACGCATCTCATCAAAAAATATCATAGAACCAAAAAAGTAGGAAACTTAATTCTCTTCAAAAAAGGTCTCTTAACATTTTGCCATAGCTCGCTTCGTTTCCGAGATATTTGCAGATATATCTCAAGGGAAGGGGCCTGACGGACATATTTCGAGATATTTCTTCTTCTTGTTGTTCTTCCTCTGCACAGCTAAGCTGGAAGTGACATTTGCAGCTCGCAATAGTGCAGAGTTATCTCAAAGAAAGGGGCCACGGTGTTTCTGTATCTCTATTATGTTGGTGCGGCTTCGGAACTTTTAAATATCTTGATATATCTCGAGAACTACGCATCTGATCAAAAAATATCATAGAACATAAAAAGTAGGAAACTTAATTCTCTACAAAAAAGGTCTCTTAACATTTTGCCATAGCTCGCTTCGTTTCCGAGATATTTGCAGATTTATCTCAAGGGAAGGGGCCTGACGGACATATTTCGAGATATTTCTTCTTCTTGTTGTTCTTCTTCTGCACAGCTAAGCTGGAAGTGGCATTTGCGGCTCGCACTAGTGCAGAGTTATCTCAAAGAAAGGGGCCACGGTGTTTCTGTATCTCTATTATGTTGGTGCGGCTTCGGAACTTTTAAATATCTCGATATATCTCGAAAACTACGCTTCTGATCAAAAAATATCATAGAACATAAATTGTAGGAAACAGAATTCTCTACAAAAAAGGTCTCTTAACATTTTGCCATAGCTCGCTTCGTTTCCGAGATATTTGCAGATATATCTCACGGGAAGGGGCCTGACGGACATATTTCGAGATATTTCTTCTTCTTGTTGTTCTTCTTCTGCACAGCTAAGCTGGAAGTGGCATTTACAGCTCGCAATAGTGCAGAGTTATCTCAAAGAAAGGGGCCACGGTGTTTCTGTATCTCTATTATGTTGGTGCGGCTTCGGAACTTTTAAATATCTTGATATATCTCGAGAACTACGCATCTGATCAAAAAATATCATAGAACATAAAAAGTAGGAAACTTAATTCTCTACAAAAAAGGTCTCTTAACATTTTGCCATAGCTCGCTTCGTTTCCGAGATATTTGCAGATTTATCTCAAGGGAAGGGGCCTGACGGACATATTTCGAGATATTTCTTCTTCTTGTTGTTCTTCTTCTGCACAGCTAAGCTGGAAGTGGCATTTGCGGCTCGCACTAGTGCAGAGTTATCTCAAAGAAAGGGGCCACGGTGTTTCTGTATCCCTATTATGTTGGTGCGGCTTCGGAACTTTTAAATATCTCGATATATCTCGAAAACTACGCTTCTGATCAAAAAATATCATAGAACATAAATTGTAGGAAACATAATTCTCTACAAAAAACGTCTCTTAACATTTTGCCATAGCTCGCTTCGTTTCCGAGATATTTGCAGATTCAGCTCAAAGGAACTGGCCTGGCGGACATATTTCGAGATATTTCTTCTTCTTGTTGTTCTTCCTCTGCACAGCTAAGCTGGAAGTGACATTTGCAGCTCGCAATAGTGCAGAGTTATCTCAAAGAAAGGGGCCACGGTGTTTCTGTATCTCTATTATGTTGGTGCGGCTTCGGAACTTTTAAATATCTTGATATATCTCGAGAACTACGCATCTCATCAAAAAATATCATAGAACCAAAAAAGTAGGAAACTTAATTCTCTTCAAAAAAGGTCTCTTAACATTTTGCCATAGCTCGCTTCGTTTCCGAGATATTTGCAGATATATCTCAAGGGAAGGGGCCTGACAGACATATTTCGAGATATTTCTTCTTCTTGTTGTTCTTCTTCTGCACAGCTAAGCTGGAAGTGGCATTTACAGCTCGCAATAGTGCAGAGTTATCTCAAAGAAAGGGGCCACGGTGTTTCTGTATCTCTATTATGTTGGTGCGGCTTCGGAACTTTTAAATATCTTGATATATCTCGAGAACTGCGCATCTGATCAAAAAATATCATAGAACATAAAAAGTAGGAAACTTAATTCTCTACAAAAAAGGTCTCTTAAGATTTTGCCATAGCTCGCTTCGTTTCCGAGATATTTGCAGATTTATCTCAAGGGAAGGGGCCTGACGGACATATTTCGAGATATTTCTTCTTCTTGTTGTTCTTCTTCTGCACAGCTAAGCTGGAAGTGGCATTTGCGGCTCGCACTAGTGCAGAGTTATCTCAAAGAAAGGGGCCACGGTGTTTCTGTATCCCTATTATGTTGGTGCGGCTTCGGAACTTTTAAATATCTCGATATATCTCGAAAACTACGCTTCTGATCAAAAAATATCATAGAACATGAATTGTAGGAAACATAATTCTCTACAAAAAACGTCTCTTAACATTTTGCCATAGCTCGCTTCGTTTCCGAGATATTTGCAGATTCAGCTCAAAGGAACTGGCCTGACGGACATATTTCGAGATATTTCTTCTTCTTGTTGTTCTTCCTCTGCACAGCTAAGCTGGAAGTGGCATTTGCAGCTCGCAATAGTGCAGAGTTATCTCAAAGAAAGGGGCCACGGTGTTTCTGTATCTCTATTATGTTGGTGCGGCTTCGGAACTTTTAAATATCTTGATATATCTCGAGAACTACGCATCTGATCAAAAAATATCATAGAACATAAAAAGTAGGAAACTTAATTCTCTACAAAAAAGGTCTCTTAACATTTTGCCATAGCTCGCTTCGTTTCCGAGATATTTGCAGATTTATCTCAAGGGAAGGGGCCTGACGGACATATTTCGAGATATTTCTTCTTGTTGTTGTTCTTCTTCTGCACAGCTAAGCTGGAAGTGGCATTTGCGGCTCGCACTAGTGCAGAGTTATCTCAAAGAAAGGGGCCACGGTGTTTCTGTATCTCTATTATGTTGGTGCGGCTTCGGAACTTTTAAATATCTCGATATATCTCGAAAACTACGCTTCTGATCAAAAAATATCATAGAACATAAATTGTAGGAAACAGAATTCTCTACAAAAAAGCTCTCTTAACATTTTGCCATAGCTCGCTTCGTTTCCGAGATATTTGCAGATATATCTCAAGGGAAGGGGCCTGACGGACATATTTCGAGATATTTCTTCTTCTTGTTGTTCTTCTTCTGCACAGCTAAGCTGGAAGTGGCATTTACAGCTCGCAATAGTGCAGAGTTATCTCAAAGAAAGGGGCCACGGTGTTTCTGTATCTCTATTATGTTGGTGCGGCTTCGGAACTTTTAAATATCTTGATATATCTCGAGAACTACGCATCTGATCAAAAAATATCATACAACATAAAAAGTAGGAAACTTAATTCTCTACAAAAAAGGTCTCTTAAGATTTTGCCATAGCTCGCTTCGTTTCCGAGATATTTGCAGATTTATCTCAAGGGAAGGGGCCTGACGGACATATTTCGAGATATTTCTTCTTCTTGTTGTTCTTCCTCTGCACAGCTAAGCTGGAAGTGGCATTTGCAGCTCGCAATAGTGCAGAGTTATCTCAAAGAAAGGGGCCACGGTGTTTCTGTATCTCTATTATGTTGGTGCGGCTTCGGAACTTTTAAATATCTTGATATATCTCGAGAACTACGCATCTGATCAAAAAATATCATAGAACATAAAAAGTAGGAAACTTAATTCTCTACAAAAAAGGTCTCTTAACATTTTGCCATAGCTCGCTTCGTTTCCGAGATATTTGCAGATTTATCTCAAGGGAAGGGGCCTGACGGACATATTTCGAGATATTTCTTCTTGTTGTTGTTCTTCTTCTGCACAGCTAAGCTGGAAGTGGCATTTGCGGCTCGCACTAGTGCAGAGTTATCTCAAAGAAAGGGGCCACGGTGTTTCTGTATCTCTATTATGTTGGTGCGGCTTCGGAACTTTTAAATATCTCGATATATCTCGAAAACTACGCTTCTGATCAAAAAATATCATAGAACATAAATTGTAGGAAACAGAATTCTCTACAAAAAAGCTCTCTTAACATTTTGCCATAGCTCGCTTCGTTTCCGAGATATTTGCAGATATATCTCAAGGGAAGGGGCCTGACGGACATATTTCGAGATATTTCTTCTTCTTGTTGTTCTTCTTCTGCACAGCTAAGCTGGAAGTGGCATTTACAGCTCGCAATAGTGCAGAGTTATCTCAAAGAAAGGGGCCACGGTGTTTCTGTATCTCTATTATGTTGGTGCGGCTTCGGAACTTTTAAATATCTTGATATATCTCGAGAACTACGCATCTGATCAAAAAATATCATACAACATAAAAAGTAGGAAACTTAATTCTCTACAAAAAAGGTCTCTTAAGATTTTGCCATAGCTCGCTTCGTTTCCGAGATATTTGCAGATTTATCTCAAGGGAAGGGGCCTGACGGACATATTTCGAGATATTTCTTCTTCTTGTTGTTCTTCTTCTGCACAGCTAAGCTGGAAGTGGCATTTGCGGCTCGCACTAGTGCAGAGTTATCTCAAAGAAAGGGGCCACGGTGTTTCTGTATCTCTATTATGTTGGTGCGGCTTCGGAACTTTTAAATATCTCGATATATCTCGAAAACTACGCTTCTGATCAAAAAATATCATAGAACATAAATTGTAGGAAACATAATTCTCTACAAAAAACGTCTCTTAACATTTTGCCATAGCTCGCTTCGTTTCCGAGATATTTGCAGATTCAGCTCAAAGGAACTGGCCTGACGGACATATTTCGAGATATTTCTTCTTCTTGTTGTTCTTCCTCTGCACAGCTAAGCTGGAAGTGGCATTTGCAGCTCGCAATAGTGCAGAGTTATCTCAAAGAAAGGGGCCACGGTGTTTCTGTATCTCTATTATGTTGGTGCGGCTTCGGAACTTTTAAATATCTTGATATATCTCGAGAACTACGCATCTGATCAAAAAATATCATAGAACATAAAAAATAGGAAACTTAATTCTCTACAAAAAAGGTCTCTTAACATTTTGCCATAGCTCGCTTCGTTTCCGAGATATTTGCAGATTTATCTCAAGGGAAGGGGCCTGACGGACATATTTCGAGATATTTCTTCTTCTTGTTGTTCTTCTTCTGCACAGCTAAGCTGGAAGTGGCATTTGCGGCTCGCACTAGTGCAGAGTTATCTCAAAGAAAGGGGCCACGGTGTTTCTGTATCTCTATTATGTTGGTGCGGCTTCGGAATTTTTAAATATCTCGATATATCTCGAAAACTACGCTTCTGATCAAAAAATATCATAGAACATAAATTGTAGGAAACAGAATTCTCTACAAAAAAGGTCTCTTAACATTTTGCCATAGCTCGCTTCGTTTCCGAGATATTTGCAGATATATCTCAAGGGAAGGGGCCTGACGGACATATTTCGAGATATTTCTTCTTCTTGTTGTTCTTCTTCTGCACAGCTAAGCTGGAAGTGGCATTTACAGCTCGCAATAGTGCAGAGTTATCTCAAAGAAAGGGGCCACGGTGTTTCTGTATCTCTATTATGTTGGTGCGGCTTCGGAACTTTTAAATATCTTGATATATCTCGAGAACTACGCATCTGATCAAAAAATATCATAGAACATAAAAAGTAGGAAACTTAATTCTCTACAAAAAAGGTCTCTTAAGATTTTGCCATAGCTCGCTTTGTTTCCGAGATATTTGCAGATTTATCTCAAGGGAAGGGGCCTGACGGACATATTTCGAGATATTTCTTCTTCTTGTTCTTCTTCTTCTGCACAGCTAAGCTGGAAGTGGCATTTGCGGCTAGCACTAGTGCAGAGTTATCTCAAAGAAAGGGGCCACGGTGTTTCTGTATCCCTATTATGTTGGTGCGGCTTCGGAACTTTTAAATATCTCGATATATCTCGAAAACTACGCTTCTGATCAAAAAATATCATAGAACATAAATTGTAGGAAACATAATTCTCTACAAAAAACGTCTCTTAACATTTTGCCATAGCTCGCTTCGTTTCCGAGATATTTGCAGATTCAGCTCAAAGGAACTGGCCTGACGGACATATTTCGAGATATTTCTTCTTCTTGTTGTTCTTCCTCTGCACAGCTAAGCTGGAAGTGGCATTTGCAGCTCGCAATAGTGCAGAGTTATCTCAAAGAAAGGGGCCACGGTGTTTCTGTATCTCTATTATGTTGGTGCGGCTTCGGAACTTTTAAATATCTTGATATATCTCGAGATCTACGCATCTCATCAAAAAATATCATAGAACATAAAAAGTAGGAAACTTAATTCTCTACAAAAAAGGTCTCTTAACATTTTGCCATAGCTCGCTTCGTTTCCGAGATATTTGCAGATTTATCTCAAGGGAAGGGGCCTGACGGACATATTTCGAGATATTTCTTCTTCTTGTTGTTCTTCTTCTGCACAGCTAAGCTGGAAGTGGCATTTGCGGCTCGCACTAGTGCAGAGTTATCTCAAAGAAAGGGGCCACGGTGTTTCTGTATCTCTTATTATGTTGGTGCGGCTTCGGAACTTTTAAATATCTTGATATATCTCGAGAACTACGCATCTCATCAAAAAATATCATAGAACCTAAAGAGTAGGAAACTTAATTCTCTTCAAAAAAGTCTCGTAACATTTTGCCATAGCTCGCTCGTTTCCGAGATATTTGCAGATATATCTCAAGGGAAGGGGCCTGACGGACATATTTCGAGATATTTCTTCTTCTTGTTGTTCTTCTTCTGCACAGCTAAGCTGGAAGTGGCATTTACAGCTCGCAATAGTGCAGAGTTATCTCAAAGAAAGGGGCCACGGTGTTTCTGTATCTCTATTATGTTGGTGCGGCTTCGGAACTTTTAAATATCTTGATATATCTCGAGAACTGCGCATCTGATCAAAAAATATCATAGAACATAAATTATAGGAAACATAATTCTCTACAAAAAACGTCTCTTAACATTTTGCCATAGCTCGCTTCGTTTCCGAGATATTTGCAGATTCAGCTCAAAGGAACGGGCCTGACGGACATATTTCGAGATACTTCTTCTTCTTGTTGTTCTTCCTCTGCACAGCTAAGCTGGAAGTGGCATTTGCAGCTCGCAATAGTGCAGAGTTATCTCAAAGAAAGGGGCCACGGTGTTTCTGTATCCCTATTATGTTGGTGCGGCTTCGGAACTTTTAAATATCTCGATATATCTCGAGAACTACGCATCTGATCAAAAAATATCATAGAACATAAAAAGTAGGAAACTTAATTCTCTACAAAAAAGGTCTCTTAACATTTTGCCATAGCTCGCTTCGTTTCCGAGATATTTGCAGATTTATCTCAAGGGAAGGGGCCTGACGGACATATTTCGAGATATTTCTTCTTCTTGTTGTTCTTCCTCTGCACAGCTAAGCTGGAAGTGGCATTTGCAGCTCGCAATAGTGCAGAGTTATCTCAAAGAAAGGGGCCACGGTGTTTCTGTATCTCTATTATGTTGGTGCGGCTTCGGAACTTTTAAATATCTTGATATATCTCGAGAACTACGCATCTGATCAAAAAATATCATAGAACATAAAAAGTAGGAAACTTAATTCTCTACAAAAAAGGTCTCTTAACATTTTGCCATAGCTCGCTTCGTTTCCGAGATATTTGCAGATTTATCTCAAGGGAAGGGGCCTGACGGACATATTTCGAGATATTTCTTCTTCTTGTTGTTCTTCTTCTGCACAGCTAAGCTGGAAGTGGCATTTGCGGCTCGCACTAGTGCAGAGTTATCTCAAAGAAAGGGGCCACGGTGTTTCTGTATCCCTATTATGTTGGTGCGGCTTCGGAACTTTTAAATATCTCGATATATCTCGAAAACTACGCTTCTGATCAAAAAATATCATAGAACATAAATTGTAGGGAACATAATTCTCTACAAAAAACGTCTCTTAACATTTTGCCATAGCTCGCTTCGTTTCCGAGATATTTGCAGATTCAGCTCAAAGGAACTGGCCTGACGGACATATTTCGAGATATTTCTTCTTCTTGTTGTTCTTCCTCTGCACAGCTAAGCTGGAAGTGGCATTTGCAGCTCGCAATAGTGCAGAGTTATCTCAAAGAAAGGGGCCACGGTGTTTCTGTATCTCTATTATGTTGGTGCGGCTTCGGAACTTTTAAATATCTTGATATATCTCGAGAACTACGCATCTGATCAAAAAATATCATACAACATAAAAAGTAGGAAACTTAATTGTCTACAAAAAAGGTCTCTTAACATTTTGCCATAGCTCGCTTCGTTTCCGAGATATTTGCAGATTTATCTCAAGGGAAGGGGCCTGACGGACATATTTCGAGATATTTCTTCTTCTTGTTGTTCTTCTTCTGCACAGCTAAGCTGGAACTGGCATTTGCGGCTCGCACTAGTGCAGAGTTATCTCAAAGAAAGGGGCCACGGTGTTTCTGTATCTCTATTATGTTGGTGCGGCTTCGGAACTTTTAAATATCTCGATGTATCTCGAAAACTACGCTTCTGATCAAAAAATATCATAGAACATAAATTGTAGGAAGCATAATTCTCTACAAAAAAGGTCTCTTAACATTTTGCCATAGCTCGCTTCGTTTCCGAGATATTTGCAGATATATCTCAAGGGAAGGGGCCTGACCGACATATTTCGAGATATTTCTTCTTCTTGTTGTTCTTCTTCTGCACAGCTAAGCTGGAAGTGGCATTTGCGGCTCGCACTAGTGCAGAGTTATCTCAAAGAAAGGGGCCACGGTGTTTCTGTATCCCTATTATGTTGGTGCGGCTTCGGAACTTTTAAATATCTTGATATATCTCGAGAACTACGCATCTGATCAAAAAATATCATAGAACATAAAAAGTAGGAAACTTAATTCTCTACAAAAAAGGTCTCTTAACATTTCGCCATAGCTCGCTTCGTTTCCGAGATATTTGCAGATTTATCTCAAGGGAAGGGGCCTGACGGACATATTTCGAGATATTTCTTCTTCTTGTTGTTCTTCTTCTGCACAGCTAAGCCGGAAGTGGCATTTGCGGCTCGCACTAGTGCAGAGTTATCTCAAAGAAAGGGGCCACGGTGTTTCTGTATCCCTATTATGTTGGTGCGGCTTCGGAACTTTTAAATATCTCGATATATCTCGAAAACTACGCTTCTGATCAAAAAATATCATAGAACATAAATTGTAGGAAACATAATTCTCTATAAAAAACGTCTCTTAACATTTTGCCATAGCTCGCTTTGTTTCCGAGATATTTGCAGATTCAGCTCAAAGGAACTGGCCTGACGGACATATTTCGAGATATTTCTTCTTCTTGTTGTTCTTCTTCTGCACAGCTAAGCTGGAAGTGGCATTTGCAGCTCGCAATAGTGCAGAGTTATCTCAAAGAAAGGGGCCACCGTGTTTCTGTATCTCTATTATGTTGGTGCGGTTTCGGAACTTTTAAATATCTTGATATATCTCGAGAACTACGCATCTGATCAAAAAATATCATAGAACATAAAAAGTAGGAAACTTAATTCTCTGCAAATAAGGTCTCTTAACATTTTGCCAGAGCTCGCTTCGTTTCCGAGATATTTGCAGATTTATCTCAAGGGAAGGGGCCTGACGGACATATTTCGAGATATTTCTTCTTCTTGTTGTCCTTCTTCTGCACAGCTAAGCTGGAAGTGGCATTTACAGCTCGCAATCGTGCAGAGTTATCTCAAAGAAAGGGGCCACGGTGTTTCTGTATCTCTATTATGTTGGTGCGGCTTCGGAACTTTTAAATATCTTGATATATCTCGAGAACTACGCATCTGATCAAAAAATATCATAGAACATGAAAAGTAGGAAACTTAATTCTCTACAAAAAAGGTCTCTTAACAATTCGCCATAGCTCGCTTCGTTTCCGAGATATTTGCAGATTTATCTCAAGGGAAGGGGCCTGACGGACATATTTCGAGATATTTCTTCTTCTTGTTGTTCTTCTTCTGCACAGCTAAGCTGGAACTGGCATTTGCGGCTCGCACTAGTGCAGAGTTATCTCAAAGAAAGGGGCCACGGTGTTTCTGTATCTCTATTATGTTGGTGCGGCTTCGGAACTTTTAAATATCTCGATGTATCTCGAAAACTACGCTTCTGATCAAAAAATATCATAGAACATAAAAAGTAGGAAACTTAATTCTCTACAAAAAAGGTCTCTTAACATTTTGCCATAGCTCGCTTCGTTTCCGAGATATTTGCAGATATATCTCAAGGGAAGGGGCCTGACGGACATATTTCGAGATATTTCTTCTTCTTGTTGTTCTTCTTCTGCACAACTAAGCTGGAAGTGGCATTTACAGCTCGCAATAGTGCAGAGTTATCTCAAAGAAAGGGGCCACGGTGTTTCTGTATCTCTATTATGTTGGTGCGGCTTCGGAACTTTTAAATATCTTAATATATCTCGAGAACTACGCATCTGATCAAAAAATATCATAGAAGATAAAAAGTAGGAAACTTAATTCTCTACAAAAAAGGTCTCTTAACATTTTGCCATAGCTCGCTTCGTTTCCGAGATATTTGCAGATTTATCTCAAGGGAAGGGGCCTGACGGACATATTTCGAGATATTTCTTCTTCTTGTTGTTCTTCTTCTGCACAGCTAAGCTGGAAGTGGCATTTGCGGCTCGCACTAGTGCAGAGTTATCTCAAAGAAAGGGGCCACCGTGTTTCTGTATCTCTATTATGTTGGTGCGGTTTCGGAACTTTTAAATATCTTGATATATCTCGAGAACTACGCATCTGATCAAAAAATATCATAGAACATAAAAAGTAGGAAACTTAATTCTCTGCAAATAAGGTCTCTTAACATTTTGCCATAGCTCGCTTCGTTTCCGAGATATTTGCAGATTTATCTCAAGGGAAGGGGCCTGACGGACATATTTCGAGATATTTCTTCTTCTTGTTGTCCTTCTTCTGCACAGCTAAGCTGGAAGTGGCATTTACAGCTCGCAATCGTGCAGAGTTATCTCAAAGAAAGGGGCCACGGTGTTTCTGTATCTCCATTATGTTGGTGCGGCTTCGGAACTTTTAGATATCTTGATATATCTCGAGAACTACGCATCTGATCAAAAAATATCATAGAACATAAAAAGTAGGAAACATAATTCTCTACAAAAAAGGTCTCTTAACATTTTGCCATAGCTCGCTTCGTTTCCGAGATATTTGCAGATTTATCTCAAGGGAAGGGGCCTGACGGACATATTTCGAGATATTTCTTCTTCTTGTTGTTCTTCTTCTGCACAGCTAAGCTGGAAGTGGCATTTGCGGCTCGCACTAGTGCAGAGTTATCTCAACGAAAGGGGCCACGGTGTTTCTGTATCTCTATTATGTTGGTGCGGCTTCGGAACTTTTAAATATCTCGATATATCTCGAAAACTACGCTTCTGATCAAAAAATATCATAGAACATAAATTGTAGGAAACTAAATTCTCTACAAAAAAGGTCTCTTAACATTTTGCGATAGCTCTCTTCGTTTCCGAGATATTTGCAGATTTATCACAAGGGAAGGGGCCTGACGGACATATTTCGAGATATTCCTTCTTCTTGTTGTTCTTCTGCACAGCTAAGCTGGAAGTGGCATTTGCAGCTCGCAATAGTGCATAGTGATCTGAAAGAAAGGGGCCACGGTGTTTCTGTATCTCTATTATGTTGGTGCGGCTTCGGAACTTTTAAATATCTTGATATATCTCGAGAACTACGCATCTAATCAAAAAATATTATAGAACATAAAAAGTAGGAAACTTAATTCTCTACAAAAAAGGTCTCTTAACATTTTGCCATAGCTCTCTTCGTTTCCGAGATATTTGCAGATTTATCTCAGGGGAAGGGGCCTGACGGACATATTTCGAGATATTTCTTCTTCTTGTCGTTCTTCTTCTGCACAGCTAAGCTGGAAGTGGCATTTGCAGCTCGCAATAGTGCAGAGTTATCTCAAAGAAAGGGGCCACGGTGTTTCTGTATCTCTATTATGTTGGTGCGGCTTCGGAACTTTTAAATATCTCTATATATCTCGAAAACTACGCTTCTGATCAAAAAATATCATAGAACATAGATTGTAGGAAACTTAATTCTCTACAAAAAAGGTCTCTTAACATTTTGCCATAGCTCTCTTCGTTTCCGAGATATTTGCAGATTTATCTCAAGGGAAGGGGCCTGACGGACATATTTCGAGATATTTCTTCTTCTTGTTGTTCTTCTGCACAGCTAAGCTGGAAGTGGCATTTGCAGCTCGCAATAGTGCATAGCTATCTGAAAGAAAGGGGCCACGGTGTTTCTGTATCTCTATTATGTTGGTGCGGCTTCGGAACTTTTAAATATCTTGATATATCTCGAGAACTACGCATCTGATCAAAAAATATCATAGAACATAAAAACTAGGAAACTTAATTCTCTACAAAAAAGGTCTCTTAACATTTTGCCATAGCTCGCTTCGTTTCCGAGATATTTGCAGATATATCTCAAGGGAAGGGGCCTGACGGACATATTTCGAGATATTTCTTCTTCTTGTTGTTCTTCTTCTGCACAGCTAAGCTGGAAGTGGCATTTACAGCTCGCAATAGTGCAGAGTTATCTCAAAGAAAGGGGCCACGGTGTTTCTGTATCTCTATTATGTTGGTGCGGCTTCGGAACTTTTAAGTATCTTGATATATCTCGAGAACTACGCATCAGATCAAAAAATATCATAGAACATAAAAAGTAGGAAACTTAATTCTCTGCAAATAAGGTCTCTTAACATTTTGCCATAGCTCGCTTCGTTTCCGAGATATTTGCAGATTTATCTCAAGGGAAGGGGCCTGACGGACATATTTCGAGATATTTCTTCTTCTTGTTGTCCTTCTTCTGCACAGCTAAGCTGGAAGTGGCATTTACAGCTCGCAATCGTGCAGAGTTATCTCAAAGAAAGGGGCCACGGTGTTTCTGTATCTCTATTATGTTGGTGCGGCTTCGGAACTTTTAAATATCTTGATATATCTCGAGAACTACGCATCTGATCAAAAAATATCATAGAACATGAAAAGTAGGAAACTTAATTCTCTACAAAAAAGGTCTCTTAACATTTTGCCATAGCTCGCTTCGTTTCCGAGATATTTGCAGATTTATCTCAAGGGAAGGGGCCTGACGGACATATTTCGAGATATTTCTTCTTCTTGTTGTTCTTCTTCTGCACAGCTAAGCTGGAAGTGGCATTTGCGGCTCGCACTAGTGCAGAGTTATCTCAACGAAAGGGGCCACGGTGTTTCTGTATCTCCATTATGTTGGTGCGGCTTCGGAACTTTTAAATATCTTGATATATCTCGAGAACTACGCATCAGATCAAAAAATATCATAGAACATAAAAAGTGGGAAACTTAATTCTCTACAAAAAAGGTCTCTTAACATTTTGCAATAGCTCTCTTCGTTTCCGAGATATTTGCAGATTTATCTCAAGGGAAGGGGCCTGACGGACATATTTCGAGATATTGCTTCTTCTTGTTGTTCTTCTGCACAGCTAAGCTGGTAGTGGCATTTGCAGCTCGCAATAGTGCATAGTTATCTGAAAGAAAGGGGCCACGGTGTTTCTGTATCTCTATTATGTTGGTGCGGCTTCGGAACTTTTAAATATCTTGATATATCTCGAGAACTACGCATCTAATCAAAAAATATTATAGAACATAAAAAGTAGGAAACTTAATTCCCTACAAAAAAGGTCTCTTAACATTTTGCCATAGCTCTCTTCGTTTCCGAGATATTTGCAGATTTATCTCAAGGGAAGGGGCCTGACGGACATATTTCGAGATATTTCGTCTTCTTGTTGTTCTTCTTCTGCACAGCTAAGCTGGAAGTGGCATTTGCAGCTCGCAATAGTGCAGAGTTATCTCAAAGAAAGGGGCCACGGTGTTTCTGTATCTCTATTATGTTGGTGGGGCTTCGGAACTTTTAGATATCTTGATATATCTCGAGAACTACGCATCTGATCAAAAAATATCATAGAACATAAAAAGTAGGAAACATAATTCTCTACAAAAAAGGTCTCTTAACATTTTGCCATAGCTCGCTTCGTTTCCGAGATATTTGCAGATTTATCTCAAGGGAAGGGGCCTGACGGACATATTTCGAGATATTTCTTCTTCTTGTTGTTCTTCTTCTGCACAGCTAAGCTGGAACTGGCATTTGCGGCTCGCACTAGTGCAGAGTTATCTCAAAGAAAGGGGCCACGGTGTTTCTGTATCTCTATTATGTTGGTGCGGCTTCGGAACTTTTAAATATCTCGATGTATCTCGAAAACTACGCTTCTGATCAAAAAATATCATAGAACATAAATTGTAGGAAGCATAATTCTCTACAAAAAAGGTCTCTTAACATTTTGCCATAGCTCGCTTCGTTTCCGAGATATTTGCAGATATATCTCAAGGGAAGGGGCCTGACCGACATATTTCGAGATATTTCTTCTTCTTGTTGTTCTTCTTCTGCACAGCTAAGCCGGAAGTGGCATTTGCGGCTCGCACTAGTGCAGAGTTATCTCAAAGAAAGGGGCCACGGTGTTTCTGTATCTCTATTATGTTGGTGCGGCTTCGGAACTTTTAAATATCTTGATATATCTCGAGAACTACGCATCTGATCAAAAAATATCATAGAACATGAAAAGTAGGAAACTTAATTCTCTACAAAAAAGGTCTCTTAACAATTCGCCATAGCTCGCTTCGTTTCCGAGATATTTGCAGATTTATCTCAAGGGAAGGGGCCTGACGGACATATTTCGAGATATTTCTTCTTCTTGTTGTTCTTCTTCTGCACAGCTAAGCTGGAACTGGCATTTGCGGCTCGCACTAGTGCAGAGTTATCTCAAAGAAAGGGGCCACGGTGTTTCTGTATCTCTATTATGTTGGTGCGGCTTCGGAACTTTTAAATATCTCGATGTATCTCGAAAACTACGCTTCTGATCAAAAAATATCATAGAACATAAAAAGTAGGAAACTTAATTCTCTACAAAAAAGGTCTCTTAACATTTTGCCATAGCTCGCTTCGTTTCCGAGATATTTGCAGATATATCTCAAGGGAAGGGGCCTGACGGACATATTTCGAGATATTTCTTCTTCTTGTTGTTCTTCTTCTGCACAACTAAGCTGGAAGTGGCATTTACAGCTCGCAATAGTGCAGAGTTATCTCAAAGAAAGGGGCCACGGTGTTTCTGTATCTCTATTATGTTGGTGCGGCTTCGGAACTTTTAAATATCTTAATATATCTCGAGAACTACGCATCTGATCAAAAAATATCATAGAAGATAAAAAGTAGGAAACTTAATTCTCTACAAAAAAGGTCTCTTAACATTTTGCCATAGCTCGCCTCGTTTCCGAGATATTTGCAGATTTATCTCAAGGGAAGGGGCCTGACGGACATATTTCGAGATATTTCTTCTTCTTGTTGTTCTTCTTCTGCACAGCTAAGCTGGAAGTGGCATTTGCGGCTCGCACTAGTGCAGAGTTATCTCAAAGAAAGGGGCCACCGTGTTTCTGTATCTCTATTATGTTGGTGCGGTTTCGGAACTTTTAAATATCTTGATATATCTCGAGAACTACGCATCTGATCAAAAAATATCATAGAACATAAAAAGTAGGAAACTTAATTCTCTGCAAATAAGGTCTCTTAACATTTTGCCATAGCTCGCTTCGTTTCCGAGATATTTGCAGATTTATCTCAAGGGAAGGGGCCTGACGGACATATTTCGAGATATTTCTTCTTCTTGTTGTCCTTCTTCTGCACAGCTAAGCTGGAAGTGGCATTTACAGCTCGCAATCGTGCAGAGTTATCTCAAAGAAAGGGGCCACGGTGTTTCTGTATCTCCATTATGTTGGTGCGGCTTCGGAACTTTTAGATATCTTGATATATCTCGAGAACTACGCATCTGATCAAAAAATATCATAGAACATAAAAAGTAGGAAACATAATTCTCTACAAAAAAGGTCTCTTAACATTTTGCCATAGCTCGCTTCGTTTCCGAGATATTTGCAGATTTATCTCAAGGGAAGGGGCCTGACGGACATATTTCGAGATATTTCTTCTTCTTGTTGTTCTTCTTCTGCACAGCTAAGCTGGAAGTGGCATTTGCGGCTCGCACTAGTGCAGAGTTATCTCAACGAAAGGGGCCACGGTGTTTCTGTATCTCTATTATGTTGGTGCGGCTTCGGAACTTTTAAATATCTCGATATATCTCGAAAACTACGCTTCTGATCAAAAAATATCATAGAACATAAATTGTAGGAAACTAAATTCTCTACAAAAAAGGTCTCTTAACATTTTGCGATAGCTCTCTTCGTTTCCGAGATATTTGCAGATTTATCACAAGGGAAGGGGCCTGACGGACATATTTCGAGATATTCCTTCTTCTTGTTGTTCTTCTGCACAGCTAAGCTGGAAGTGGCATTTGCAGCTCGCAATAGTGCATAGTGATCTGAAAGAAAGGGGCCACGGTGTTTCTGTATCTCTATTATGTTGGTGCGGCTTCGGAACTTTTAAATATCTTGATATATCTCGAGAACTACGCATCTAATCAAAAAATATTATAGAACATAAAAAGTAGGAAACTTAATTCTCTACAAAAAAGGTCTCTTAACATTTTGCCATAGCTCTCTTCGTTTCCGAGATATTTGCAGATTTATCTCAGGGGAAGGGGCCTGACGGACATATTTCGAGATATTTCTTCTTCTTGTCGTTCTTCTTCTGCACAGCTAAGCTGGAAGTGGCATTTGCAGCTCGCAATAGTGCAGAGTTATCTCAAAGAAAGGGGCCACGGTGTTTCTGTATCTCTATTATGTTGGTGCGGCTTCGGAACTTTTAAATATCTCGATATATCTCGAAAACTACGCTTCTGATCAAAAAATATCATAGAACATAGATTGTAGGAAACTTAATTCTCTACAAAAAAGGTCTCTTAACATTTTGCCATAGCTCTCTTCGTTTCCGAGATATTTGCAGATTTATCTCAAGGGAAGGGGCCTGACGGACATATTTCGAGATATTTCTTCTTCTTGTTGTTCTTCTGCACAGCTAAGCTGGAAGTGGCATTTGCAGCTCGCAATAGTGCATAGCTATCTGAAAGAAAGGGGCCACGGTGTTTCTGTATCTCTATTATGTTGGTGCGGCTTCGGAACTTTTAAATATCTTGATATATCTCGAGAACTACGCATCTGATCAAAAAATATCATAGAACATAAAAACTAGGAAACTTAATTCTCTACAAAAAAGGTCTCTTAACATTTTGCCATAGCTCGCTTCGTTTCCGAGATATTTGCAGATATATCTCAAGGGAAGGGGCCTGACGGACATATTTCGAGATATTTCTTCTTCTTGTTGTTCTTCTTCTGCACAGCTAAGCTGGAAGTGGCATTTACAGCTCGCAATAGTGCAGAGTTATCTCAAAGAAAGGGGCCACGGTGTTTCTGTATCTCTATTATGTTGGTGCGGCTTCGGAACTTTTAAATATCTTGATATATCTCGAGAACTACGCATCAGATCAAAAAATATCATAGAACATAAAAAGTAGGAAACTTAATTCTCTGCAAATAAGGTCTCTTAACATTTTGCCATAGCTCGCTTCGTTTCCGAGATATTTGCAGATTTATCTCAAGGGAAGGGGCCTGACGGACATATTTCGAGATATTTCTTCTTCTTGTTGTCCTTCTTCTGCACAGCTAAGCTGGAAGTGGCATTTACAGCTCGCAATCGTGCAGAGTTATCTCAAAGAAAGGGGCCACGGTGTTTCTGTATCTCTATTATGTTGGTGCGGCTTCGGAACTTTTAAATATCTTGATATATCTCGAGAACTACGCATCTGATCAAAAAATATCATAGAACATGAAAAGTAGGAAACTTAATTCTCTACAAAAAAGGTCTCTTAACATTTTGCCATAGCTCGCTTCGTTTCCGAGATATTTGCAGATTTATCTCAAGGGAAGGGGCCTGACGGACATATTTCGAGATATTTCTTCTTCTTGTTGTTCTTCTTCTGCACAGCTAAGCTGGAAGTGGCATTTGCGGCTCGCACTAGTGCAGAGTTATCTCAACGAAAGGGGCCACGGTGTTTCTGTATCTCCATTATGTTGGTGCGGCTTCGGAACTTTTAAATATCTTGATA
The DNA here is from genome assembly GCF_051020975.1 of Osmia lignaria lignaria. NCBI lineage: Eukaryota > Metazoa > Arthropoda > Insecta > Hymenoptera > Megachilidae > Osmia > Osmia lignaria. The sequence goes on from NW_027478161.1 coordinate 19,925,316, forward strand.
TATCTCGAGAACTACGCATCAGATCAAAAAATATCATAGAACATAAAAAGTGGGAAACTTAATTCTCTACAAAAAAGGTCTCTTAACATTTTGCAATAGCTCTCTTCGTTTCCGAGATATTTGCAGATTTATCTCAAGGGAAGGGGCCTGACGGACATATTTCGAGATATTGCTTCTTCTTGTTGTTCTTCTGCACAGCTAAGCTGGTAGTGGCATTTGCAGCTCGCAATAGTGCATAGTTATCTGAAAGAAAGGGGCCACGGTGTTTCTGTATCTCTATTATGTTGGTGCGGCTTCGGAACTTTTAAATATCTTGATATATCTCGAGAACTACGCATCTAATCAAAAAATATTATAGAACATAAAAAGTAGGAAACTTAATTCCCTACAAAAAAGGTCTCTTAACATTTTGCCATAGCTCTCTTCGTTTCCGAGATATTTGCAGATTTATCTCAAGGGAAGGGGCCTGACGGACATATTTCGAGATATTTCTTCTTCTTGTTGTTCTTCTTCTGCACAGCTAAGCTGGAAGTGGCATTTGCAGCTCGCAATAGTGCAGAGTTATCTCAAAGAAAGGGGCCACGGTGTTTCTGTATCTCTATTATGTTGGTGGGGCTTCGGAACTTTTAGATATCTTGATATATCTCGAGAACTACGCATCTGATCAAAAAATATCATAGAACATAAAAAGTAGGAAACATAATTCTCTACAAAAAAGGTCTCTTAACATTTTGCCATAGCTCGCTTCGTTTCCGAGATATTTGCAGATTCAGCTCAAGGGAAGGGGCCTGACGGACATATTTCGAGATATTTCTTCTTCTTGTTGTTCTTCTTCTGCACAGCTAAGCTGGAAGTGGCATTTACAGCTCGCAATAGTGCAGAGTTATCTCAAAGAAAGGGGCCACGGTGTTTCTGTATCTCTATTATGTTGGTGCGGCTTCGGAACTTTTAAATATCTTGATATATCTCGCGAACTACGCATCTGATCAAAAAATATCATAGAACATGAAAAGTAGGAAAGTTAATTCTCTACAAAAAAGGTCTCTTAACATTTTGCCATAGCTCGCTTCGTTTCCGAGATATTTGCAGATTTATCTCAAGGGAAGGGGCCTAACGGACATATTTCGAGATATTTCTTCTTCTTGTTGTTCTTCTTCTGCACAGCTAAACTGGAAGTGGCATTTCCAGCTCGCAATAGTGCAGAGTTATCTCAAAGAGAGGGGCCACGGTGTTTCTGTATCTCTATTATGTTGGTGCGGCTTCGGAACTTTTAAATATCTTGATATATCTCGAGAACTACGCATCTGATCAAAAAATATCATAGAACATAAAAAGTAGGAAACTTAATTCTCTACAAAAAAGGTCTCCTAACATTTTGCCATAGCTCGCTTCGTTTCCGAGATATTTGCAGATTTATCTCAAGGGAAGGGGCCTAACGGACATATTTCGAGATATTTCTTCTTCTTGTTGTTCTTCTTCTGCACAGCTAAACTGGAAGTGGCATTTCCAGCTCGCAATAGTGCAGAGTTATCTCAAAGAGAGGGGCCACGGTGTTTCTGTATCTCTATTATGTTGGTGCGGCTTCGGAACTTTTAAATATCTTGATATATCTCGAGAGCTACGCGTCTGATCAAAAAATATCATAGAACATAAAAAGTAGGAAACATAATTCTCTACAAAAAAGGTCTCTTAAAATTTTGCTATAGCTCGCTTCGTTTCCGAGATATTTGCAGATTCAGCTCAAAGGAACTGGCCTGACGGACATATTTAGAGATATTTCTTCTTCTTGTTGTTCTTCCTCTGCACAGCTAAGCTGGAAGTGGCATTTGCAGCTCGCAATAGTGCAGAGTTATCTCAAAGAAAGGGGCCACGGTGTTTCTGTATCTCTATTATGTTGGTGCGGCTTCGGAACTTTTAAATATCTTGATATATCTCGAGAACTACGCATCTGATCAAAAAATATCATAGAACATAAAACGTAGGAAACTTAATTCTCTACAAAAAAGGTCTCTCAACATTTTGCCATAGCTCGCTTCGTTTCCGAGATATTTGCAGATTTATCTCAAGGGAAGGGGCCTGACGGACATATTTCGAGATATTTCTTCTTCTTGTTGTTCTTCTTCTGCACAGCTAAGCGGGAAGTGGCATTTGCGGCTCGCACTAGTGCAGAGTTATCTCAAAGAAAGGGGCCACGGTGTTTCTGTATCTCTATTATGTTGGTGCGGCTTCGGAACTTTTAAATATCTTGATATATCTCGAGAACTACGCATCAGATCAAAAAATATCATAGAACATAAAAAGTAGGAAACTTAATTCTCTACAAAAAAGGTCTCTTAACATTTTGCCATAGCTCTCTTCGTTTCCGAGATATTTGCAGATTTATCTCAAGGGAAGGGGCCTGACGGACATATTTCGAGATATTTCTTCTTCTTGATGTTCTTCTTCTGCACAGCTAAGCTGGAAGTGGCATTTGCAGCTCGCAATAGTGCAGAGTTATCTCAAAGAGAGGGGCCACGGTGTTTCTGTATCTCTATTATGTTGGTGCGGCTTCGGAACTTTTAAATATCTCGATATATCTCGAGAACTACGCATCAGATCAAAAAATATGATAGAACATAAAAAGTAGGAAACTTAATTCTCTACAAAAAAGGTCTCTTAACATTTTGCCATAGCTCTCTTCGTTTCCGAGATATTTGCAGATTTATCTCAAGGGAAGGGGCCTGACGGACATATTTCGAGATATTTCTTCTTCTTGTTGTTCTTCTTCTGCACAGCTAAGCTGGAAGTGGCATTTGCGGCTCGCACTAGTGCAGAGTTATCTCAACGAAAGGGGCGACGGTGTTTCTGTATCTCTATTATGTTGGTGCGGCTTCGGAACTTTTAAATATCTCGATATATCTCGAAAACTACGCTTCTGATCAAAAAATATCATAGAACATAAATTGTAGGAAACATAATTCTCTACAAAAAAGGTCTCTTAACATTTTGCCATAGCTCGCTTCGTTTCCGAGATATTTGCAGATATATCTCAAGGGAAGGGGCCTGACGGACATATTTCGAGATATGTCTTCTTCTTGTTGTTCTTCTTCTGCACAGCTAAGCTGGAAGTGGCATTTACAGCTCGCAATAGTGCAGAGTTATCTCAAAGAAAGGGGCCATGGTGTTTCTGTATCTCTATTATGTTGGTGCGGCTTCGGAACTTTTAAATATCTTGATATATCTCGCGAACTACGCATCTGATCAAAAAATATCATAGAACATGAAAAGTAGGAAACTTAATTCTCTACAAAAAAGGTCTCTTAACATTTTGCCATAGCTCGCTTCGTTTCCGAGATATTTGCAGATTTATCTCAAGGGAAGGGGCCTAACGGACATATTTCGAGATATTTCTTCTTCTTGTTGTTCTTCTTCTGCACAGCTAAACTGGAAGTGGCATTTCCAGCTCGCAATAGTGCAGAGTTATCTCAAAGAGAGGGGCCACGGTGTTTCTGTATCTCTATTATGTTGGTGCGGCTTCGGAACTTTTAAATATCTTGATATATCTCGAGAACTACGCATCTGATCAAAAAATATCATAGAACATAAAAAGTAGGAAACTTAATTCTCTACAAAAAAGGTCTCCTAACATTTTGCCATAGCTCGCTTCGTTTCCGAGATATTTGCAGATTTATCTCAAGGGAAGGGGCCTAACGGACATATTTCGAGATATTTCTTCTTCTTGTTGTTCTTCTTCTGCACAGCTAAACTGGAAGTGGCATTTCCAGCTCGCAATAGTGCAGAGTTATCTCAAAGAGAGGGGCCACGGTGTTTCTGTATCTCTATTATGTTGGTGCGGCTTCGGAACTTTTAAATATCTTGATATATCTCGAGAACTACGCATCTGATCAAAAAATATCATAGAACATAAAAAGTAGGAAACTTAATTCTCTACAAAAAAGGTCTCCTAACATTTTGCCATAGCTCGTTTCGTTTCCGAGATATTTGCAGATTTATCTCAAGGGAAGGGGCCTGACGGACATATTTCGAGATATTTCTTCTTCTTGTTGTTCTTCTTCTGCACAGCTAAGCTGGAAGTGGCATTTGCGGCTCGCACTAGTGCAGAGTTATCTCAAAGAAAGGGGCCACGGTGTTTCTGTATCCCTATTATGTTGGTGCGGCTTCGGAACTTTTAAATATCTCGATATATCTCGAAAACTACGCTTCTGATCAAAAAATATCATAGAACATAAATTGTAGGAAACATAATTCTCTACAAAAAAGGTCTCTTAACATTTTGCCATAGCTCGCTTCGTTTCCGAGATATTTGCAGATTTATCTCAAGGGAAGGGGCCTAGCGGACATATTTCGAGATATTTCTTCTTCTTGTTGTTCTTCTTCTGCACAGCTAAACTGGAAGTGGCATTTCCAGCTCGCAATAGTGCAGAGTTATCTCAAAGAGAGGGGCCACGGTGTTTCTGTATCTCTATTATGTTGGTGCGGCTTCGGAACTTTTAAATATCTTGATATATCTCGAGAACTACGCATCTGATCAAAAAATATCATAGAACATAAAAAGTAGGAAACTTAATTCTCTACAAAAAAGGTCTCTTAACATTTTACCATAGCTCGCTTCGTTTCCGAGATATTTGCAGATTTATCTCAAGGGAAGGGGCCTGACGGACATATTTCGAGATATTTCTTCTTCTTGTTGTTCTTCTTCTGCACAGCTAAGCTGGAAGTGGCATTTGCGGCTCGCACTAGTGCAGAGTTATCTCAAAGAAAGGGGCCACGGTGTTTCTGTATCTCTATTATGTTGGTGCGGCTTCGGAACTTTTAAATATCTCGATATATCTCGAAAACTACGCTTCTGATCAAAAAATATCATAGAACATAAATTGTAGGAAACATAATTCTCTACAAAAAAGGACTCTTAACATTTTGCCATAGCTCGCTTCGTTTCCGAGATATTTGCAGATTTATCTCAAGGGAAGGGGCCTGACGGACATATTTCGAGATATTTCTTCTTCTTGTTGTTCTTCTTCTGCACAGCTAAACTGGAAGTGGCATTTCCAGCTCGCAATAGTGCAGAGTTATCTCAAAGAGAGGGGCCACGGTGTTTCTGTATCTCTATTATGTTGGTGCGGCTTCGGAACTTTTAAATATCTTGATATATCTCGAGAACTACGCATCTGATCAAAAAATATCATAGAACATAAAAAGTAGGAAACTTAATTCTCCACAAAAAAGGTCTCTCAACATTTTGCCATAGCTCGCTTCGTTTCCGAGATATTTGCAGATTTATCTCAAGGGAAGGGGCCTGACGGACATATTTCGAGATATTTCTTCTTCTTGTTGTTCTTCTTCTGCACAGCTAAGCTGGAAGTGGCATTTGCGGCTCGCACTAGTGCAGAGTTATCTCAAAGAAAGGGGCCACGGTGTTTCTGTATCTCTATTATGTTGGTGCGGCTTCGGAACTTTTAAATATCTCGATATATCTCGAAAACTCCGCTTCTGATCAAAAAATATCATAGAACATAAATTGTAGGAAACATAATTCTCTACAAAAAAGGACTCTTAACATTTTGCCATAGCTCGCTTCGTTTCCGAGATATTTGCAGATTTATCTCAAGGGAAGGGGCCTGACGGACATATTTCGAGATATTTCTTCTTCTTGTTGTTCTTCTTCTGCACAGCTAAACTGGAAGTGGCATTTCCAGCTCGCAATAGTGCAGAGTTATCTCAAAGAGAGGGGCCACGGTGTTTCTGTATCTCTATTATGTTGGTGCGGCTTCGGAACTTTTAAATATCTTGATATATCTCGAGAACTACGCATCTGATCAAAAAATATCATAGAACATAAAAAGTAGGAAACTTAATTCTCCACAAAAAAGGTCTCTCAACATTTTGCCATAGCTCGCTTCGTTTCCGAGATATTTGCAGATTTATCTCAAGGGAAGGGGCCTGACGGACATATTTCGAGATATTTCTTCTTCTTGTTGTTCTTCTTCTGCACAGCTAAGCTGGAAGTGGCATTTGCGGCTCGCACTAGTGCAGAGTTATCTCAAAGAAAGGGGCCACGGTGTTTCTGTATCTCTATTATGTTGGTGCGGCTTTGGAACTTTTAAATATCTCGATATATCTCGAAAACTACGCTTCTGATCAAAAAATATCATAGAACATAAATTGTAGGAAACATAATTCTCTACAAGAAAGGTCTCTTAACATTTTGCCATAGCTCGCTTCGTTTCCGAGATATTTGCAGATATATCTCAAGGGAAGTGGCCTGACGGACATATTTCGAGATATTTCTTCTTCTTGTTGTTCTTCTGCTGCACAGCTAAGCTGGAAGTGGCATTTGCGGCTCGCACTAGTGCAGAGTTATCTCAAAGAAAGGGGCCACGGTGTTTCTGTATCTCTATTATGTTGGTGCGGCTTCGGAACTTTTAAATATCTTGATATATCTCGAGAACTACGCATCTGATCAGAAAATATCATAGAAGATAAAAAGTAGGAAACTTAATTCTCTACAAAAAAGGTCTCTTAACATTTTGCCATAGCTCGCTTCGTTTCCGAGATATTTGCAGATTCAGCTCAAAGGAACTGGCCTGACGGACATATTTCGAGATATTTCTTCTTCTTGTTGTTCTTCCTCTGCACAGCTAAGCTGGAAGTGGCATTTGCAGCTCGCAATAGTGCAGAGTTATCTCAAAGAAAGGGGCCACGGTGTTTCTGTATCTCTATTATGTTGGTGCGGCTTCGGAACTTTTAAATATCTCGATATATCTCGAAAACTACGCTTCTGATCAAAAAATATCATAGAACATAAATTGTAGGAAACATAATTCTCTACAAAAAAGGTCTCTTAACATTTTGCCATAGCTCGCTTCGTTTCCGAGATATTTGCAGATTTATCTCAAGGGAAGTGGCCTGACGGACATATTTCGAGATATTTCTTCTTCTTGTTGTTCTTCTTCTGCACAGCTAAGCTGGAAGTGGCATTTGCGGCTCGCACTAGTGCAGAGTTATCTCAAAGAAAGGGGCCACGGTGTTTCTGTATCTCTATTATGTTGGTGCGGCTTCGGAACTTTTAAATATCTTGATATATCTCGAGAACTACGCATCTGATCAGAAAATATCATACAAGAAAAAAAGTAGGAAACTTAATTCTCTACAAAAAACGTCTCTTAACATTTTGCCATAGCTCGCTTCGTTTCCGAGATATTTGCAGATTTGTCTCAAGGTAAGGGGCCTGACGGACATATTTCGAGATATTTCTTCTTCTTGTTGTTCTTCTTCTGCACAGCTAAACTGGAAGTGGCATTTCCAGCTCGCAATAGTGCAGAGTTATCTCAAAGAGAGGGGCCACGGTGTTTCTGTATCTCTATTATGTTGGTGCGGCTTCGGAACTTTTAAATATCTTGATATATCTCGAGAACTACGCATCTGATCAAAAAATATCATAGAACATAAAAAGTAGGAAACTTAATTCTCTACAAAAAAGGTCTCTCAACATTTTGCCATAGCTCGCTTCGTTTCCGAGATATTTGCAGATTTATCTCAAGGGAAGGGGCCTGACGGACATATTTGTAGATATTTCTTCTTCTTGTTGTACTTCTTCTGCACAGCTAAGCTGGAAGTGGCATTTGCGGCTCGCACTAGTGCAGAGTTATCTCAAAGAAAGGGGCCACGGTGTTTCTGTATCCCTATTATGTTGGTGCGGCTTCGGAGCTTTTAAATATCTTGATATATCTCGAGAGCTACGCGTCTGATCAAAAAATATCATAGAACATAAAAAGTAGGAAACATAATTCTCTACAAAAAAGGTCGCTTAACATTTTGCCATAGCTCGCTTCGTTTCCGAGATATTTGCAGATTTATCTCAAGGGAAGTGGCCTGACGGACATATTTCGAGATATTTCTTCTTCTTGTTGTTCTTCTGCTGCACAGCTAAGCTGGAAGTGGCATTTGCGGCTCGCACTAGTGCAGAGTTATCTCAAAGAAAGGGGCACGGTGTTTCTGTATCTCTATTATGTTGGTGCGGCTTCGGAACTTTTAAATATCTTGATATATCTCGAGAACTACGCATCTGATCAGAAAATATCATAGAAGATAAAAAGTAGGAAACTTAATTCTCTACAAAAAAGGTCTCTTAACATTTTGCCATAGCTCGCTTCGTTTCCGAGATATTTGCAGATTCAGCTCAAAGGAACTGGCCTGACGGACATATTTCGAGATATTTCTTCTTCTTGTTGTTCTTCCTCTGCACAGCTAAGCTGGAAGTGGCATTTGCAGCTCGCAATAGTGCAGAGTTATCTCAAAGAAAGGGGCCACGGTGTTTCTGTATCTCTATTATGTTGGTGCGGCTTCGGAACTTTTAAATATCTCGATATATCTCGAAAACTACGCATCTGATCAGAAAATATCATACAAGATAAAAAGTAGGAAACTTAATTCTCTACAAAAAACGTCTCTTAACATTTTGCCATAGCTCGCTTCGTTTCCGAGATATTTGCAGATTTATCTCAAGGTAAGGGGCCTGACGGACATATTTCGAGATATTTCTTCTTCTTGTTGTTCTTCTTCTGCACAGCTAAACTGGAAGTGGCATTTCCAGCTCGCAATAGTGCAGAGTTATCTCAAAGAGAGGGGCCACGGTGTTTCTGTATCTCTATTATGTTGGTGCGGCTTCGGAACTTTTAAATATCTTGATATATCTCGAGAACTACGCATCTGATCAAAAAATATCATAGAACATAAAACGTAGGAAACTTAATTCTCTACAAAAAAGGTCTCTCAACATTTTGCCATAGCTCGCTTCGTTTCCGAGATATTTGCAGATTTATCTCAAGGGAAGCGGCCTGACGGACATATTTCGAGATATTTCTTCTTCTTGTTGTTCTTCTTCTGCACAGCTAAACTGGAAGTGGCATTTCCAGCTCGCAATAGTGCAGAGTTATCTCAAAGAGAGGGGCCACGGTGTTTCTGTATCTCTATTATGTTGGTGCGGCTTCGGAACTTTTAAATATCTCGATATATCTCGAAAACTACGCTTCTCACCAAAAAATATCATAGAACATAAATTGTACGAAACATAATTCTCTACAAAAAAGGTCTCTTAACATTTTGCCATAGCTCGCTTCGTTTCCGAGATATTTGCAGATATATCTCAAGGGAAGGGGCCTGACGGACATATTTCGAGATATTTCTTCTTCTTGTTGTTCTTCTTCTGCACAGCTAAGCTGGAAGTGGCATTTACAGCTCGCAATAGTGCAGAGTTATCTCAAAGAAAGGGGCCACGGGGTTTCTGTATCTCTATTATGTTGGTGCGGCTTTGGAACTTTTAAATATCTCGATATATCTCGAAAACTACGCTTCTCACCAAAAAATATCATAGAACATAAATTGTACGAAACATAATTCTCTACAAAAAAGGTCTCTTAACATTTTGCCATAGCTCGCTTCGTTTCCGAGATATTTGCAGATATATCTCAAGGGAAGGGGCCTGACGGACATATTTCGAGATATTTCTTCTTCTTGTTGTTCTTCTTCTGCACAGCTAAGCTGGAAGTGGCATTTACAGCTCGCAATAGTGCAGAGTTATCTCAAAGAAAGGGGCCACGGTGTTTCTGTATCTCTATTATGTTGGTGCGGCTTCGGAACTTTTAAATATCTTGATATATCTCGAGAACTACGCATCTGATCAAAAAATATCATAGAACATAAAAAGTAGGAAACTTAATTCTCTACAAAAAAGGTCTCTTAACATTTTGCCATAGCTCGCTTCGTTTCCGAGATATTTGCAGATTTATCTCAAGGGAAGGGGCCTGACGGACATATTTCGAGATATTTCTTCTTCTTGTTGTTCTTCTTCTGCACAGCTAAGCTGGAAGTGGCATTTGCGGCTCGCACTAGTGCAGAGTTATCTCAAAGAAAGGGGCCACGGTGTTTCTGTATCCCTATTATGTTGGTGCGGCTTCGGAACTTTTAAATATCTCGATATATCTCGAAAACTACGCTTCTGATCAAAAAATATCATAGAACATAAATTGTAGGAAACATAATTCTCTACAAAAAAGGTCTCTTAACATTTTGCCATAGCTCGCTTCGTTTCCGAGATATTTGCAGATATATCTCAAGGGAAGGGGCCTGACGGACATATTTCGAGATATGTCTTCTTCTTGTTGTTCTTCTTCTGCACAGCTAAGCTGGAAGTGGCATTTACAGCTCGCAATAGTGCAGAGTTATCTCAAAGAAAGGGGCCACGGTGTTTCTGTACCTCTATTATGTTGGTGCGGCTTCGGAACTTTTAAATATCTTGATATATCTCGAGAACTACGCATCAGATCAAAAAATATCATAGAACATAAAAAGTAGGAAACTTAATTCTCTACAAAAAAGGTCTCTTAACATTTTGCCATAGCTCTCTTCGTTTCCGAGATATTTGCAGATTTATCTCAAGGGAAGGGGCCTGACGGACATATTTCGAGATATTTCTTCTTCTTGATGTTCTTCTTCTGCACAGCTAAGCTGGAAGTGGCATTTGCAGCTCGCAATAGTGCAGAGTTATCTCAAAGAAAGGGGCCACGGTGTTTCTGTATCTCTATTATGTTGGTGCGGCTTCGGAACTTTTAAATATCTTGATATATCTCGAGAACTACGCATCTGATCAAAAAATATCATAGAACATAAAACGTAGGAAACTTAATTCTCTACAAAAAAGGTCTCTCAACATTTTGCCATAGCTCGCTTCGTTTCCGAGATATTTGCAGATTTATCTCAAGGGAAGGGGCCTGACGGACATATTTCGAGATATTTCTTCTTCTTGTTGTTCTTCTTCTGCACAGCTAAGCTGGAAGTGGCATTTGCGGCTCGCAATAGTGCAGAGTTATCTCAAAGAAAGGGGCCACGGTGTTTCTGTATCTCTATTATGTTGGTGCGGCTTCGGAACTTTTAAATATCTTGATATATCTCGAGAACTACGCATCAGATCAAAAAATATCATAGAACATAAAAAGTAGGAAACTTAATTCTCTACAAAAAAGGTCTCTTAACATTTTGCCATAGCTCTCTTCGTTTCCGAGATATTTGCAGATTTATCTCAAGGGAAGGGGCCTGACGGACATATTTCGAGATATTTCTTCTTCTTGTTGTTCTTCCTCTGCACAGCTAAGCTGGAAGTGGCATTTGCAGCTCGCAATAGTGCAGAGTTATCTCAAAGAAAGGGGCCACGGTGTTTCTGTATCTCTATTATGTTGGTGCGGCTTTGGAACTTTTAAATATCTCGATATATCTCGAAAACTACGCTTCTGATCAAAAAATATCATAGAACATAAATTGTAGGAAACATAATTCTCTACAAAAAAGGTCTCTTAACATTTTGCCATAGCTCGCTTCGTTTCCGAGATATTTACAGATATATCTCAAGGGAAGGGGCCTGACGGACATATTTCGAGATATGTCTTCTTCTTGTTGTTCTTCTTCTGCACAGCTAAGCTGGAAGTGGCATTTACAGCTCGCAATAGTGCAGAGTTATCTCAAAGAGAGGGGCCACGGTGTTTCTGTATCTCTATTATGTTGGTGCGGCTTCGGAACTTTTAAATATCTTGATATATCTCGAGAACTACGCATCTGATCAAAAAATATCATAGAACATAAAAAGTAGGAAACTTAATTCTCTACAAAAAAGGTCTCCTAACATTTTGCAATAGCTCGCTTCGTTTCCGAGATATTTGCAGATTTATCTCAAGGGAAGGGGCCTGACGGACATATTTCGAGATATTTCTTCTTCTTGTTGTTCTTCTTCTGCACAGCTAAACTGGAAGTGGCATTGCCAGCTCGCAATAGTGCAGAGTTATCTCAAAGAGAGGGGCCACGGTGCTTCTGTATCTCTATTATGTTGGTGCGGCTTCGGAACTTTTAAATATCTTGATATATCTCGAGAACTACGCATCTGATCAAAAAATATCATAGAACATAAAAAGTAGGAAACTTAATTCTCTACAAAAAAGGTCTCTCAACATTTTGCCATAGCTCGCTTCGTTTCCGAGATATTTGCAGATTTATCTCAAGGGAAGGGGCCTGACGGACATATTTCGAGATATTTCTTCTTCTTGTTGTTCTTCTTCTGCACAGCTAAGCTGGAAGTGGCATTTGCGGCTCGCACTAGTGCAGAGTTATCTCAAAGAAAGGGGCCACGGTGTTTCTGTATCCCTATTATGTTGGTGCGGCTTCGGAACTTTTAAATATCTCGATATATCTCGAAAACTACGCTTCGGATCAAAAAATATCATAGAACATAAATTGTAGGAAACATAATTCTCTACAAAAAAGGTCTCTTAACATTTTGCCATAGCTCGCTTCGTTTCCGAGATATTTGCAGATATATCTCAAGGGAAGGGGCCTGACGGACATATTTCGAGATATTTCTTCTTCTTGTTGTTCTTCTTCTGCACAGCTAAGCTGGAAGTGGCATTTGCGGCTCGCACTAGTGCAGAGTTATCTCAAAGAAAGGAGCCACGGTGTTTCTGTATCCCTATTATGTTGGTGCGGCTTCAGAACTTTTAAATATCTTGATATATCTCGAGAACTACGCATCTGATCAAAAAATATCATAGAACATAAAAAGTAGGAAACTTAATTCTCTACAAAAAAGGTCTCTCAACATTTTGCCATAGCTCGCTTCGTTTCCGAGATATTTGCAGATTTATCTCAAGGGAAGGGGCCTGGCGGACATATTTCGAGATATTTCTTCTTCTTGTTGTTCTTCTTCTGCACAGCTAAGCTGGAAGTGGCATTTGCGGCTCGCACTAGTGCAGAGTCATCTCAAAGAAAGGGGCCACGGTGTTTCTGTATCCCTATTATGTTGGTGCGGCTTCGGAACTTTTAAATATCTCGATATATCTCGAAAACTACGCTTCTGATCAAAAAATATCATAGAACATAAATTGTAGGAAACATAATTCTCTACAAAAAAGGTCTCTTAACATTTTGCCATAGCTCGCTTCGTTTCCGAGATATTTGCAGATTTATCTCAAGGGAAGGGGCCTGACGGACATATTTCGAGATATTTCTTCTTCTTGTTGTTCTTCTTCTGCACAGCTAAGCTGGAAGTGGCATTGACAGCTCGCAATACTGCAGAGTTATCTCAAAGAAAGGGGCCACGGTGTTTCTGTATCCCTATTATGTTGGTGCGGCTTCGGAACTTTTAAATATCTCGATATATCTCGAAAACTACGCTTCTGATCAAAAAATGTCATAGAACATAAATTGTAGGAAACATAATTCTCTACAAAAAACGTCTCTTAACATTTTGCCATAGCTCGCTTCGTTTCCGAGATATTTGCAGATTCAGCTCAAAGGAACTGGCCTGACGGACATATTTCGAGATATTTCTTCTTCTTGTTGTTCTTCCTCTGCACAGCTAAACTGGAAGTGGCGTTTCCAGCTCGCAATAGTGCAGAGTTATCTCAAAGAGAGGGGCCACGGTGTTTCTGTATCTCTATTATGTTGGTGCGGCTTCGGAACTTTTAAATATCTCGATATATCTCGAAAACTACGCTTCTGATCAAAAAATATCATAGAACATAAATTGTAGGAAACTTAATTCTCTACAAAAAAGGTCTCTCAACATTTTGCCATAGCTCGCTTCGTTTCCGAGATATTTGCAGATTTATCTCAAGGGAAGGGGCCTGACGGACATATTTCGAGATATTTCTTCTTCTTGTTGTTCTTCTTCTGCACAGCTAAGCTGGAAGTGGCATTTACAGCTCGCAATAGTGCAGAGTTATCTCAAAGAAAGGGGCCACGGTGTTTCTGTATCCCTATTATGTTGGTGCGGCTTCGGAACTTTTAAATATCTTGATATATCTCGAGAACTACGCATCTGATCAAAAAATATCATAGAACATAAAAAGTAGGAAACTTAATTCTCTACAAAAAAGGTCTCTTAACAATTGGCCATAGCTCGCTTCGTTTCCGAGATATTTGCAGATTTATCTCAAGGGAAGGGGCCTGGCGGACATATTTCGAGATATTTCTTCTTCTTGTTGTTCTACTTCTGCACAGCTAAGCTGGAAGTGGCATTTGCGGCTCGCACTAGTGCAGAGTTATCTCAACGAAAGGGGCCACGGTGTTTCTGTATCTCTATTATGTTGGTGCGGCTTCGGAACTTTTAAATATCTTGATATATCTCGAGATCTACGCATCTGATCAAAAAATATCATAGAACATAAAAAGTAGGAAACCTAATTCTCTACAAAAAAGGTCTCTCAACATTTTGCCATAGCTCGCTTCGTTTCCGAGATACTTGCCGATTTATCTCAAGGGAAGGGGCCTAACGGACATATTTCGAGATATTTCTTCTTCTTGTTGTTCTTCTTCTGCACAGCTAAACTGGAAGTGGCATTTGCAGCTCGCAATAGTGCAGAGTTATCTCAAAGAGAGGGGCCACGGTGTTTCTGTATCTCTATTATGTTGGTGCGGCTTCGGAACTTTTAAATATCTTGATATATCTCGAGATCTACGCATCTGATCAAAAAATATCATAGAACATAAAAAGTAGGAAACTTAATTCTCTACAAAAAAGGTCTCTCAACATTTTGCCATAGCTCGCTTCGTTTCCGAGATACTTGCCGATTTATCTCAAGGGAAGGGGCCTGACGGACATATTTCGAGATATTTCTTCTTCTTGTTGTTCTTCTTCTGCACAGCTAAGCTGGAAGTGGCATTTGCAGCTCGCAATTGGGCAGAGTTATCTCAAAGAGAGGGGCCACGGTGTTTCTGTATCTCTATTATGTTGGTGCGGCTTCGGAACTTTTAAATATCTTGATATATCTCGAGAACTACGAATCTGATCAGAAAATATCATAGAACATAAATTGTAGGAAACATAATTCTCTACAAAAAACGTCTCTTAACATTTTGCCATAGCTCGCTTCGTTTCCGAGATATTTGCAGATTCAGCTCAAAGGAACTGGCCTGACGGACATATTTCGAGATATTTCTTCTTCTTGTTGTTCTTCCTCTGCACAGCTAAGCTGGAAGTGGCATTTGCAGCTCGCAATAGTGCAGAGTTATCTCAAAGAAAGGGGCCACGGTGTTTCTGTATCTCTATTATGTTGGTGCGGCTTTGGAACTTTTAAATATCTCGATATATCTCGAAAACTACGCTTCTGATCAAAAAATATCATAGAACATAAATTGTAGGAAACATAATTCTCTACAAAAAAGGTCTCTTAACATTTTGCCATAGCTCGCTTCGTTTCCGAGATATTTGCAGATATATCTCAAGGGAAGGGGCCTGACGGACATATTTCGAGATATGTCTTCTTCTTGTTGTTCTTCTTCTGCACAGCTAAGCTGGAAGTGGCATTTACAGCTCGCAATAGTGCAGAGTTATCTCAAAGAGAGGGGCCACGGTGTTTCTGTATCTCTATTATGTTGGTGCGGCTTCGGAACTTTTAAATATCTTGATATATCTCGAGAACTACGCATCTGATCAAAAAATATCATAGAACATAAAAAGTAGGAAACTTAATTCTCTACAAAAAAGGTCTCCTAACATTTTGCAATAGCTCGCTTCGTTTCCGAGATATTTGCAGATTTATCTCAAGGGAAGGGGCCTGACGGACATATTTCGAGATGTTTCTTCTTCTTGTTGTTCTTCTTCTGCACAGCTAAACTGGAAGTGGCATTGCCAGCTCGCAATAGTGCAGAGTTATCTCAAAGAGAGGGGCCACGGTGTTTCTGTATCTCTATTATGTTGTTGCGGCTTCGGAACTTTTAAATATCTTGATATATCTCGAGAACTACGCATCTGATCAAAAAATATCATAGAACATAAAAAGTAGGAAACTTAATTCTCTACAAAAAAGGTCTCTCAACATTTTGCCATAGCTCGCTTCGTTTCCGAGATATTTGCAGATTTATCTCAAGGGAAGGGGCCTGACGGACATATTTCGAGATATTTCTTCTTCTTGTTGTTCTTCTTCTGCACAGCTAAGCTGGAAGTGGCATTTGCGGCTCGCACTAGTGCAGAGTTATCTCAAAGAAAGGGGCCACGGTGTTTCTGTATCCCTATTATGTTGGTGCGGCTTCGGAACTTTTAAATATCTCGATATATCTCGAAAACTACGCTTCTGATCAAAAAATATCATAGAACATAAATTGTAGGAAACATAATTCTTTACAAAAAAGGTCTCTTAACATTTTGCCATAGCTCGCTTCGTTTCCGAGATATTTGCAGATATATCTCAAGGGAAGGGGCCTGACGGACATATTTCGAGATATTTCTTCTTCTTGTTGTTCTTCTTCTGCACAGCTAAGCTGGAAGTGGCATATACAGCTCGCAATAGTGCAGAGTTATCTCAAAGAAAGGGGCCACGGTGTTTCTGTATCTCTATTATGTTGGTGCGGCTTCGGAACTTTTAAATATCTTCATATATCTCGAGAACTACGCATCTGATCAAAAAATATCATAGAACATAAAAAGTAGGAAACTTAATTCTCTACAAAAAAGGTCTCTTAACATTTTGCCATAGCTCGCTTCGTTTCCGAGATATTTGCAGATTTATCTCAAGGGAAGGGGCCTGGCGGACATATTTCGAGATATTTCTTCTTCTTGTTGTTCTTCTTCTGCACAGCTAAGCTGGAAGTGGCATTTGCGGCTCGCACTAGTGCAGAGTCATCTCAAAGAAAGGGGCCACGGTGTTTCTGTATCCCTATTATGTTGGTGCGGCTTCGGAACTTTTAAATATCTCGATATATCTCGAAAACTACGCTTCTGATCAAAAAATATCATAGAACATAAATTGTAGGAAACATAATTCTCTACAAAAAACGTCTCTTAACATTTTGCCATAGCTCGCTTCGTTTCCGAGATATTTGCAGATTTATCTCAAGGGAAGGGGCCTGACGGACATATTTCGAGATATTTCTTCTTCTTGTTGTTCTTCTTCTGCACAGCTAAACTGGAAGTGGCATTTCCAGCTCGCAATAGTGCAGAGTTATCTCAAAGAGAGGGGCCACGGTGTTTCTGTATCTCTATTATGTTGGTGCGGCTTCGGAACTTTTAAATATCTTGATATATCTCGAGAACTACGCATCTGATCAAAAAATATCATAGAACATAAAAAGTAGGAAACTTAATTCTCTACAAAAAAGGTCTCTCAACATTTTGCCATAGCTCGCTTCGTTTCCGAGATATTTGCAGATTTATCTCAAGGGAAGGGGCCTGACGGACATATTTCGAGATATTTCTTCTTCTTGTTGTTCTTCTTCTGCACAGCTAAGCTGGAAGTGGCATTTACAGCTCGCATTAGTGCAGAGTTATCTCAAAGAAAGGGGCCACGGTGTTTCTGTATCTCTATTATGTTGGTGCGGCTTCGGAACTTTTAAATATCTTGATATATCTCGAGAACTACGCATCTGATCAAAAAATATCATAGAACATAAAAAGTAGGAAACTTAATTCTCTACAAAAAAGGTCTCTTAACATTTTGCCATAGCTCGCTTCGTTTCCGAGATATTTGCAGATATATCTCAAGGGAAGGGGCCTGACGGACATATTTCGAGATATTTCTTCTTCTTGTTGTTCTTCTTCTGCACAGCTAAGCTGGAAGTGGCATTTGCGGCTCGCACTAGTGCAGAGTTATCTCAAAGAAAGGGGCCACGGTGTTTCTGTATCCCTATTATGTTGGTGCGGCTTCGGAACTTTTAAATATCTCGATATATCTCGAAAACTACGCTTCTGATCAAAAAATATCATAGAACATAAATTGTAGGAAACATAATTCTCTACAAAAAAGGTCTCTTAACATTTTGCCATAGCTCGCTTCGTTTCCGAGATATTTGCAGATTCAGCTCAAAGGAACTGGCCTGACGGACATATTTCGAGATATTTCTTCTTCTTGTTGTTCTTCCTCTGCACAGCTAAGCTGGAAGTGGCATTTGCAGCTCGCAATAGTGCAGAGTTATCTCAAAGAAAGGGGCCACGGTGTTTCTGTATCTCTATTATGTTGGTGCGGCTTTGGAACTTTTAAATATCTTGATATATCTCGAGAACTACGCGTCTGATCAAAAAATATCATAGAACATAAAAAGTAGGAAACTTAATTCTCTACAAAAAAGGTCTCTTAACATTTTGCCATAGCTCGCTTCGTTTCCGAGATATTTGCAGATTTATCTCAAGGGAAGGGGCCTAACGGACATATTTCGAGATATTTCTTCTTCTTGTTGTTCTTCTTCTGCACAGCTAAACTGGAAGTGGCATTTCCAGCTCGCAATAGTGCAGAGTTATCTCAAAGAAAGGGGCCACGGTGTTTCTGTATCTCTATTATGTTGGTGCGGCTTCGGAACTTTTAAATATCTTGATATATCTCGAGAACTGCGCATCTGATCATAAAATATCATAGAACATAAAAAGTAGGAAACTTAATTCTCTACAAAAAAGGTCTCTTAATATTTTGCAATAGCTCGCTTCGTTTCCGAGATATTTGCAGATTTATCTCAAGGGAAGGGGCCTAACGGACATATTTCGAGATATTTCTTCTTCTTGATGTTCTTCTTCTGCACAGCTAAACTGGAAGTGGCATTTCCAGCTCGCAATAGTGCAGAGTTATCTCAAAGAAAGGGGCCACGGTGTTTCTGTATCTCTATTATGTTGGTGCGGCTTCGGAACTTTTAAATATCTTGATATATCTCGAGAACTACGCATCTGATCAAAAAATATCATAGAACATAAAAAGTAGGAAACTTAATTCTCTACAAAAAAGGTCTCTCAACATTTTGCCATAGCTCGCTTCGTTTCCGAGATATTTGCAGATTTATCTCAAGGGAAGGGGCCTAACGGACATATTTCGAGATATTTCTTCTTCTTGTTGTTCTTCTTCTGCACAGCTAAACTGGAAGTGGCATTTCCAGCTCGCAATAGTGCAGAGTTATCTCAAAGAAAGGGGCCACGGTGTTTCTGTATCTCTATTATGTTGGTGCGGCTTCGGAACTTTTAAATATCTTGATATATCTCGAGAACTGCGCATCTGATCAAAAAATATCATAGAACATAAAAAGTAGGAAACTTAATTCTCTACAAAAAAGGTCTCTTAACATTTTGCCATAGCTCGCTTCGTTTCCGAGATATTTGCAGATTTATCTCAAGGGAAGGGGCCTAACGGACATATTTCGAGATATTTCTTCTTCTTGATGTTCTTCTTCTGCACAGCTAAACTGGAAGTGGCATTTCCAGCTCGCAATAGTGCAGAGTTATCTCAAAGAAAGGGGCCACGGTGTTTCTGTATCTCTATTATGTTGGTGCGGCTTCGGAACTTTTAAATATCTTGATATATCTCGAAAACTACGCTTCTGATCAAAAAATATCATAGAATATAAATTGTAGGAAACATAATTGTCTACAAAAAAGGTCTCTTAACATTTTGCCATAGCTCGCTTCGTTTCCGAGATATTTGCAGATATATCTCAAGGGAAGGGGCCTGACGGACATATTTCGAGATATTTCTTCTTCTTGTTGTTCTTCTTCTGCACAGCTAAGCTGGAAGTGGCATTTGCGGCTCGCACTAGTGCAGAGTTATCTCAAAGAAAGGGGCCACGGTGTTTCTGTATCTCTATTATGTTGGTGCGGCTTCGGAACTTTTAAATATCTCGATATATCTCGAGAACTACTCGTCTGATCAAAAAATATCATAGAACATAAAAAGTAGGAAACCTAATTCTCTACAAAAACTGTCTCTTAACATTTTGCCATAGCTCGCTTCGTTTCCGAGATATTTGCAGATATATCTCAAGGGAAGGGGCCTGACGGACATATTTCGAGATATTTCTTCTTCTTGTTGTTCTTCTTCTGCACAGCTAAGCTGGAAGTGGCATTTGCGGCTCGCACTAGTGCACAGTTATCTCAAAGAAAGGGGCCACGGTGTTTCTGTATCTCTATTATGTTGGTGCGTCTTCGGAACTTTTAAATATCTCGATATATCTCGAAAACTACGCTTCTGATCAAAAAATATCATAGAACATAAATTGTAGGAAACATAATTCTCTACAAAAAACGTCTCTTAACATTTTGCCATAGCTCTCTTCGTTCCCGAGATATTTGCAGATTCAGCTCAAAGGAACTGGCCTGACGGACATATTTCGAGATATTTCTTCTTCTTGTTGTTCTTCCTCTGCACAGCTAAGCTGGAAGTGGCATTTGCAGCTCGCAATAGTGCAGAGTTATCTCAAAGAAAGGGGCCACGGTGTTTCTGTATCTCTATTATGTTGGTGCGGCTTTGGAACTTTTAAATATCTTGATATATCTCGAGAACTACGCGTCTGATCAAAAAATATCATAGAACATAAAAAGTAGGAAACTTAATTCTCTACAAAAAAGGTCTCTTAACATTTTGCCATAGCTCGCTTCGTTTCCGAGATATTTGCAGATTTATCTCAAGGGAAGGGGCCTAACGGACATATTTCGAGATATTTCTTCTTCTTGTTGTTCTTCTTCTGCACAGCTAAACTGGAAGTGGCATTTCCAGCTCGCAATAGTGCAGAGTTATCTCAAAGAAAGGGGCCACGGTGTTTCTGTATCTCTATTATGTTGGTGCGGCTTCGGAACTTTTAAATATCTTGATATATCTCGAGAACTGCGCATCTGATCATAAAATATCATAGAACATAAAAAGTAGGAAACTTAATTCTCTACAAAAAAGGTCTCTTAATATTTTGCCATAGCTCGCTTCGTTTCCGAGATATTTGCAGATTTATCTCAAGGGAAGGGGCCTAACGGACATATTTCGAGATATTTCTTCTTCTTGATGTTCTTCTTCTGCACAGCTAAACTGGAAGTGGCATTTCCAGCTCGCAATAGTGCAGAGTTATCTCAAAGAAAGGGGCCACGGTGTTTCTGTATCTCTATTATGTTGGTGCGGCTTCGGAACTTTTAAATATCTTGATATATCTCGAGAACTACGCATCTGATCAAAAAATATCATAGAACATAAAAAGTAGGAAACTTAATTCTCTACAAAAAAGGTCTCTTAACATTTTGCCATAGCTCGCTTCGTTTCCGAGATATTTGCAGATTTATCTCAAGGGAAGGGGCCTGACGGACATATTTCGAGATATTTCTTCTTCTTGTTGTTCTTCTTCTCCACAGCTAAGCTGGAAGTGGCATTTGCAGCTCGCAATAGAGCAGAGTTATCTCAAAGAAAGGGGCCACGGTGTTTCTGTATCTCTATTATGTTGGTGCGGCTTCGGAACTTTTAAATATCTTGATATATCTCGAGAACTACTCGTCTGATCAAAAAATATCATACAACATAAAAAGTAGGAAACTTAATTCTCTACAAAAACTGTCTCTTAACATTTTGCCATAGCTCGCTTCGTTTCCGAGATATTTGCAGATATATTTCAAGGGAAGGGGCCTGACGGACATATTTCGAGATATTTCTTCTTCTTGTTGTTCTTCTTCTGCACAGCTAAGCTGGAAGTGGCATTTGCGGCTCGCACTAGTGCAGAATTATCTCAAAGAAAGGGGCCACGGTGTTTCTGTATCTCTATTATGTTGGTGCGGATTCGGAACTTTTAAATATCTCGATATATCTCGAAAACTACGCTTCTGATCAAAAAATATCATAGAACATAAAAAGTAGGAAACTTAATTCCCTACAAAAAAGGTCTCTTAACATTTTGCCATAGCTCGCTTCGTTTCCGAGATATTTGCAGATTTATCTCAAGGGAAGGGGCCTAACGGACATATTTCGAGATATTTCTTCTTCTTGATGTTCTTCTTCTGCACAGCTAAACTGGAAGTGGCATTTCCAGCTCGCAATAGTGCAGAGTTATCTCAAAGAAAGGGGCCACGGTGTTTCTGTATCTCTATTATGTTGGTGCGGCTTCGGAACTTTTAAATTTCTCGATATATCTCGAAAACTACGCTTCTGATCAAAAAATATCATAGAACATAAAAAGTAGGAAACTTAATTCTCTACAAAAAAGGTCTCTTAACATTTTGCCATAGCTCGCTTCGTTTCCGAGATATTTGCAGATTTATCTCAAGGGAAGGGGCCTAACGGACATATTTCGAGATATTTCTTCTTCTTGTTGTTCTTCTTCAGCACAGCTAAACTGGAAGTGGCATTTCCAGCTCGCAATAGTGCAGAGTTATCTCAAAGAAAGGGGCCACGGTGTTTCTGTATCTCTATTATGTTGGTGCGGCTTCGGAACTTTTAAATATCTCGATATATCTCGAAAACTACGCTTCTGATCAAAAAATATCATAGAACATAAAAAGTAGGAAACTTAATTCTCTACAAAAAAGGTCTCTCAACATTTTGCCATAGCTCGCTTCGTTTCCGAGATATTTGCAGATTTATCTCAAGGGAAGGGGCCTAACGGACATATTTCGAGATATTTCTTCTTCTTGTTGTTCTTCTTCTGCACAGCTAAACTGGAAGTGGCATTTCCAGCTCGCAATAGTGCAGAGTTATCTCAAAGAAAGGGGCCACGGTGTTTCTGTATCTCTATTATGTTGGTGCGGCTTCGGAACTTTTAAATATCTTGATATATCTCGAGAACTGCGCATCTGATCAAAAAATATCATAGAACATAAAAAGTAGGAAACTTAATTCTCTACAAAAAAGGTCTCTTAACATTTTGCCATAGCTCGCTTCGTTTCCGAGATATTTGCAGATTTATCTCAAGGGAAGGGGCCTAACGGACATATTTCGAGATATTTCTTCTTCTTGATGTTCTTCTTCTGCACAGCTAAACTGGAAGTGGCATTTCCAGCTCGCAATAGTGCAGAGTTATCTCAAAGAAAGGGGCCACGGTGTTTCTGTATCTCTATTATGTTGGTGCGGCTTCGGAACTTTTAAATATCTTGATATATCTCGAGAACTACGCATCTGATCAAAAAATATCATAGAACATAAAAAGTAGGAAACTTAATTCTCTACAAAAAAGGTCTCTTAACATTTTGCCATAGCTCGCTTCGTTTCCGAGATATTTGCAGATTTATCTCAAGGGAAGGGGCCTGACGGACATATTTCGAGATATTTCTTCTTCTTGTTGTTCTTCTTCTGCACAGCTAAGCTGGAAGTGGCATTTGCGGCTCGCACTAGTGCAGAGTTGTCTCAAAGAAAGGGGCCACGGTGTTTCTGTATCTCTATTATGTTGGTGCGGCTTCGGAACTTTTAAATATCTCGATATATCTCGAAAACTACGCTTCTGATCAAAAAATATCATAGAACATAAATTGTAGGAAACATAATTCTCTACAAAAAAGGTCTCTTAACATTTTGCCATAGCTCGCTTCGTTTCCGAGATATTTGCAGATATATCTCAAGGGAAGGGGCCTGACGGACATATTTCGAGATATTTCTTCTTCTTGTTGTTCTTCTTCTGCACAGCTAAGCTGGAAGTGGCATTTACAGCTCGCAATAGTGCAGAGTTATCTCAAAGAAAGGGACCACGGTGTTTCTGTATCTCTATTATGTTGGTGCGGCTTCGGAACTTTTAAATATCTTGATATATCTCGAGAACTACGCATCTGATCAAAAAATATCATAGAACATGAAAAGTAGGAAACTTAATTCTCTACAAAAAAGGTCTCTTAACATTTTGCCATAGCTCTTCGTTTCCGAGATATTTGCAGATTTATCTCAAGGGAAGGGGCCTGACGGACATATTTCGAGATATTTCTTCTTCTTGTTGTTCTTCTTCTGCACAGCTAAGCTGGAAGTGGCATTTGCAGCTCGCAATAGAGCAGAGTTATCTCAAAGAAAGGGGCCACGGTGTTTCTGTATCTCTATTATGTTGGTGCGGCTTCGGAACTTTTAAATATCTTGATATATCTCGAGAACTACTCGTCTGATCAAAAAATATCATAGAACATAAAAAGTAGGAAACTCAATTCTCTACAAAAACTGTCTCTTAACGTTTTGCCATAGCTCGCTTCGTTTCCGAGATATTTGCAGATATATCTCAAGGGAAGGGGCCTGACGGACATATTTCGAGATATTTCTTCTTCTTGTTGTTCTTCTTCTGCACAGCTAAGCTGGAAGTGGCATTAGCGGCTCGCACTAGTGCACAGTTATCTCAAAGAAAGGGGCCACGGTGTTTCTGTATCTCTATTATGTTGGTGCGTCTTCGGAACTTTTAAATATCTCGATATATCTCGAAAACTACGCTTCTGATCAAAAAATATCATAGAACATAAATTGTAGGAAACATAATTGTCTACAAAAAACGTCTCTTAACATTTTGCCATAGCTCGCTTCGTTTCCGAGATATTTGCATATTTATCTCAAGGGAAGGGGCCTGACGGACATATTTCGAGATATTTCTTCTTCTTGTTGTTCTTCTTCTGCACAGCTAAGCTGGAAGTGGCATTTGCGGCTCGCACTAGTGCAGAGTTATCTCAAAGAAAGGGGCCACGGTGTTTCTGTATCTCTATTATGTTGGTGCGGCTTCGGAACTTTTAAATATCTCGATATATCTCGAGAACTACTCGTCTGATCAAAAAATATCATAGAACATAAAAAGTAGGAAACTTAATTCTCTACAAAAACTGTCTCTTAACATTTTGCCATAGCTCGCTTCGTTTCCGAGATATTTGCAGATATATCTCAAGGGAAGGGGCCTGACGGACATATTTCGAGATATTTCTTCTTCTTGTTGTTCTTCTTCTGCACAGCTAAGCTGGAAGTGGCATTTACAGCTCGCAATAGTGCAGAGTTATCTCAAAGAAAGGGACCACGGTGTTTCTGTATCTCTATTATGTTGGTGCGGCTTCGGAACTTTTAAATATCTTGATATATCTCGAGAACTACGCATCTGATCAAAAAATATCATAGAACATGAAAAGTAGGAAACTTAATTCTCTACAAAAAAGGTCTCTTAACATTTTGCCATAGCTCTCTTCGTTTCCAAGATATTTGCAGATTTATCTCAAGGGAAGGGGCCTGACGGACATATTTCGAGATATTTCTTCTTCTTGTTGTTCTTCTTCTGCACAGCTAAGCTGGAAGTGGCATTTGCAGCTCGCAATAGAGCAGAGTTATCTCAAAGAAAGGGGCCACGGTGTTTCTGTATCTCTATTATGTTGGTGCGGCTTCGGAACTTTTAAATATCTTGATATATCTCGAGAACTACTCGTCTGATCAAAAAATATCATAGAACATAAAAAGTAGGAAACTTAATTCTCTACAAAAACTGTCTCTTAACATTTTGCCATAGCTCGCTTCGTTTCCGAGATATTTGCAGATATATCTCAAGGGAAGGGGCCTGACGGACATATTTCGAGATATTTCTTCTTCTTGTTGTTCTTCTTCTGCACAGCTAAGCTGGAAGTGGCATTTGCAGCTCGCAATAGTGCAGAGTTATCCCAAAGAAAGGGGCCACGGTGTGTCTGTATCTCTATTATGTTGGTGCGGCTTCGGAACTTTTAAGTATCTCAATATATCTCGAAAACTTCGCTTCTGATCAAAAAATATCATAGAACATAAATTGTAGGAAACATAATTCTCTACAAAAAAGGTCTCTTAACATTTTGCCATAGCTCGCTTCGTTTCCGAGATATTTGCAGATTTATCTCAAGGGAAGGGTCCTGATGGACATATTTCGAGATATTTCTTCTTCTTGTTGTTCTTCTTCTGCACAGCTAAACTGGAAGTGGCATTTCCAGCTCGCAATCGTGCAGGGTTATCTCAAAGAAAGGGGCCACGGTGTTTCTGTACCTCTATTATGTTGGTGCGGCTTCGGAACTTTTAAATATCTTGATATATCTCGAGAACTACGCATCTGATCAAAAAATATCATACTACATAAAAAGTAGGAAACTTAATTCTCTACAAGAAAGGTCTCTAAACATTTTGCCATAGCTCGCTTCGTTTCCGAGATATTTGCAGATTTATCTCAAGGGAAGGGGCGTGACGGACATATTTCGAGATATTTCTTCTTCTTGTTGTTCTTCTTCTGCACAGCTAAGCTGGAAGTGGCATTTGCAGCTCGCAATAGTGCAGAGTTATCCCAAAGAAAGGGGCCACGGTGTGTCTGTATCTCTATTATGTTGGTGCGGCTTCGGAACTTTTAAGTATCTCAATATATCTCGAAAACTTCGCTTCTGATCAAAAAATATCATAGAACATAAATTGTAGGAAACATAATTCTCTACAAAAAAGGTCTCTTAACATTTTGCCATAGCTCGCTTCGTTTCCGAGATATTTGCAGATTTATCTCAAGGGAAGGGTCCTGATGGACATATTTCGAGATATTTCTTCTTCTTGTTGTTCTTCTTCTGCACAGCTAAACTGGAAGTGGCATTTCCAGCTCGCAATCGTGCAGGGTTATCTCAAAGAAAGGGGCCACGGTGTTTCTGTACCTCTATTATGTTGGTGCGGCTTCGGAACTTTTAAATATCTTGATATATCTCGAGAACTGCGCATCTGATCAAAAAAAATCATAGAACATAAAAAGTAGGAAACTTAATTCTCTACAAAAAAGGTCTCTTAACATTTTGCCATAGCTCGCTTCGTTTCCGAGATATTTGCAGATTTATCTCAAGGGAAGGGGCCTAACGGACATATTTCGAGATATTTCTTCTTCTTGTTGTTCTTCTTCTGAACAGCTAAACTGGAAGTGGCATTTCCAGCTCGCAATAGTGCAGAGTTATCTCAAAGAAAGGGGCCACGGTGTTTCTGTACCTCTATTATGTTGGTGCGGCTTCGGAACTTTTAAATATCTTGATATATCTCGAGAACTGCGCATCTGATCAAAAAATATCATAGAACATAAAAAGTAGGAAACTTAATTGTCTACAAAAAAGGTCTCTTAACATTTTGTCATAGCTCGCTTCGTTTCCGAGATATTTGCAGATTTATCTCAAGGGAAGGGGCCTGACGGACATATTTCGAGATATTTCTTCTTCTTGTTGTTCTTCTTCTGCACAGCTAAGCTGGAAGTGGCATTTGCGGCTCGCACTAGTGCAGAG
This sequence comes from Osmia lignaria lignaria, assembly GCF_051020975.1. Taxonomy (NCBI): domain Eukaryota; kingdom Metazoa; phylum Arthropoda; class Insecta; order Hymenoptera; family Megachilidae; genus Osmia; species Osmia lignaria. The sequence continues at coordinate 19,952,278 of NW_027478161.1, forward strand.
TTATCTCAAAGAAAGGGGCCACGGTGTTTCTGTATCTCTATTATGTTGGTGCGGCTTCGGAACTTTTAAATATCTTGATATATCTCGAGAACTACGCATCTGATCAAAAAATATCATAGAACATAAGAAGTAGGAAACTTAATTCTCTACAAAAAAGGTCTCTTAACATTTTGCCATAGCTCGCTTCGTTTCCGAGATATTTGCAGATTTATCTCAACGGAAGGGGCCTGACGGACATATTTCGAGATATTTCTTCTTCTTGTTGTTCTTCTTCTGCACAGCTAAGCTGGAAGTGGCATTTCCGGCTCGCACTAGTGCAGAGTTATCTCAAAGAAAGGGGCCACGGTGTTTCTGTATCTCTATTATGTTGGTGCGGCTTCGGAACTTTTAAATATCTCGATATATCTCGAAAAGTACGCTTCTGATCAAAAAATATCATAGAACATAAATTGTAGGAAACATAATTCTCTACAAAAAACGTCTCTTAACATTTTGCCATAGCTCGCTTCGTTTCCGAGATATTTGCAGATTCAGCTCAAAGGAACGGGCCTGACGGACATATTTCGAGATACTTCTTTTTCTTGTTGTTCTTCCTCTGCACAGCTACGCTGGAAGTGGCATTTGCAGCTCGCAATAATGCAGAGTTATCTCAAAGAAAGGGGCCACGGTGTTTCTGTATCTCTATTATGTTGGTGCGGCTTCGGAACTTTTAAATATCTTGATATATCTCGAGAACTACGCATCTGATCAAAAAATATCATAGAACATAAAAAGTAGGAAACTTAATTCTCTACAAAAAAGGTCTCTTAACATTTTGCCATAGCTCGCTTCGTTTCCGAGATATTTGCAGATTTATCTCAAGGGAAGGGGCCTGACGGACATATTTCGAGATATTTCTTCTTCTTGTTGTTCTTCTTCTGCACAGCTAAGCTGGAAGTGGCATTTGCGGCTCGCACTATTGCAGAGTTATCTCAAAGAAAGGGGCCACGGTGTTTCTGTATCTCTATTATGTTGGTGCGGCTTCGGAACTTTTAAATATCTTGATATATCTCGAGAACTGCGCATCTGATCAAAAAATATCATAGAACATAAAAAGTAGGAAACTTAATTCTCTACAAAAAAGGTCTCTCAACATTTTGCCATAGCTCGCTTCGTTTCCGAGATATTTGTAGATTTATCTCAAGGGAAGGGGCCTAACGGACATATTTCGAGATATTTCTTCTTCTTGTTGTTCTTCTTCTGCACAGCTAAACTGGAAGTGGCATTTCCAGCTCGCAATAGTGCAGAGTTATCTCAAAGAAAGGGGCCACGGTGTTTCTGTATCTCTATTATGTTGGTGCGGCTTCGGAACTTTTAAATATCTTGATATATCTCGAGAACTACGCATCTGATCAAAAAATATCATAGAACATAAAAAGTAGGAAACTTAATTCTCTACAAAAAAGGTCTCTTAACATTTTGCCATAGCTCGCTTCGTTTCCGAGATATTTGCAGATTTATCTCAAGGGAAGGGGCCTAACGGACATATTTCGAGATATTTCTTCTTCTTGTTGTTCTTCTTCTGCACAGCTAAACTGGAAGTGGCATTTCCAGCTCGCAATAGTGCAGAGTTATCTCAAAGAAAGGAGCCACGGTGTTTCTGTATCTCTATTATGTTGGTGCGGCTTCGGAACTTTTAAATATCTTGATATATCTCGAGAACTACGCATCTGATCAAAAAATATCATAGAACATAAAAAGTAGGAAACTTAATTCTCTACAAAAAAGGTCTCTTAACATTTTGGCATAGCTCGCTTCGTTTCCGAGATATTTGCAGATTTATCTCAAGGGAAGGGGCCTAACGGACATATTTCGAGATATTTCTTCTTCTTGTTGTTCTTCTTCTGCACAGCTAAACTGGAAGTGGCATTTCCAGCTCGCAATAGTGCAGAGTTATCTCAAAGAAAGGAGCCACGGTGTTTCTGTATCTCTATTATGTTGGTGCGGCTTCGGAACTTTTAAATATCTTGATATATCTCGAGAACTACGCATCTGATCAAAAAATATCATAGAACATAAAAAGTAGGAAACTTAATTCTCTACAAAAAAGGTCTCTTAACATTTTGCCATAGCTCGCTTCGTTTCCGAGATATTTGCAGATTTATCTCAAGGGAAGGGGCCTGACGGACATATTTCGAGATATTTCTTCTTCTTGTTGTTCTTCTTCTGCACAGCTAAGCTGGAAGTGGCATTTGCGGCTCGCACTATTGCAGAGTTATCTCAAAGAAAGGGGCCACGGTGTTTCTGTATCTCTATTATGTTGGTGCGGCTTCGTAACTTTTAAATATCTAGATATATCTCGAAAACTACGCTTCTGATCAAAAAATATCATAGAACATAAATTGTAGGAAACATAATTCTCTACAAGAAACGTCTCTTAACATTTTGCCATAGCTCGCTTCGTTTCCGAGATATTTGCAGATTCAGCTCAAAGGAACTGGCCTGACGGACATATTTCGAGATATTTCTTCTTCTTGTTGTTCTTCCTCTGCACAGCTAAGCTGGAAGTGGCATTTGCAGCTCGCAATAGTGCAGAGTTATCTCAAAGAAAGGGGCCACGGTGTTTCTGTATCTCTATTATGTTGGTGCGGCTTCGTAACTTTTAAATATCTCGATATATCTCGAAAACTACGCTTCTGATCAAAAAATATCATAGAACATAAATTGTAGGAAACATAATTCTCTACAAAAAAGGTCTCTTAACATTTTGCCATAGCTCGCTTGGTTTCCGAGATATTTGCAGATTTATCTCAAGGGAAGGGGCCTGACGGACATATTTCGAAATATTTCTTCTTCTTGTTGTTCTTCTTCTGCACAGCTGAGCTGGAAGTGGCATTTGCAGGTCGCAATAGTGCAGAGTTATCTCAAAGAAAGGGGCCACGGTGTTTCTGTATCTCTATTATGTTGGTGCGGCTTCGGAACTTTTAAATATCTCGATATATCTCGAAAACTACGCTTCTGATCAAAAAATATCATAGAACGTAAATTGTAGGAAACATTATTCTCTACAAAAAAGGTCTCTTAACATTTTGCCATAGCTCGCTTCGTTTCCGAGATATTTGCAGATTCATCTCAAGGGAAGGGGTCTGACGGACATATTTCGAGATATTTCTTCTTCTTGTTGTTCTTCTTCTGCACAGCTAAGCTCGAAGCGGCATTTGAAGCTCGCAATAGTGCAGAGTTATCTCAAAGAAAGAGGCCACGGTGTTTCTGTACCTCTATTATGTTGGTGCAGCTTCGGAACTTTTAAATATCTTGATATATCTCGAGAACTACGCATCTGATCAAAAAATATCATCGAACATAAAAAGTAGGAAACTTAATTCTCTACAAAAAAGGTCTCTTAACATTTTGCCATAGCTCGCTTCGTTTCCGAGATATTTGCAGATTTATCTCAAGGGAAGGGGCCTGACGGACATATTTCGAGATATTTCTTCTTCTTGTTGTTCTTCTTCTGCACAGCTAAGCTGGAAGTGGCATTTGCAGGTCGCAATAGTGCAGAGTTATCTCAAAGAAAGGGGCCACGGTGTTTCTGTATCTCTATTATGTTGGTGCGGCTTCGGAACTTTTAAATATCTCGATATATCTCGAAAACTACGCTTCTGATCAAAAAATATCATAGAACGTAAATTGTAGGAAACATTATTCTCTACAAAAAAGGTCTCGTAACATTTTACCATAGCTCGCTTCGTTTCCGAGATATTTGCAGATTCATCTCAAGGGAAGGGGTCTGACGGACATATTTCGAGATATTTCTTCTTCTTGTTGTTCTTCTTCTGCACAGCTAAGCTCGAAGCGGCATTTGAAGCTCGCACTATTGCAGAGTTATCTCAAAGAAAGGGGCCACGGTGTTTCTGTATCTCTATTATGTTGGTGCGGCTTCGTAACTTTTAAATATCTAGATATATCTCGAAAACTACGCTTCTGATCAAAAAATATCATAGAACATAAATTGTAGGAAACATAATTCTCTACAAGAAACGTCTCTTAACATTTTGCCATAGCTCGCTTCGTTTCCGAGATATTTGCAGATTCAGCTCAAAGGAACTGGCCTGACGGACATATTTCGAGATATTTCTTCTTCTTGTTGTTCTTCCTCTGCACAGCTAAGCTGGAAGTGGCATTTGCAGCTCGCAATAGTGCAGAGTTATCTCAAAGAAAGGGGCCACGGTGTTTCTGTATCTCTATTATGTTGGTGCGGCTTCGTAACTTTTAAATATCTCGATATATCTCGAAAACTACGCTTCTGATCAAAAAATATCATAGAACATAAATTGTAGGAAACATAATTCTCTACAAAAAAGGTCTCTTAACATTTTGCCATAGCTCGCTTGGTTTCCGAGATATTTGCAGATTTATCTCAAGGGAAGGGGCCTGACGGACATATTTCGAGATATTTCTTCTTCTTGTTGTTCTTCTTCTGCACAGCTAAGCTGGAAGTGGCATTTGCGGCTCGCACTAGTGCAGAGTTATCTCAAAGAAAGGGGCCACGGTGTTTCTGTATCTGTATTATGTTGGTGCGGCTTCGGAACTTTTAAATATCTTGATATATCTCGAGAACTACGCATCTGATCAAAAAATATCATAGAACATAAAAAGTAGGAAACTTAATTCTCTACAAAAAAGGTCTCTTAACATTTTGCCATAGCTCGCTTCGTTTCCGAGATATTTGCAGATTTATCTCAAGGGAAGGGGCCTGACGGACATATTTCGAAATATTTCTTCTTCTTGTTGTTCTTCTTCTGCACAGCTGAGCTGGAAGTGGCATTTGCAGGTCGCAATAGTGCAGAGTTATCTCAAAGAAAGGGGCCACGGTGTTTCTGTATCTCTATTATGTTGGTGCGGCTTCGGAACTTTTAAATATCTCGATATATCTCGAAAACTACGCTTCTGATCAAAAAATATCATAGAACGTAAATTGTAGGAAACATTATTCTCTACAAAAAAGGTCTCTTAACATTTTGCCATAGCTCGCTTCGTTTCCGAGATATTTGCAGATTCATCTCAAGGGAAGGGGTCTGACGGACATATTTCGAGATATTTCTTCTTCTTGTTGTTCTTCTTCTGCACAGCTAAGCTCGAAGCGGCATTTGAAGCTCGCAATAGTGCAGAGTTATCTCAAAGAAAGAGGCCACGGTGTTTCTGTACCTCTATTATGTTGGTGCAGCTTCGGAACTTTTAAATATCTTGATATATCTCGAGAACTACGCATCTGATCAAAAAATATCATCGAACATAAAAAGTAGGAAACTTAATTCTCTACAAAAAAGGTCTCTTAACATTTTGCCATAGCTCGCTTCGTTTCCGAGATATTTGCAGATTTATCTCAAGGGAAGGGGCCTGACGGACATATTTCGAGATATTTCTTCTTCTTGTTGTTCTTCTTCTGCACAGCTAAGCTGGAAGTGGCATTTGCAGGTCGCAATAGTGCAGAGTTATCTCAAAGAAAGGGGCCACGGTGTTTCTGTATCTCTATTATGTTGGTGCGGCTTCGGAACTTTTAAATATCTCGATATATCTCGAAAACTACGCTTCTGATCAAAAAATATCATAGAACGTAAATTGTAGGAAACATTATTCTCTACAAAAAAGGTCTCGTAACATTTTACCATAGCTCGCTTCGTTTCCGAGATATTTGCAGATTCATCTCAAGGGAAGGGGTCTGACGGACATATTTCGAGATATTTCTTCTTCTTGTTGTTCTTCTTCTGCACAGCTAAGCTCGAAGCGGCATTTGAAGCTCGCAATAGTGCAGAGTTATCTCAAAGAAAGAGGCCACGGTGTTTCTGTACCTCTATTATGTTGGTGCAGCTTCGGAACTTTTAAATATCTTGATATATCTCGAGAACTACGCATCTGATCAAAAAATATCATCGAACATAAAAAGTAGGAAACTTAATTCTCTACAAAAAAGGTCTCTTAACATTTTGCCATAGCTCGCTTCGTTTCCGAGATATTTGCAGATTTATCTCAAGGGAAGGGGCCTGACGGACATATTTCGAGATATTTCTTCTTCTTGTTGTTCTTCTTCTGCACAGCTAAGCTGGAAGTGGCATTTGCAGGTCGCAATAGTGCAGAGTTATCTCAAAGAAAGGGGCCACGGTGTTTCTGTATCTCTATTATGTTGGTGCGGCTTCGGAACTTTTAAATATCTCGATATATCTCGAAAACTACGCTTCTGATCAAAAAATATCATAGAACGTAAATTGTAGGAAACATTATTCTCTACAAAAAAGGTCTCGTAACATTTTACCATAGCTCGCTTCGTTTCCGAGATATTTGCAGATTCATCTCAAGGGAAGGGGTCTGACGGACATATTTCGAGATATTTCTTCTTCTTGTTGTTCTTCTTCTGCACAGCTAAGCTCGAAGCGGCATTTGAAGCTCGCAATAGTGCAGAGTTATCTCAAAGAAAGAGGCCACGGTGTTTCTGTACCCCTATTATGTTGGTGCGGCTTCGGAACTTTTAAATATCTTGATATATCTCGAGAACTACGCATCTGATCAAAAAATATCATACTACATAAAAAGTAGGAAACTTAATTCTCTACAAGAAAGGTCTCTAAACATTTTGCCATAGCTCGCTTCGTTTCCGAGATATTTGCAGATTTATCTCAAGGGAAGGGGCGTGACGGACATATTTCGAGATATTTCTTCTTCTTGTTGTTCTTCTTCTGCACAGCTAAGCTGGAAGTGGCATTTGCGGCTCGCACTATTGCAGAGTTATCTCAAAGAAAGGGGCCACGGTGTTTCTGTATCTCTATTATGTTGGTGCGGCTTCGGAACTTTTAAATATCTCGATATATCTCGAAAACTACGCTTCTAATCAAAAAATATCATAGAACATAAATTGTAGGAAACATAATTCTCTACAAAAAAGGTCTCTCAACATTTTGCCACAGCTCGCTTCGTTTCCGAGATATTTGCAGATATATCTCAAGGGCAGGGGCCTGACGGACATATTTCGAGATATTTCTTCTTCTTGTTGTTCTTCTTCTGCACAGCTAAGCTGGAAGTGGCATTTACAGCACGCAATAGTGCAGAGTTATCTCAAAGAAAGGGGCCACGGTGTTTCTGTATCTCTATTATGTTGGTGCGGCTTCGGAACTTTTAAATATCTTGATATATCTCGAGAACTGCGCATCTGATCAAAAAATATCATAGAACATAAAAAGTAGGAAACTTAATTCTCTACAAAAAAGGTCTCTTAACATTTTGCCATAGCTCGCTTCGTTTCCGAGATATTTGCAGATTTATCTCAAGGGAAGGGGCCTAACGGATATATTTCGAGATATTTCTTCTTCTTGTTGTTCTTCTTCTGCACAGCTAAGCTGGAAGTGGCATTTGCGGCTCGCACTATTGCAGAGTTATCTCAAAGAAAGGGGCCACGGTGTTTCTGTATCTCTATTATGTTGGTGCGGCTTCGGAACTTTTAAATATCTTGATATATCTCGAGAACTGCGCATCTGATCAAAAAATATCATAGAACATAAAAAGTAGGAAACTTAATTCTCTACAAAAAAGGTCTCTCAACATTTTGCCATAGCTCGCTTCGTTTCCGAGATATTTGCAGATTTATCTCAAGGGAAGGGGCCTAACGGACATATTTCGAGATATTTCTTCTTCTTGTTGTTCTTCTTCTGCACAGCTAAACTGGAAGTGGCATTTCCAGCTCGCAATAGTGCAGAGTTATCTCAAAGAAAGGGGCCACGGTGTTTCTGTATCTCTATTATGTTGGTGCGGCTTCGGAACTTTTAAATATCTTGATATATCTCGAGAACTACGCATCTGATCAAAAAATATCATAGAACATAAAAAGTAGGAAACTTAATTCTCTACAAAAAAGGTCTCTTAACATTTTGCCATAGCTCTCTTCGTTTCCGAGATATTTGCAGATTTATCTCAAGGGAAGGGGCCTAACGGACATATTTCGAGATATTTCTTCTTCTTGTTGTTCTTCTTCTGCACAGCTAAACTGGAAGTGGCATTTCCAGCTCGCAATAGTGCAGAGTTATCTCAAAGAAAGGAGCCACGGTGTTTCTGTATCTCTATTATGTTGGTGCGGCTTCGGAACTTTTAAATATCTTGATATATCTCGAGAACTACGCATCTGATCAAAAAATATCATAGAACATAAAAAGTAGGAAACTTAATTCTCTACAAAAAAGGTCTCTTAACATTTTGCCATAGCTCGCTTCGTTTCCGAGATATTTGCAGATTTATCTCAAGGGAAGGGGCCTGACGGACATATTTCGAGATATTTCTTCTTCTTGTTGTTCTTCTTCTGCACAGCTAAGCTGGAAGTGGCATTTGCGGCTCGCACTAGTGCAGAGTTATCTCAAAGAAAGGGGCCACGGTGTTTCTGTATCTGTATTATGTTGGTGCGGCTTCGGAACTTTTAAATATCTTGATATATCTCGAGAACTACGCATCTGATCAAAAAATATCATAGAACATAAAAAGTAGGAAACTTAATTCTCTACAAAAAAGGTCTCTTAACATTTTGCCATAGCTCGCTTCGTTTCCGAGATATTTGCAGATTTATCTCAAGGGAAGGGGCCTGACGGACATATTTCGAGATATTTCTTCTTCTTGTTGTTCTTCTACTGCACAGCTAAGCTGGAAGTGGCATTTGCGGCTCGCACTATTGCAGAGTTATCTCAAAGAAAGGGGCCACGGTGTTTCTGTATCTCTATTATGTTGGTGCGGCTTCGTAACTTTTAAATATCTAGATATATCTCGAAAACTACGCTTCTGATCAAAAAATATCATAGAACATAAATTGTAGGAAACATAATTCTCTACAAAAAAGGTCTCTTAACATTTTGCCATAGCTCGCTTGGTTTCCGAGATATTTGCAGATATATCTCAAGGGCAGGGGCCTGACGGACATATTTCGAGATATTTCTTCTTCTTGTTGTTCTTCTTCTGCACAGCTAAGCTGGAAGTGGCATTTACAGCTCGCAATAGTGCAGAGTTATCTCAAAGAAAGGGGCCACGGTGTTTCTGTATCTCTATTATGTTGGTGCGGTTTCGGAACTTTTAAATATCTTGATATATCTCGAGAACTACGCATCTGATCAAAAAATATCATAGAACATAAAAAGTAGGAAACTTAATTCTCTACAAAAAAGGTCTCTTAACATTTTGCCATAGCTCGCTTCGTTTCCGAGATATTTGCAGATTTATCTCAAGGGAAGGGGCCTGACGGACATATTTCGAAATATTTCTTCTTCCTGTTGTTCTTCTTCTGCACAGCTAAGCTGGAAGTGGCATTTGCGGCTCGCACTATTGCAGAGTTATCTCAAAGAAAGGGGCCACGGTGTTTCTGTATCTCTATTATGTTGGTGCGGCTTCGTAACTTTTAAATATCTCGATATATCTCGAAAACTACGCATCTGATCCAAAAATATCATAGAACATAAAAAGTAGGAAACTTAATTCTCTACAAAAAAGGTCTCGTAACATTTTGCCATAGCTCGCTTCGTTTCCGAGATATTTGCAGATTTATCTCAAGGGAAGGGGCCTGACGGACATATTTCGAAATATTTCTTCTTCTTGTTGTTCTTCTTCTGCACAGCTAAGCTGGAAGTGGCATTTGCAGCTCGCAATAGTGCAGAGATATCTCAAAGAAAGGGGCCACGGTGTTTCTGTATCTCTATTATGTTGGTGCGGCTTCGGAACTTTTAAGTATCTCGATATATCTCGAAAACTACGCTTCTGATCAAAAAATATCATAGAACATAAATTGTAGGAAACATAATTCTCTACAAAAAACGTCTCTTAACATTTTGCCATAGCTCGCTTCGTTTCCGAGATATTTGCAGATTCAGCTCAAAGGAACTGGCCTGACGGACATATTTCGAGATATTTCTTCTTCTTGTTGTTCTTCCTCTGCACAGCTAAGCTGGAAGTGGCATTTGCGGCTCGCACTAGTGCAGAGTTATCTCAAAGAAAGGGGCCACGGTGTTTCTGTATCTCTATTATGTTGGTGCGGCTTCGGAACTTTTAAATATCTCGATATATCTCGAAAACTACGCTTCTGATCAAAAAATATCATAGAGCGTAAATTGTAGGAAACATTATTCTCTACAAAAAAGGTCTCTTAACATTTTGCCATAGCTCGCTTCGTTTCCGAGATATTTGCAGATATATCTCAAGGGAAGCGGCCTGACGGACATATTTCGAGATATTTCTTCTTCTTGTTGTTCTTCTTCTGCACAGCTAAGCTGGAAGTGGCATTTGCAGCTCGCACTAGTGCAGAGTTATCTCAAAGAAAGGGGCCACGGTGTTTCTGTATCTCTATTATGTTGGTGCGGCTTCGGAACTTTTAAATATCTCGATATATCTCGAAAACTACGCTTCTGATCAAAAAATATCATAGAACCTAAATTGTAGGAAACATAATTCTCTACAAAAAAGGTCTCTTAATATTTTGCCATAGCTCGCTTCGTTTCCGAGATATTTGCAGATATATCTCAAGGGAAGGGGCCTGACGGACATATTTCGAGATATTTCTTCTTCTTGTTGTTCTTCTTCTGCACAGCTAAGCTGGAAGTGGCATTTGCAGCTCGCAATAGTGCAGAGTTATCTCAAAGAAAGAGGCCACGGTGTTTCTGTATCTCTATTATGTTGGTGCGGCTTCGGAACTTTTAAATATCTTGATATATCTCGAGACCTACGCGTCTGATCAAAAAATATCATAGAACATAAAAAGTAGGAAACATAATTCTCTACAAAAACGGTCTCTTAACATTTTGCCATAGCTCGCTTCGTTTCCGAGATATTTGCAGATATATCTCAAAGGAAGGGGCCTGACGGACATATTTCGAGATATTTCTTCTTCTTGTTGTTCTTCTTCTGCACAGCTAAGCTGGAAGTGGCATTTGCAGCTCGCAATAGTGCAGAGTTATCTCAAAGAAAGAGGCCACGGTGTTTCTGTATCTCTATTATGTTGGTGCGGCTTCGGAACTTTTAAATATCTCGATATATCTCGAAAACTACGCTTCTGATCAAAAAATATCATAGAACATAAATTGTAGGAAACATAATTCTCTACAAAAAACGTCTCTTAACATTTTGCCATAGCTCGCTTCGTTTCCGAGATATTTGCAGATTCAGCTCAAAGGAACTGGCCTGACGGACATATTTCGAGATATTTCTTCTTCTTGTTGTTCTTCTTCTGCACAGCTAAGCTCGAAGCGGCATTTGCAGCTCGCAATAGTGCAGAGTTATCTCAAAGAAAGAGGCCACGGTGTTTCTGTACCTCTATTATGTTGGTGCAGTTTCGGAACTTTTAAATATCTTGATATATCTCGAGAACTACGCATCTGATCAAAAAATATCATCGAACATAAAAAGTAGGAAACTTAATTCTCTACAAAAAAGGTCTCTTAACATTTTGCCATAGTTCGCTTCGTTTCCGAGATATTTGCAGATTCATCTCAAGGGAAGGGGTCTGACGGACATATTTCGAGATATTTCTTCTTCTGCACAGCTAAGCTCGAAGTGGCATTTGCAGCTCGCAATAGTGCATAGTTATCTCAAAGAAAGAGGCCACGGTGTTTCTGTACCGCTATTATGTTGGTGCAGCTTCGGAACTTTTAAATATCTTGATATATCTCGAGAACTACGCATCTGATCAAAAAATATCATCGAGCTTAAAAAGTAGGAAACTTAATTCTCTACAAAAAAGGTCTCTTAACATTTTGCCATAGCTCGCTTCGTTTCCGAGATATTTGCAGATTTATCTCAAGGGAAGTGGCCTGACGGACATATTTCGAGATATTTCTTCTTCTTGTTGTTCTTCTTCTGCACAGCTAAGCTGGAAGTGGCATTTGCAGCTCGCAATAGTGCAGAGTTATCCCAAAGAAAGGGGCCACGGTGTTTCTGTATCTCTATTATGTTTGTGCGGCTTCGGAACTTTTAAATATCTCGATATATCTCGAAAACTACGCTTCTGATAAAAAATATCATACAACATAAAAAGTAGGAAACTTAATTCTCTACAAAAAAGGTCTCTTAACGTTTTGCAATAGCTCGCTTCGTTTCCGAGATATTTGCAGATTTATCTCAAGGGAAGGGGTCTAACGGACATATTTCGAGATATTTCTTCTTCTTGTTGTTCTTCTTCTGCACAGCTAAGCTGGAAGTGGCATTTGCGGCTCTCACTAGTGCAGAGTTATCTCAAAGAAAGGGGCCACGGTGTTTCTGTATCTCTATTATGTTGGTGCGGCTTCGGAACTTTAAATATCTCGATATATCTCGAAAACTACGCTTCTGATCAAAAACTATCATAGAACATAAATTGTAGGAAACATAATTCTCTACAAAAAAGGTCTCTGAATATTTTGCCATAGCTCGCTTGGTTTCCGAGATATTTGCAGATTTATCTCAAGGGAAGGGGCCTGCCGGACATATTTCGAGATATTTCTTCTTCTTGTTGTTCTTCTTCTGCACAGCTAAGCTGGAAGTGGCATTTGCGGCTCGCACTAGTGTAGAGTTATCTCAAAGAAAGGGGCCACGGTGTTTCTGTATCTCTATTATGTTGGTGCGGCTTCGGAACTTTTAAATATCTCGATATATCTCGAAAACTACGCTTCTGATCAAAAAATATCATAGAGCATAAATTGTAGGAAACATAATTCTCTACAAAAAACGTATCTTAACATTTTGCCATTGCTCGCTTCGTTTCCGAGATATTTGCAGATTCAGCTCAAAGGAACGGGCCTGACGGACATATTTCGAGATACTTCTTCTTCTTGTTGTTCTTCCTCTGCACAGCTAAGCTGGAAGTGGCATTTGCAGCTCGCAATAGTGCAGAGTTATCTCAAAGAAAGGGGCCACGGTGTTTCTGTATCTCTATTATGTTGGTGCGGCTTCGGAACTTTTAAATATCTTGATATATCTCGAGAACTACGCATCTGATCAAAAAATATCATAGAACATAAAAAGTAGAAAACTTAATTCTCTACAAAAAAGGTCTCTTAACATTTTGCCATAGCTCGCTTCGTTTCCGAGATATTTGCAGATTTATCTCAAGGGAAGGGGCCTGACGGACATATTTCGAGATATTTCTTCTTCTTGTTGTTCTTCTTCTGCACAGCTAAGCTGGAAGTGGCATTTGCAGCTCGCACTAGTGCAGAGTTATCTCAAAGAAAGGGGCCACGGTGTTTCTGTATCTCTATTATGTTGGTGCGGCTTCGGAACTTTTAAATATCTCGATATATCTCGAAAACTACGCTTCTGATCCAAAAATATCATAGAACATAAATTGTAGGAAGCATAATTCTCTACAAAAAAGGTCTCTTAACATTTTGCCATAGCTCGCTTCGTTTCCGAGATATTTGCAGATTCAGCTCAAAGGAACTGGCCTGACGGACATATTTCGAGATATTTCTTCTTCTTGTTGTTCTTCTTCTGCACAGCTAAGCTCGAAGCGGCATTTGCAGCTCGCAATAGTGCAGAGTTATCTCAAAGAAAGAGGCCACGGTGTTTCTGTACCTCTATTATGTTGGTGCAGTTTCGGAACTTTTAAATATCTTGATATATCTCGAGAACTACGCATCTGATCAAAAAATATCATCGAACATAAAAAGTAGGAAACTTAATTCTCTACAAAAAAGGTCTCTTAACATTTTGCCATAGTTCGCTTCGTTTCCGAGATATTTGCAGATTCATCTCAAGGGAAGGGGTCTGACGGACATATTTCGAGATATTTCTTCTTCTGCACAGCTAAGCTCGAAGTGGCATTTGCAGTTCGCAATAGTGCAGAGTTATCTCAAAGAAAGAGGCCACGGTGTTTCTGTACCTCTATTATGTTGGTGCAGCTTCGGAACTTTTAAATATCTTGATATATCTCGAGAACTACGCATCTGATCAAAAAATATCATCGAACTTAAAAAGTAGGAAACTTAATTCTCTACAAAAAAGGTCTCTTAACATTTTGCCATAGCTCGCTTCGTTTCCGAGATATTTGCAGATTTATCTCAAGGGAAGTGGCCTGACGGACATATTTCGAGATATTTCTTCTTCTTGTTGTTCTTCTTCTGCACAGCTAAGCTGGAAGTGGCATTTGCAGCTCGCAATAGTGCAGAGTTATCCCAAAGAAAGGGGCCACGGTGTTTCTGTATCTCTATTATGTTTGTGCGGCTTCGGAACTTTTAAATATCTCGATATATCCCGAAAACTACGCTTCTGATAAAAAATATCATACAACATAAAAAGTAGGAAACTTAATTCTCTACAAGAAAGGTCTCTTAACGTTTTGCAATAGCTCGCTTCGTTTCCGAGATATTTGCAGATTTATCTCAAGGGAAGGGGTCTAACGGACATATTTCGAGATATTTCTTCTTCTTGTTGTTCTTCTTCTGCACAGCTAAGCTGGAAGTGGCATTTGCGGCTCTCACTAGTGCAGAGTTATCTCAAAGAAAGGGGCCACGGTGTTTCTGTATCTCTATTATGTTGGTGCGGCTTCGGAACTTTAAATATCTCGATATATCTCGAAAACTACGCTTCTGATCAAAAACTATCATAGAACATAAATTGTAGGAAACATAATTCTCTACAAAAAAGGTCTCTGAACATTTTGCCATAGCTCGCTTGGTTTCCGAGATATTTGCAGATTTATCTCAAGGGAAGGGGCCTGCCGGACATATTTCGAGATATTTCTTCTTCTTGTTGTTCTTCTTCTGCACAGCTAAGCTGGAAGTGGCATTTGCGGCTCGCACTAGTGTAGAGTTATCTCAAAGAAAGGGGCCACGGTGTTTCTGTATCTCTATTATGTTGGTGCGGCTTCGGAACTTTTAAATATCTCGATATATCTCGAAAACTACGCTTCTGATCAAAAAATATCATAGAGCATAAATTGTAGGAAACATAATTCTCTACAAAAAACGTATCTTAACATTTTGCCATTGCTCGCTTCGTTTCCGAGATATTTGCAGATTCAGCTCAAAGGAACGGGCCTGACGGACATATTTCGAGATACTTCTTCTTCTTGTTGTTCTTCCTCTGCACAGCTAAGCTGGAAGTGGCATTTGCAGCTCGCAATAGTGCAGAGTTATCTCAAAGAAAGGGGCCACGGTGTTTCTGTATCTCTATTATGTTGGTGCGGCTTCGGAACTTTTAAATATCTTGATATATCTCGAGAACTACGCATCTGATCAAAAAATATCATAGAACATAAAAAGTAGAAAACTTAATTCTCTACAAAAAAGGTCTCTTAACATTTTGCCATAGCTCGCTTCGTTTCCGAGATATTTGCAGATTTATCTCAAGGGAAGGGGCCTGACGGACATATTTCGAGATATTTCTTCTTCTTGTTGTTCTTCTTCTGCACAGCTAAGCTGGAAGTGTCATTTGCGGCTCGCACTAGTGCAGAGTTATCTCAACGAAAGGGGCCACGGTGTTTCTGTATCTCTATTATGTTGGTGCGGCTTCGGAACTTTTAAATATCTCGATATATCTCGAAAACTACGCTTCTGATCCAAAAATATCATAGAACATAAATTGTAGGAAGCATAATTCTCTACAAAAAAGGTCTCTTAACATTTTGCCATAGCTCGCTTCGTTTCCGAGATATTTGCAGATATATCTCAAGGGAAGCGGCCTGACGGACATATTTCGAGATATTTCTTCTTCTTGTTGTTCTTCTTCTGCACAGCTAAGCTGGAAGTGGCATTTGCAGCTCGCACTAGTGCAGAGTTATCTCAAAGAGAGGGGCCACGGTGTTTCTGTATCTCTATTATGTTGGTGCGGCTTCGGAACTTTTAAATATCTCGATATATCTCGAAAACTACGCTTCTGATAAAAAATATCATACAACATAAAAAGTAGGAAACTTAATTCTCTACAAAAAAGGTCTCTTAACGTTTTGCAATAGCTCGCTTCGTTTCCGAGATATTTGCAGATTTATCTCAAGGGAAGGGTCCTGACGGACATATTTCGAGATATTTCTTCTTCTTGTTGTTCTTCTTCTGCACAGCTAAACTGGAAGTGGCATTTCCAGCTCGCAATAGTGCAGAGTTATCCCAAAGAAAGGGGCCACGATGTTTCTGTATCTCTATTATGTTGGTGCGGCTTCGGAACTTTTAAATATCTCGATATATCTCGAAAACTACGCTTCTGATCAAAAAATATCATAGAACATAAATTGTAGGAAACATAATTCTCTACAAAAAACGTCTCTTAACATTTTGCCATAGCTCGCTTCGTTTCCGAGATATTTGCAGATTCAGCTCAAAGGAACTGGCCTGACGGACATATTTCGAGATATTTCTTCTTCTTGTTGTTCTTCTTCTGCACAGCTAAGCTCGAAGCGGCATTTGCAGCTCGCAATAGTGCAGAGTTATCTCAAAGAAAGAGGCCACGGTGTATCTGTACCTCTATTATGTTGGTGCAGCTTCGGAACTTTTAAATATCTTGATATATCTCGAGAACTACGCATCTGATCAAAAAATATCATCGAACATAAAAAGTAGGAAACTTAATTCTCTACAAAAAAGGTCTCTTAACATTTTGCCATAGTTCGCTTCGTTTCCGAGATATTTGCAGATTCATCGCAAGGGAAGGGGTCTGACGGACATATTTCGAGATATTTCTTCTTCTGCACAGCTAAGCTCGAAGTGGCATTTGCAGCTCGCAATAGTGCAGAGTTATCTCAAAGAAAGAGGCCACGGTGTTTCTGTACCTCTATTATGTTGGTGCAGCTTCGGAACTTTTAAATATCTTGATATATCTCGAGAACTACGCATCTGATCAAAAAATATCATCGAACTTAAAAAGTAGGAAACTTAATTCTCTACAAAAAAGGTCTCTTAACATTTTGCCATAGCTCGCTTCGTTTCCGAGATATTTGCAGATTTATCTCAAGGGAAGTGGCCTGACGGACATATTTCGAGATATTTCTTCTTCTTGTTGTTCTTCTTCTGCACAGCTAAACTGGAAGTGGCATTTCCAGCTCGCAATAGTGCAGAGTTATCCCAAAGAAAGGGGCCACGATGTTTCTGTATCTCTATTATGTTGGTGCGGCTTCGGAACTTTTAAATATCTCGATATATCTCGAAAACTACGCTTCTGATCAAAAAATATCATACAACATAAATTGTAGGAAACATAATTCTCTACAAAAAAGGTCTCTTAACATTTTGCCATAGCTCGCTTCGTTTCCGAGATATTTGCAGATTTATCTCAAGGGAAGGGGCCTGACGGACATATTTCGAGATATTTCTTCCTCTTGTTGTTCTTCTTCTGCACAGCTAAGCTGGAAGTGGCATTTGCAGCGCGCAATAGTGCTGAGTTATCTCAAAGAAAGGGGCCACGGTGTTTCTGTATCTCTATTATGTTGGTGCGGCTTCGGAACTTTTAAATATCTTGATATATCTCGAGAACTACGCATCTGATCAAAAAATATCATACTACATAAAAAGTAGGAAACTTAATTCTCTACAAGAAAGGTCTCTAAACATTTTGCCATAGCTCGCTTCGTTTCCGAGATATTTGCAGATTTATCTCAAGGGAAGGGGCCTGACGGACATATTTCGAGATATTTCTTCTTCTTGTTGTTCTTCTTCTGCACAGCTAAGCTGGAAGTGGCATTTGCAGCTCGCAATAGTGCAGAGTTATCTCAAAGAGAGGGGCCACGGTGTTTCTGTATCTCTATTATGTTGGTGCGGCTTCGGAACTTTTAAGTATCTTGATCTATCTCGAGAACTACGCATCTGATCAAAAAATATCATAGAAGATAAAAAGTAGGAAACTTAATTCTCTACAAAAAAGGTCTCTTAACATTTCGCCATAGCTAGCATCGTTTCCGAGATATTTGCAGATTTATCTCAAGGGAAGGGGCCTGTCGGACATATTTCGAGATATTTCTTCTTCTTGTTGCTCTTCTTCTGCACAGCTAAGCTGGACGTGGCATTTGCGGCTCGCACTAGTGCAGAGTTATCTCAAAGAAAGGGGCCACGGTGTTTCTGTATCTCTATTATGTTGGTGCGGCTTCGGAACTTTTAAGTATCTTGATATATCTCGAGAACTGCGCATCTGATCAAAAAATATCATAGAACATAAAAAGTAGGAAACTTAATTCTCTACAAAAAAGGTCTCTTAACATTTTGCCATAGCTCGCTTCGTTTCCGAGATATTTGCAGATTCAGCTCAAAGGAACTGGCCTGACGGACATATTTCGAGATATTTCTTCTTCTTGTTGTTCTTCTTCTGCACAGCTAAGCTGGAAGTGGCATTTGCGGCTCGCACTGGTGCACAGTTATCTCAAAGAAAGGGGCCACGGTGTTTCTGTATCTCTATTATGTTGGTGCGTCTTCGGAACTTTTAAATATCTCGATATATCTCGAAGACTACGCTTCTGATCAAAAAATATCATAGAACATAAATTGTAGGAAACATAATTCTCTACAAAAAACGTCTCTTAACATTTTGCCATAGCTCGCTTCGTTTCCGAGATATTTGCATATTTATCTCAGGGGAAGGGGCTTGACGGACATATTTCGAGATATTTCTTCTTCTTGTTGTTCTTCTTCTGCACAGCTAAGCTGGAAGTGGCATTTGCGGCTCGCACTAGTGCAGAGTTATCTCAAAGAATGGGGCCACGGTGTTTCTGTATCTCTATTATGTTGGTGCGGCTTCGGAACTTTTAAATATCTTGATATATCTCGAGAACTACGCATCTGATCAAAAAATATCATAGAACATAAAAAGTAGGAAACTTAATTCTCTACAAAAAAGGTCTCTTAACATTTTGCCAGAGCTCGCTTCGTTTCCGAGATATTTGCAGATTTATCTCAAGGGAAGGGGCCTAACGGACATATTTCGAGATATTTCTTCTTCTTGTTGTTCTTCTTCTGCACAGCTAAACTGGAAGTGGCATTTCCAGCTCGCAATAGTGCAGAGTTATCTCAAAGAAAGGGGCCACGGTGTTTCTGTATCTCTATTATGTTGGTGCGGCTTCGGAACTTTTAAATATCTTGATATATCTCGAGAACTACGCATCTGATCAAAAAATATCATAGAACATAAAAAGTAGGAAACTTAATTCTCTACAAAAAAGGTCTCTTAACATTTTGCCATAGCTCGCTTCGTTTCCGAGATATTTGCAGATTCAGCTCAAAGGAACTGGCCTGACGGACATATTTCGAGATATTTCTTCTTCTTGTTGTTCTTCTTCTGCACAGCTAAGCTGGAAGTGGCATTTGCGGCTCGCACTAGTGCAGAGTTATCTCAAAGAAAGGGGCCACGGTGTTTCTGTATCTCTATTATGTTGGTGCGGCTTCGGAAATTTTAAATATCTCGATATATCTCGAAAACTACGCTTCTGATCAAAACATATCATAGAACATAAATTGTAGGAAACATAATTCTCTACAAAAAATGTCTCTTAACATTTTGCCATAGCTCGCTTCGTTTCCGAGATATTTGCAGATATATCTCAAGGGAAGGGGCCTGACGGACATATTTCGAGATATTTCTTCTTCTTGTTGTTCTTCCTCTGCACAGCTAAGCTGGAAGTGGCATTTGCAGCTCGCAATAGTGCAGAGTTATCTCAAAGAAAGGGGCCACGGTGTTCCTGTATCTCTATTATGTTGGTGCGGCTTCGGAACTTTTAAATATCTTGATATATCTCGAGAACTACGCATCTGATCAAAAAATATCATAGAACATAAAAAGTAGGAAACTTAATTCTCTACAAAAAAGGTCTCTTAACATTTTGCCATAGCTCGCTTCGTTTCCGAGATATTTGCAGATTTATCTCAAGGGAAGGGGCCTAACGGACATATTTCGAGATATTTCTTCTTCTTGTTGTTCTTCTTCTGCACAGCTAAACTGGAAGTGGCATTTCCAGCTCGCAATAGTGCAGAGTTATCTCAAAGAAAGGGGCCACGGTGTTTCTGTATCTCTATTATGTTGGTGCGGCTTCGGAACTTTTAAATATCTTGATATATCTCGAGAACTACGCATCTGATCAAAAAATATCATAGAACATAAAAAGTAGGAAACTTAATTCTCTACAAAAAAGGTCTCTTAACATTTTGCCATAGCTCGCTTCGTTTCCGAGATATTTGCAGATTCAGCTCAAAGGAACTGGCCTGACGGACATATTTCGAGATATTTCTTCTTCTTGTTGTTCTTCCTCTGCACAGCTAAGCTGGAAGTGGCATTTGCAGCTCGCAATATTGCAGAGTTATCTCACAGAAAGGGGCCACGGTGTTTCTGTATCTCTATTATGTTGGTGCGGCTTCGGAACTTTTAAATATCTTGATATATCTCGAGAACTAAACATCTGATCAAAAAATATCATAGAACATAAAAAGTAGGAAACTTAATTCTCTACAAAAAAGGTCTCTTAACATTTTGCCATAGCTCGCTTCGTTTCCGAGATATTTGCAGATTCAGCTCAAAGGAACTGGCCTGACGGACATATTTCGAGATATTTCTTCTTCTTGTTGTTCTTCTTCTGCACAGCTAAGCTGGAAGTGGCATTTGCGGCTCGCACTAGTGCAGAGTTATCTCAAAGAAAGGGGCCACGGTGTTTCTGTATCTCTATTATGTTGGTGCGGCTTCGGAACTTTTAAATATCTCGATATATCTCGAAAACTACGCTTCTGATCAAAAAATATCATAGAACATAAAAAGTAGGAAACTTAATTCTCTACGAAAAAGGTCTCTTAACATTTTGCCATAGCTCGCTTCGTTTCCGAGATATTTGCAGATTTATCTCAAGGGAAGGGGCCTAACGGACATATTTCGAGATATTTCTTCTTCTTGTTGTTCTTCTTCTGCACAGCTAAACTGGAAGTGGCATTTCCAGCTCGCAATAGTGCAGAGTTATCTCAAAGAAAGGGGCCACGGTGTTTCTGTATCTCTATTATGTTGGTGCGGCTTCGGAACTTTTAAATATCTTGATATATCTCGAGAACTACGCATCTGATCAAAAAATATCATAGAACATAAAAAGTAGGAAACTTAATTCTCTACAAAAAAGGTCTCTTAACATTTTGCCATAGCTCGCTTCGGTTCCGAGATATTTGCATATTTATCTCAAGGGAAGGGGCCTGACGGACATATTTCGAGATATTTCTTCTTCTTGTTGTTCTTCTTCTGCACAGCTAAGCTGGAAGTGGCATTTGCGGCTCGCACTAGTGCAGAGTTATCTCAAAGAAAGGGGCCACGGTGTTTCTGTATCTCTATTATGTTGGTGCGGCTTCGGAACTTTTAAATATCTCGATATATCTCGAAAACTACGCTTCTGATCAAAAAATATCGTAGAACATAAATTGTAGGAAACATAATTCTCTACAAAAAAGGTCTCTTAACATTTTGCCATAGCTCGCTTCGTTTCCGAGATATTTGCATATTTATCTCAGGGGAAGGGGCTTGACGGACATATTTCGAGATATTTCTTCTTCTTGTTGTTCTTCTTCTGCACAGCTAAGCTGGAAGTGGCATTTGCGGCTCGCACTAGTGCAGAGTTATCTCAAAGAAAGGGGCCACGGTGTTTCTGTATCTCTATTATGTTGGTGCGGCTTCGGAACTTTTAAATATCTTGATATATCTCGAGAACTACGCATCTGATCAAAAAATATCATAGAACATAAAAAGTAGGAAACTTAATTCTCTACAAAAAAGGTCTCTTCACATTTTGCCATAGCTCGCTTCGTTTCCGAGATATTTGCAGATTTATCTCAAGGGAAGGGGCCTGACGGACATATTTCGAGATATTTCTTCTTCTTGTTGTTCTTCTTCTGCACAGCTAAGCTGGAAGTGGCATTTGCGGCTCGCACTAGTGCAGAGTTATCTCAAAGAAAGGGGCCACGGTGTTTCTGTATCTCTATTATGTTGGTGCGGCTTCGGAACTTTTAAATATCTCGATATATCTCGAAAACTACGCTTCTGATCAAAAAATATCATAGAACATAAATTGTAGGAAACATAATTCTCTACAAAAAATGTCTCTTAACATTTTGCCATAGCTCGCTTCGTTTCCGAGATATTTGCAGATATATCTCAAGGGAAGGGGCCTGACGGACATATTTCGAGATATTTCTTCTTCTTGTTGTTCTTCCTCTGCACAGCTAAGCTGGAAGTGGCATTTGCAGCTCGCAATAGTGCAGAGTTATCTCAAAGAAAGGGGCCACGGTGTTTCTGTATCTCTATTATGTTGGTGCGGCTTCGGAACTTTTAAATATCTTGATATATCTCGAGAACTACGCATCTGATCAAAAAATATCATAGAACATAAAAAGCAGGAAACTTAATTCTCTACAAAAAAGGTCTCTTAACATTTTGCCATAGCTCGCTTCGTTTCCGAGATATTTGCATATTTATCTCAAGGGAAGGGGCCTGACGGACATATTTCGAGATATTTCTTCTTCTTGTTGTTCTTCTTCTACACAGCTAAACTGGAAGTGGCATTTCCAGCTCGCAATAGTGCAGAGTTATCTCAAAGAAAGGGGCCACGGTGTTTCTGTATCTCTATTATGTTGGTGCGGCTTCGGAACTTTTAAATATCTTGATATATCTCGAGAACTACGCATCTGATCAAAAAATATCATAGAACATAAAAAGTAGGAAACTTAATTCTCTACAAAAAAGGTCTCTTAACATTTTGCCATAGCTCGCTTCGTTTCCGAGATATTTGCAGATTTATCTCAAGGGAAGGGGCCTGACGGACATATTTCGAGATATTTCTTCTTCTTGTTGTCCTTGTTCTGCACAGCTAAGCTGGAAGTGGCATTTGCGGCTCGCACTAGTGCAGAGTTATCTCAAAGAAAGGGGCCACGGTGTTTCTGTATCTCTATTATGTTGGTGCGGCTTCGGAACTTTTAAATATCTTGATATATCTCGAGAACTACGCATCTGATCAAAAAATATCATAGAACATAAAAAGTAGGAAACTTAATTCTCTACAAAAAAGGTCTCTTAACATTTTGCCATAGCTCGCTTCGTTTCCGAGATATTTGCATATTTATCTCAAGGGAAGGGGCCTGACGGACATATTTCGAGATATTTCTTCTTCTTGTTGTTCTTCTTCTGCACAGCTAAGCTGGAAGTGGCATTTGCGGCTCGCACTAGTGCAGAGTTATCTCAAAGAAAGGGGCCACGGTGTTTCTGTATCTCTATTATGTTGGTGCGGCTTCGGAACTTTTAAATATCTCGATATATCTCGAAAACTACGCTTCTGATCAAAAAATATCATAGAACATAAAAAGTAGGAAACTTAATTCTCTACAAAAAAGGTCTCTTAACATTTTGCCATAGCTCGCTTCGTTTCCGAGATATTTGCAGATTTATCTCAAGGGAAGGGGCCTAACGGACATATTTCGAGATATTTCTTCTTCTTGTTGTTCTTCTTCTGCACAGCTAAACTGGAAGTGGCATTTCCAGCTCGCAATAGTGCAGAGTTATCTCAAAGAAAGAGGCCACGGTGTTTCTGTATCTCTATTATGTTGGTGCGGCTTCGGAACTTTTAAATATCTTGATATATCTCGAGAACTACGCATCTGATCAAAAAATATCATAGAACATAAAAAGTAGGAAACTTAATTCTCTACAAAAAAGGTCTCTTAACATTTTGCCATAGCTCGCTTTGTTTCCGAGATATTTGCAGATTCAGCTCAAAGGAACTGGCCTGACGGACATATTTCGAGATATTTCTTCTTCTTGTTGTTCTTCTTCTGCACAGCTAAGCTGGAAGTGGCATTTGCGGCTCGCACTAGTGCAGAGTTATCTCAAAGAAAGGGGCCACGGTGTTTCTGTATCTCTATTATGTTGGTGCGGCTTCGGAACTTTTAAATATCTCGATATATCTCGAAAACTACGCTTCTGATCAAAAAATATCATAGAACATAAATTGTAGGAAACATAATTCTCTACAAAAAAGGTCTCTTAACATTTTGCCATAGCTCGCTTCGTTTCCGAGATATTTGCAGATATATCTCAAGGGAAGGGGCCTGACGGACATATTTCGACATATTTCTTCTTCTTGTTGTTCTTCTTCTGCACAGCTAAGCTGGAAGTGGCATTTACAGCTCGCAATAGTGCAGAGTTATCTCAAAGAAAGGGGCCACGGTGTTTCTGTATCTCTATTATGTTGGTGCGGCTTCGGAACTTTTAAATATCTTGATATATCTCGAGAACTACGCATCTGATCAAAAAATATCATAGATCATAAAAGGTAGGAAACTTAATTCTCTACAAAAAAGGTCTCTTAACATTTTGCCATAGCTCGCTTGGTTTCCGAGATATTTGCATATTTATCTCAAGGGAAGGGGCCTGACGGACATATTTCGAGATATTTCTTCTTCTTGTTGTTCTTCTTCTGCACAGCTAAGCTGGAAGTGGCATTTGCGGCTCGCAATAGTGCAGAGTTATCTCAAAGAAACAGGCCACGGTGTTTCTGTACCTCTATTATGTTGGTGCAGCTTCGGAACTTTTAAATATCTTGATATATCTCGAGAACTACGCATCTGATCAAAAAATATCATCGAACATAAAAAGTAGGAAACTTAATTCTCTACAAAAAAGGTCTCTTAACATTTTGCCATAGCTCGCTTCGTTTCCGAGATATTTGCAGATTCAGCTCAAAGGAACTGGCCTGACGGACATATTTCGAGATATTTCTTCTTCTTGTTGTTCTTCCTCTGCACAGCTAAGCTGGAAGTGGCATTTGCAGCTCGCAATATTGCAGAGTTATCTCACAGAAAGGGGCCACGGTGTTTCCGTATCTCTATTATGTTGGTGCGGCTTCGGAACTTTTAAATATCTTGATATATCTCGAGAACTAAGCATCTGATCAAAAAATATCATAGAACATAAAAAGTAGGAAACTTAATTCTCTACAGAAAAGGTCTCTTAACATTTTGCCATAGCTCGCTTCGTTTCCGAGATATTTGCAGATTCAGCTCAAAGGAACTGGCCTGACGGACATATTTCGAGATATTTCTTCTTCTTGTTGTTCTTCTTCTGCACAGCTAAGCTGGAAGTGGCATTTGCGGCTCGCACTAGTGCAGAGTTATCTCAAAGAAAGGGGCCACGGTGTTTCTGTATCTCTATTATGTTGGTGCGGCTTCGGAACTTTTAAATATCTCGATATATCTCGAAAACTACGCTTCTGATCAAAAAATATCATAGAACATAAAAAGTAGGAAACTTAATTCTCTACGAAAAAGGTCTCTTAACATTTTGCCATAGCTCGCTTCGTTTCCGAGATATTTGCAGATTTATCTCAAGGGAAGGGGCCTAACGGACATATTTCGAGATATTTCTTCTTCTTGTTGTTCTTCTTCTGCACAGCTAAACTGGAAGTGGCATTTCCAGCTCGCAATAGTGCAGAGTTATCTCAAAGAAAGGGGCCACGGTGTTTCTGTATCTCTATTATGTTGGTGCGGCTTCGGAACTTTTAAATATCTTGATATATCTCGAGAACTACGCATCTGATCAAAAAATATCATAGAACATAAAAAGTAGGAAACTTAATTCTCTACAAAAAAGGTCTCTTAACATTTTGCCATAGCTCGCTTCGTTTCCGAGATATTTGCATATTTATCTCAAGGGAAGGGGCCTGACGGACATATTTCGAGATATTTCTTCTTCTTGTTGTTCTTCTTCTGCACAGCTAAGCTGGAAGTGGCATTTGCGGCTCGCACTAGTGCAGAGTTATCTCAAAGAAAGGGGCCACGGTGTTTCTGTATCTCTATTATGTTGGTGCGGCTTCGGAACTTTTAAATATCTCGATATATCTCGAAAACTACGCTTCTGATCAAAAAATATCGTAGAACATAAATTGTAGGAAACATAATTCTCTACAAAAAAGGTCTCTTAACATTTTGCCATAGCTCGCTTCGTTTCCGAGATATTTGCAGATATATCTCAAGGGAAGGGGCCTGACGGACATATTTCGAGATATTTCTTCTTCTTGTTGTTCTTCTTCTGCACAGCTTAGCTGGAAGTGGCATTTACAGCTCGCAATAGTGCAGAGTTATCTCAAAGAAAGGGGCCACGGTGTTTCTGTATCTCTATTATGTTGGTGCGGCTTCGGAACCTTTAAATATCTTGATATATCTCGAGAACTACGCATCTGATCAAAAAATATCATAGAACATAAAAGGTAGGAAACTTAATTCTCTACAAAAAAGGTCTCTTAACATTTTGCCATAGCTCGCTTCGTTTCCGAGATATTTGCATATTTATCTCAAGGGAAGGGGCCTGACGGACATATTTCGAGATATTTCTTCTTCTTGTTGTTCTTCTTCTGCACAGCTAAGCTGGAAGTGGCATTTGCGGCTCGCAATAGTGCAGAGTTATCTCAAAGAAAGAGGCCACGGTGTTTCTGTACCTCTATTATGTTGGTGCAGCTTCGGAACTTTTAAATATCTTGATATATCTCGAGAACTACGCATCTGATCAAAAAATATCATCGAACATAAAAAGTAGGAAACTTAATTCTCTACAAAAAAGGTCTCTTAACATTTTGCCATAGCTCGCTTCGTTTCCGAGATATTTGCAGATTCAGCTCAAAGGAACTGGCCTGACGGACATATTTCGAGATATTTCTTCTTCTTGTTGTTCTTCCTCTGCACAGCTAAGCTGGAAGTGGCATTTGCAGCTCGCAATATTGCAGAGTTATCTCACAGAAAGGGGCCACGGTGTTTCTGTATCTCTATTATGTTGGTGCGGCTTCGGAACTTTTAAATATCTTGATATATCTCGAGAACTAAGCATCTGATCAAAAAATATCATAGAACATAAAAAGTAGGAAACTTAATTCTCTACAAAAAAGGTCTCTTAACATTTTGCCATAGCTCGCTTCGTTTCCGAGATATTTGCAGATTTATCTCAAGGGAAGTGGCCTGACGGACATATTTCGAGATATTTCTTCTTCTTGTTGTTCTTCTTCTGCACAGCTAAGCTGGAAGTGGCATTTGCCGCTCGCACTAGTGCAGAGTTATCTCAAAGAAAGGGGCCACGGGGTTTCTGTATCTCTATTATGTTGGTGCGGCTTCGGAACTTTTAAATATCTTGATATATCTCGAGAACTACGCATCTGATCAAAAAATATCATAGAACATAAAAAGTAGGAAACTTAATTCTCTACAAAAAAGGTCTCTTAACATTTTGCCATAGCTTGCTTCGTTTCCGAGATATTTGCATATTTATCTCAAGGGAAGGGGCCTGACGGACATATTTCGAGATATTGCTTCTTCTTGTTGTTCTTCTTCTGCACAGCTAAGCTGGAAGTGGCATTTGCGGCTCGCACTAGTGCAGAGTTATCTCAAAGAAAGGGGCCACGTTGTTTCTGTATCTCTATTATGTTGGTGCGGCTTCGGAACTTTTAAATATCTCGATATATCTCGAAAACTACGCTTCTGATCAAAAAATATCATAGAACATAAAAAGTAGGAAACTTAATTCTCTACAAAAAAGCTCTCTTAACATTTTGCCATAGCTCGCTGCGTTTCCGAGATATTTGCAGATTTATCTCAAGGAAAGGGGCCTAACGGACATATTTCGAGATATTTCTTCTTCTTGTTGTTCTTCTTCTGCACAGCTAAACTGGAAGTGGCATTTCCAGCTCGCAATAGTGCAGAGTTATCTCAAAGAAAGGGGCCACGGTGTTTCTGTATCTCTATTATGTTGGTGCGGCTTCGGAACTTTTAAATATCTCGATATATCTCGAAAACTACGCTTCTGATCAAAAAATATCATAGAACATAAAAAGTAAGAAACTTAATTCTCTACAAAAAAGGTCTCTTAACATTTTGCCATAGCTCGCTTCGTTTCCGAGATATTTGCAGATTTATCTCAAGGGAAGGGGCCTAACGGACATATTTCGAGATATTTCTTCTTCTTGTTGTTCTTCTTCTGCACAGCTAAACTGGAAGTGGCATTTCCAGCTCGCAATAGTGCAGAGTTATCTCAAAGAAAGGGGCCACGGTGTTTCTGTATCTCTATTATGTTGGTGCGGCTTCGGAACTTTTAAATATCTTGATATATCTCGAGAACTACGCATCTGATCAAAAAATATCATCGAACATAAAAAGTAGGAAACTTAATTCTCTACAAAAAAGGTCTCTTAACATTTTGCCATAGCTCGCTTTGTTTCCGAGATATTTGCATATTTATCTCAAGGGAAGGGGCCTGACGGACATATTTCGAGATATTTCTTCTTCTTGTTGTTCTTCTTCTGCACAGCTAAGCTGGAAGTGGCATTTGCGGCTCGCACTAGTGCAGAGTTATCTCAAAGAAAGGGGCCACGGTGTTTCTGTATCTCTATTATGTTGGTGCGGCTTCGGAACTTTTAAATATCTCGATATATCTCGAAAACTACGCTTCTGATCAAAAAATATCATACAACATAAATTGTAGGAAACATAATTCTCTACAAAAAAGGTCTCTTAACATTTTGCCATAGCTCGCTTCGTTTCCGAGATATTTGCAGATATATCTCAAGGGAAGGGGCCTGACGGACATATTTCGAGATATTTCTTCTTCTTGTTGTTCTTCTTCTGCACAGCTAAGCTGGAAGTGGCATTTGCGGCTCGCACTAGTGCAGAGTTATCTCAAAGAAAGGGGCCACGGTGTTTCTGTATCTCTATTATGTTGGTGCGGCTTCGGAACTTTTAAATATCTCGATATATCTCGAAAACTACGCTTCTGATCAAAAAATATCATAGAACATAAAAAGTAGGAAACTTGATTCTCTACAAAAAAGGTCTCTTAACATTTTGCCATAGCTCGCTTCGTTTCCGAGATATTTGCAGATTTATCTCAAGGGAAGGGGCCTAACGGACATATTTCGAGATATTTCTTCTTCTTGTTGTTCTTCTTCTGCACAGCTAAACTGGAAGTGGCATTTCCAGCTCGCATTAGTGCAGAGTTATCTCAAAGAAAGGGGCCACGGTGTTTCTGTATCTCTATTATGTTGGTGCGGCTTCGGAACTTTTAAATATCTTGATATATCTCGAGAACTACGCATCTGATCAAAAAATATCATAGAACATAAAAAGTAGGAAACTTAATTCTCTACAACAACGGTCTCTTAACATTTTGCCATAGCTCGCTTCGTTTCCGAGATATTTGCATATTTATCTCAAGGGAAGGGGCCTGACGGACATATTTCGAGATATTTCTTCTTCTTGTTGTTCTTCTTCTGCACAGCTAAGCTGGAAGTGGCATTTGCGGCTCGCACTAGTGCAGAGTTATCTCAAAGAAAGGGGCCACGGTGTTTCTGTATCTCTATTATGTTGGTGCGGCTTCGGAACTTTTAAATATCTTGATATATCTCGAGAACTACGCATCTGATCAAAAAATATCATCGAACATAAAAAGTAGGAAACTTAATTCTCTACAAAAAAGGTCTCTTAACATTTTGCCATAGCTCGCTTCGTTTCCGAGATATTTGCATATTTATCTCAAGGGAAGGGGCCTGACGGACATATTTCGAGATATTTCTTCTTCTTGTTGTTCTTCTTCTGCACAGCTAAGCTGGAAGTGGCATTTGCGGCTCGCACTAGTGCAGAGTTATCTCAAAGAAAGGGGCCACGTTGTTTCTGTATCTCTATTATGTTGGTGCGGCTTCGGAACTTATAAATATCTCGATATATCTCGAAAACTACGCTTCTGATCAAAAAATATCATAGAACATAAAAAGTAGGAAACTTAATTCTCTACAAAAAAGGTCTCTTAACATTTTGCCATAGCTCGCTTCGTTTCCGAGATATTTGCATATTTATCTCAAGGGAAGGGGCCTGACGGACATATTTCGAGATATTTCTTCTTCTTGTTGTTCTTCTTCTGCACAGCTAAGCTGGAAGTGGCATTTGCGGCTCGCACTAGTGCAGAGTTATCTCAAAGAAAGGGGCCACGGTGTTTCTGTATCTCTATTATGTTGGTGCGGCTTCGGAACTTTTAAATATCTCGATATATCTCGAAAACTACGCTTCTGATCAAAAAATATCATAGAACATAAATTGTAGGAAACATAATTCTCTACAAAAAAGGTCTCTTAACATTTTGCCATAGCTCGCTTCGTTTCCGAGATATTTGCAGATATATCTCAAGGGAAGGGGCCTGACGGACATATTTCGAGATATTTCTTCTTCTTGTTGTTCTTCCTCTGCACAGCTAAGCTGGAAGTGGCATTTGCAGCTCGCAATAGTGCAGAGTTATCTCAAAGAAAGGGGCCACGGTGTTTCTGTATCTATATTATGTTGGTGCGGCTTCGGAACTTTTAAATATCTCGATATATCTCGAAAACTACGCTTCTGATCAAAAAATATCATAGAACATAAAAAGTAAGAAACTTAATTCTCTACAAAAAAGGTCTCTTAACATTTTGCCATAGCTCGCTTCGTTTCCGAGATATTTGCAGATTTATCTCAAGGGAAGGGGCCTAACGGACATATTTCGAGATATTTCTTCTTCTTGTTGTTCTTCTTCTGCACAGCTAAACTGGAAGTGGCATTTCCAGCTCGCAATAGTGCAGAGTTATCTCAAAGAAAGGGGCCACGGTGTTTCTGTATCTCTATTATGTTGGTGCGGCTTCGGAACTTTTAAATATCTTGATATATCTCGAGAACTACGCATCTGATCAAAAAATATCATAGAACATAAAAAGTAGGAAACTTAATTCTCTACAAAAAAGGTCTCTTAACATTTTGCCATAGATCGCTTCGTTTCCGAGATATTTGCAGATTTATCTCAAGGGAAGGGGCCTGACGGACATATTTCGAGATATTTCTTCTTCTTGTTGTTCTTCTGCACAGCTAAGCTGGAAGTGGCATTTGCGGCTCGCACTAGTGCAGAGTTATCTCAGAGAAAGGGGCCACGGTGTTTCTGCATCTCTATTATGTTGGTGCGGCTTCGGAACTTTTAAATATCTTGATATATCTCGAGAACTACGTATCTGATCAAAAAACATCATAGAACATAAAAAGTAGGAAACTTAATTCTCTACAAAAAAGGTCTCTTAACATTTTGCCATAGCTCGCTTCGTTTCCGAGATATTTGCATATTTATCTCAAGGGAAGGGGCCTGACGGACATATTTCGAGATATTTCTTCTTCTTGTTGTTCTTCTTCTGCACAGCTAAGCTGGAAGTCGCATTTGCGGCTCGCACTAGTGCAGAGTTATCTCAAAGAAAGGGGCCACGGTGTTTCTGTATCTCTATTATGTTGGTGCGGCTTCGGAACTTTTAAATATCTCGATATATCTCGAAAACTACGCTTCTGATCAAAAAATATCATAGAACATAAATTGTAGGGAACATAATTCTCTACAAAAAAGGTCTCTTAACATTTTGCCATAGCTCGCTTCGTTTCCGAGATATTTGCAGATTTATCTCAAGGGAAGGGGCCTGACGGACATATTTCGAGATATTTCTTCTTCTTGTTGTTCTTCTTCTGCACAGCTAAGCTGGAAGTGGCATTTGCGGCTCGCACTAGTGCAGAGTTATCTCAAAGAAAGGGGCCACGGTGTTTCTGTATCTCTATTATGTTGGTGCGGCTTCGGAACTTTTAAATATCTTGATATATCTCGAGAACTACGCATCTGATCAAAAAATATCATAGAACATAAATTGTAGGAAACATAATTCTCTACAAAAAAGATCTCTTAACATTTTGCCATAGCTCGCTTCGTTTCCGAGATATTTGCAGATTTATCTCAAGGGAAGGGGCCTGACGGACATATTTCGAGATATTTCTTCTTCTTGTTGTTCTTCTTCTGCACAGCTAAGCTGGAAGTGGCATTTGCGGCTCGCACTAGTGCAGAGTTATCTCAGAGAAAGGGGCCACGGTGTTTCTGCATCTCTATTATGTTGGTGCGGCTTCGGAACTTTTAAATATCTTGATATATCTCGAGAACTACGTATCTGATCAAAAAATATCATAGAACATAAAAAGTAGGAAACTTAATTCTCTACAAAAAAGGTCTCTTAACATTTTGCCATAGCTCGCTTCGTTTCCGAGATATTTGCATATTTATCTCAAGGGAAGGGGCCTGACGGACATATTTCGAGATATTTCTTCTTCTTGTTGTTCTTCTTCTGCACAGCTAAGCTGGAAGTGGCATTTGCGGCTCGCACTAGTGCAGAGTTATCTCAAAGAAAGGGGCCACGGTGTTTCTGTATCTCTATTATGTTGGTGCGGCTTCGGAACTTTTAAATATCTCGATATAACTCGAAAACTACGCTTCTGATCAAAAAATATCATAGAACATAAATTGTAGGAAACATAATTCTCTACAAAAAAGGTCTCTTAACATTTTGCCATAGCTCGCTTCGTTTCCGAGATATTTGCAGATTTATCTCAAGGGAAGGGGCCTGACGGACATATTTCGAGATATTTCTTCTTTTTGTTGTTCTTGTTCTGCACAGCTAAGCTGGAAGTGGCATTTGCAGCGCGCAATAGTGCAGAGTTATCTCAAAGAAAGGGGCCACGGTGTTTCTGTATCTCTATTATGTTGGTGCGGCTTCGGAACTTTTAAATATCTTGATATATCTCGAGAACTACGCATCTGATCAAAGATATCATAAAACATAAAAGGTAGGAAACTTAATTCTCTACAAAAAAGGTCTCTTAACATTTTGCCATAGCTCGCTTCGTTTCCGAGATATTTGCAGATTTATCTCAAGGGAAGGGGCCTGACGGACATATTTCGAGATATTTCTTCTTCTTGTTGTTCTTCTTCTGCACAGCTAAGCTGGAAGTGGCATTTGCGGCTCGCACTAGTGCAGAGTTATCTCAACGAAAGGGGCCACGGCGTTTCTGTATCTCTATTATGTTGGTGCGGCTTCGGAACTTTTAAATATCTCGATATATCTCGAAAACTACGCTTCTGATCAAAAAATATCATAGAACATAAAAAGTAGGAAACTTAGTTCTCTACAAAAAAGGTCTCTTAACATTTTGCCATAGCTCGCTTCGTTTCCGAGATATTTGCAGATTCATCTCAAGGGAAGGGGTCTGACGGACATATTTCAAGATATTTCTTCTTCTTGTTGTTCTTCTTCTGCACAGCTAAGCTCGAAGTGGCATTTGCAGCTCGCAATAGTGCAGAGTTATCTCAAAGAAAGAGGCCACGGTGTTTCTGTACCTCTATTATGTTGGTGCAGCTTCGGAACTTTTAAATATCTTGATATATCTCGAGAACTACGCATCTGATCAAAAAATATCATCGAACATAAAAAGTAGGAAACTTAATTCTCTACAAAAAAGGTCTCTTAACATTTTGCCATAGCTCGCTTCGTTTCCGAGATATTTGCAGATTCAGCTCAAAGGAACTGGCCTGACGGACATATTTCGAGATATTTCTTCTTCTTGTTGTTCTTCCTCTGCACAGCTAAGCTGGAAGTGGCATTTGCAGCTCGCAATATTGCAGAGTTATCTCACAGAAAGGGGCCACGGTGTTTCTGTATCTCTATTATGTTGGTGCGGCTTCGGAACTTTTAAATATCTTGATATATCTCGAGAACTAAGCATCTGATCAAAAAATATCATAGAACATAAAAAGTAGGAAACTTAATTCTCTACAAAAAAGGTCGCTTAACATGTTGCCATAGCTCGCTTCGTTTCCGAGATATTTGCATATTTATCTCAAGGGAAGGGGCCTGACGGACATATTTCGAGATATTTCTTCTTCTTGTTGTTCTTCTTCTGCACAGCTAAGCTGGAAGTGGCATTTGCGGCTCGCACTAGTGCAGAGTTATCTCAAAGAAAGGGGCCACGGTGTTTCTGTATCTCTATTATGTTGGTGCGGCTTCGGAACTTTTAAATATCTCGATATATCTCGAAAACTACGCTTCTGATCAAAAAATATCATAGAACATAAATTGTAGGAAACATAATTCTCTACAAAAAAGGTCTCTTAAGATTTTGCCATATCTCTCTTCGTTTCCGAGATATTTGCAGATTTATCTCAAGGGAAGGGGCCTGACGGACATATTTCGAGATATTTCTTCTTCTTGTTGTTCTTCTTCTGCACAGCTAAGCTGGAAGTGGCATTTGCAGCTCGCAATAGTGCAGAGTTATCTCAAAGAAAGGGGCCACGGTGTTTCTGTATCTCTATTATGTTGGTGCGGCTTCGGAACTTTTAAATATCTTGATATATCTCGAGAACTACGCGTCTGATCAAAAAATATCATAGAACATAAAAAGTAGGAAACTTAATTCTCTACAACAACGGTCTCTTAACATTTTGCCACAGCTCGCTTCGTTTCCGAGATATTTGCATATATATCTCAAGGGAAGGGGCCTGACGGACATATTTCGAGATATTTCTTCTTCTTGTTGTTCTTCTTCTGCACAGCTAAGCTGGAAGTGGCATTTGCGGCTCGCACTAGTGCAGAGTTATCTCAAAGAAAGGGGCCACGGTGTTTCTGTATCTCTATTATGTTGGTGCGGCTTCGGAACTTTTAAATATCTCGATATATCTCGAAAACTACGCTTCTGATCAAAAAATATCATAGAACATAAATTGTAGGAAACATAATTCTCTACAAAAAAGGTCTCTTAACATTTTGCCATAGCTCTCTTCGTTTCCGAGATATTTGCAGATTTATCTCAAGGGAAGGGGCCTGACGGACATATTTCGAGATATTTCTTCTTCTTGTTGTTCTTCTTCTGCACAGCTAAGCTGGAAGTGGCATTTGCAGCTGGCAATAGTGCAGAGTTATCTCAAAGAAAGGGGCCACGGTGTTTCTGTACCTCTATTATGTTGGTGCAGCTTCGGAGCTTTTAAATATCTTGATATATCTCGAGAACTACGCATCTGATCAAAAAATATCATAGAACATAAAAAGTAGGAAACTTAATTCTCTACAAAAAAGGTCTCTTAACATTTTGCCATAGCTCGCTTCGTTTCCGAGATATTTGCAGATTTATCTCAAGGGAAGGGGCCTGACGGACATATTTCGAGATATTTCTTCTTCTTGTTGTTCTTCTTCTGCACAGCTAAGCTGGAAGTGGCATTTGCAGCGCGCAATAGTGCAGAGTTATCTCAAAGAAAGGGGCCACGGTGTTTCTGTATCTCTATTATGTTGGTGCGGCTTCGGAACTTTTAAATATCTTGATATATCTCGAGAACTACGCATCTGTTCAAAAAATATCATAGAACATAAAAAGTAGGAATCCTAATTTTCTACAAAAAAGGTCTCTTAACATTTTGCCGTAGCTCGCTTCGTTTCCGAGATATTTGCAGATTTATCTCAAGGGAAGTGGCCTGACGGACATATTTCGAGATATTTCTTCTTCTTGTTGTTCTTCTTCTGCACAGCTAAGCTGGAAGTGGCATTTGCAGCTCGCAATAGTGCAGAGTTATCCCAAAGAAAGGGGCCACGGTGTTTCTGTATCTCTATTATGTTGGTGCGGCTTCGGAACTTTTAAATATCTCGATATGTCTCGAAAACTACGCTTCTGATCAAAAAATATCATAGAACATAAATTGTAGGAAACATAATTCTTTACAAAAAAGGTCTCTTAACATTTTGCCATAGCTCGCTTCGTTTCCGAGATATTTGCAGATTTATCTCAAGGGAAGGGTCCTGATGGACATATTTCGAGATATTTCTTCTTCTTGTTGTTCTTCTTCTGCACAGCTAAACTGGAAGTGGCATTTCCAGCTCGCAATCGTGCAGAGTTATCTCAAAGAAAGGGGCCATGGTGTTTCTGTATCTCTATTATGTTGGTGCGGCTTCGGAACTTTTAAATATCTTGATATATCTCGAGAACTACGCATCTGATCAAAAAATATCATAGAACATGAAAACTAGGAAACTTAATTCTCTACAAAACAGGTCTCTTAACATTTTGCCATAGCTCTCTTCGTTTCCGAGATATTTGCAGATTTATCTCAAGGGAAGGGGCCTGGCGGACATATTTCGAGATATTTCTTCTTCTTGTTGTTCTTCTTCTGCACAGCTAAGCTGGAAGTGGCATTTGCAGCTCGCAATAGTTCAGAGTTATCTCAAAGAAAGGGGCCACGGTGTTTCTGTATCTCTATTATGTTGGTGCGGCTTCGGAACTTTTAAATATCTTGATATATCTCGAGAACTACGCATCTGATCAAAAAATATCATAGAACATGAAAAGTAGGAAACTTAATTCTCTACAAAAAAGGTCTCTTAACATTTTGCCATAGCTCGCTTCGTTTCCGAGATATTTGCATATTTATCTCAAGGGAAGGGGCCTGACGGACATATTTCGAGATATTTCTTCTTCTTGTTGTTCTTCTTCTGCACAGCTAAGCTGGAAGTGGCATTTGCGGCCCGCACTAGTGCAGAGTTATCTCAAAGAAAGGGGCCACGGTGTTTCTGTATCTCTATTATGTTGGTGCGGCTTCGGAACTTTTAAATATCTCGATATATCTCGAAAACTACGCTTCTGATCAAAAAATATCATAGAACATAAATTGTAGGAAACATAATTCTCTACAAAAAAGGTCTCTTAACATTTTGCCATAGCTCTCTTCGTTTCCGAGATATTTGCAGATTTATCTCAAGGGAAGGGGCCTGACGGACATATTTCGAGATATTTCTTCTTCTTGTTGTTCTTCTTCTGCACAGCTAAGCTGGAAGTGGCATTTGCAGCTCGCAATAGTGCAGAGTTATCTCAAAGAAAGGGGCCACGGTGTTTCTGTATCTCTATTATGTTGGTGCGGCATCGGAACTTTTAAATATCTTGATATATCTCGAGAACTACGCGTCTGATCAAAAAATATCATAGAACATAAAAAGTAGGAAACTTAATTCTCTACAAAAAAGGTCTCTTAACATTTTGCCATAGCTCGCTTCGTTTCCGAGATATTTGCAGATTCATCTCAGGGGAAGGGGTCTGACGGACATATTTCGAGATATTTCTTCTTCTTGTTGTTCTTCTTCTGCACAGCTAAGCTCGAAGTGGCATTTGCAGCTCGCAATAGTGCAGAGTTATCTCAAAGAAAGAGGCCACGGTGTTTCTGTACCTCTATTATGTTGGTGCAGCTTCGGAACTTTTAAATATCTTGATATATCTCGAGAACTACGCATCTGATCAAAAAATATCATCGAACATAAAAAGTAGGAAACTTAATTCTCTACAAAAAAGGGCTCTTAACATTTTGCCATAGCTCGCTTCGTTTCTGAGATATTTGCAGATTTATCTCAAGGGAAGTGGCCTGACGGACATATTTCGAGATATTTCTTCTTCTTGTTGTTCTTCTTCTGCACAGCTAAGCTGGAAGTGGCATTTGCAGCTCGCAATAGTGCAGAGTTATCCCAAAGAAAGGGGCCACGGTGTTTCTGTATCTCTATTATGTTGGTGCGGCTTCGGAACTTTTAAATATCTCGATATATCTCGAAAACTACGCTTCTGATCAAAAAATATCATAGAACATAAATTGTAGGAAACATAATTCTTTACAAAAAAGGTCTCTTAACATTTTGCCATAGCTCGCTTCGTTTCCGAGATATTTGCATATTTATCTCAAGGGAAGGGGCCTGACGGACATATTTCGAGATATTTCTTCTTCTTGTTGTTCTTCTTCTGCACAGCTAAGCTGGAAGTGGCATTTGCGGCTCGCACTAGTGCAGAGTTATCTCAAAGAAAGGGGCCACGGTGTTTCTGTATCTCTATTATGTTGGTGCGGCTTCGGAACTTTTAAATATCTCGATATATCTCGAAAACTACGCTTCTGATCAAAAAATATCATAGAACATAAATTGTAGGAAACATAATTCTTTACAAAAAAGGTCTCTTAACATTTTGCCATAGCTCGCTTCGTTTCCGAGATATTTGCAGATTTATCTCAAGGGAAGTGGCCTGACGGACATATTTCGAGATATTTCTTCTTCTTGTTGTTCTTCTTCTGCACAGCTAAGCTGGAAGTGGCATTTGCAGCTCGCAATAGTGCAGAGTTATCCCAAAGAAAGGGGCCACGGTGTTTCTGTATCTCTATTATGTTGGTGCGGCTTCGGAACTTTTAAATATCTCGATATGTCTCGAAAACTACGCTTCTGATCAAAAAATATCATAGAACATAAATTGTAGGAAACATAATTCTTTACAAAAAAGGTCTCTTAACATTTTGCCATAGCTCGCTTCGTTTCCGAGATATTTGCAGATTTATCTCAAGGGAAGGGTCCTGATGGACATATTTCGAGATATTTCTTCTTCTTGTTGTTCTTCTTCTGCACAGCTAAACTGGAAGTGGCATTTCCAGCTCGCAATCGTGCAGAGTTATCTCAAAGAAAGGGGCCATGGTGTTTCTGTATCTCTATTATGTTGGTGCGGCTTCGGAACTTTTAAATATCTTGATATATCTCGAGAACTACGCATCTGATCAAAAAATATCATAGAACATGAAAACTAGGAAACTTAATTCTCTACAAAACAGGTCTCTTAACATTTTGCCATAGCTCTCTTCGTTTCCGAGATATTTGCAGATTTATCTCAAGGGAAGGGGCCTGGCGGACATATTTCGAGATATTTCTTCTTCTTGTTGTTCTCCTTCTGCACAGCTAAGCTGGAAGTGGCATTTGCAGCTCGCAATAGTTCAGAGTTATCTCAAAGAAAGGGGCCACGGTGTTTCTGTATCTCTATTATGTTGGTGCGGCTTCGGAACTTTTAAATATCTTGATATATCTCGAGAACTACGCATCTGATCAAAAAATATCATAGAACATGAAAAGTAGGAAACTTAATTCTCTACAAAAAAGGTCTCTTAACATTTTGCCATAGCTCGCTTCGTTTCCGAGATATTTGCATATTTATCTCAAGGGAAGGGGCCTGACGGACATATTTCGAGATATTTCTTCTTCTTGTTGTTCTTCTTCTGCACAGCTAAGCTGGAAGTGGCATTTGCGGCCCGCACTAGTGCAGAGTTATCTCAAAGAAAGGGGCCACGGTGTTTCTGTATCTCTATTATGTTGGTGCGGCTTCGGAACTTTTAAATATCTCGATATATCTCGAAAACTACGCTTCTGATCAAAAAATATCATAGAACATAAATTGTAGGAAACATAATTCTCTACAAAAAAGGTCTCTTAACATTTTGCCATAGCTCTCTTCGTTTCCGAGATATTTGCAGATTTATCTCAAGGGAAGGGGCCTGACGGACATATTTCGAGATATTTCTTCTTCTTGTTGTTCTTCTTCTGCACAGCTAAGCTGGAAGTGGCATTTGCAGCTCGCAATAGTGCAGAGTTATCTCAAAGAAAGGGGCCACGGTGTTTCTGTATCTCTATTATGTTGGTGCGGCATCGGAACTTTTAAATATCTTGATATATCTCGAGAACTACGCGTCTGATCAAAAAATATCATAGAACATAAAAAGTAGGAAACTTAATTCTCTACAAAAAAGGGCTCTTAACATTTTGCCATAGCTCGCTTCGTTTCTGAGATATTTGCAGATTTATCTCAAGGGAAGGGGCCTGACGGACATATTTCGAGATATTTCTTCTTCTTGTTGTTCTTCTTCTGCACAGCTAAGCTGGAAGTGGCATTTGCGGCCCGCACTAGTGCAGAGTTATCTCAAAGAAAGGGGCCACGGTGTTTCTGTATCTCTATTATGTTGGTGCGGCTTCGGAACTTTTAAATATCTCGATATATCTCGAAAACTACGCTTCTGATCAAAAAATATCATAGAACATAAATTGTAGGAAACATAATTCTCTACAAAAAAGGTCTCTTAACATTTTGCCATAGCTCTCTTCGTTTCCGAGATATTTGCAGATTTATCTCAAGGGAAGGGGCCTGACGGACATATTTCGAGATATTTCTTCTTCTTGTTGTTCTTCTTCTGCACAGCTAAGCTGGAAGTGGCATTTGCAGCTCGCAATAGTGCAGAGTTATCTCAAAGAAAGGGGCCACGGTGTTTCTGTATCTCTATTATGTTGGTGCGGCATCGGAACTTTTAAATATCTTGATATATCTCGAGAACTGCGCGTCTGATCAAAAAATATCATAGAACATAAAAAGTAGGAAACTTAATTCTCTACAACAACGGTCTCTTAACATTTTGCCATAGCTCGCTTCGTTTCCGAGATATTTGCATATTTATCTCAAGGGAAGGGGCCTGACGGACATATTTCGAGATATTTCTTCTTCTTGTTGTTCTTCTTCTGCACAGCTAAGCTGGAAGTGGCATTTGCGGCTCGCACTAGTGCAGAGTTATCTCAAAGAAAGGGGCCACGGTGTTTCTGTATCTCTATTATGTTGGTGCGGCTTCGGAACTTTTAAATATCTTGATATATCTCGAGAACTACGCTTCTGATCAAAAAATATCATAGAACGTAAATTGTAGGAAACATTATTCTCTACAAAAAAGGTCTCTTAACATTTTGCCATAGCTCGCTTCGTTTCCGAGATATTTGCAGATTCATCTCAGGGGAAGGGGTCTGACGGACATATTTCGAGATATTTCTTCTTCTTGTTGTTCTTCTTCTGCACAGCTAAGCTCGAAGTGGCATTTGCAGCTCGCAATAGTGCAGAGTTATCTCAAAGAAAGAGGCCACGGTGTTTCTGTACCTCTATTATGTTGGTGCAGCTTCGGAACTTTTAAATATCTTGATATATCTCGAGAACTACGCATCTGATCAAAAAATATCATCGAACATAAAAAGTAGGAAACTTAATTCTCTACAAAAAAGGTCTCTTAACATTTTGCCATAGCTCGCTTCGTTTCTGAGATATTTGCAGATTTATCTCAAGGGAAGTGGCCTGACGGACATATTTCGAGATATTTCTTCTTCTTGTTGTTCTTCTTCTGCACAGCTAAGCTGGAAGTGGCATTTGCAGCTCGCAATAGTGCAGAGTTATCCCAAAGAAAGGGGCCACGGTGTTTCTGTATCTCTATTATGTTGGTGCGGCTTCGGAACTTTTAAATATCTCGATATATCTCGAAAACTACGCTTCTGATCAAAAAATATCATAGAACATAAATTGTAGGAAACATAATTCTTTACAAAAAAGGTCTCTTAACATTTTGCCATAGCTCGCTTCGTTTCCGAGATATTTGCAGATTTATCTCAAGGGAAGGGTCCTGATGGACATATTTCGAGATATTTCTTCTTCTTGTTGTTCTTCTTCTGCACAGCTAAACTGGAAGTGGCATTTCCAGCTCGCAATCGTGCAGAGTTATCTCAAAGAAAGGGGCCATGGTGTTTCTGTATCTCTATTATGTTGGTGCGGCTTCGGAACTTTTAAATATCTTGATATATCTCGAGAACTACGCATCTGATCAAAGAATATCATAGAACATGAAAACTAGGAAACTTAATTCTCTACAAAACAGGTCTCTTAACATTTTGCCATAGCTCTCTTCGTTTCCGAGATATTTGCAGATTTATCTCAAGGGAAGGGGCCTGGCGGACATATTTCGAGATATTTCTTCTTCTTGTTGTTCTTCTTCTGCACAGCTAAGCTGGAAGTGGCATTTGCAGCTCGCAATAGTTCAGAGTTATCTCAAAGAAAGGGGCCACGGTGTTTCTGTATCTCTATTATGTTGGTGCGGCTTCGGAACTTTTAAATATCTTGATATATCTCGAGAACTACGCATCTGATCAAAAAATATCATAGAACATGAAAAGTAGGAAACTTAATTCTCTACAAAAAAGGTCTCTTAACATTTTGCCATAGCTCTCTTCGTTTCCGAGATATTTGCAGATTTATCTCAAGGGAAGGGGCCTGACGGACATATTTCGAGATATTTCTTCTTCTTGTTGTTCTTCCTCTGCACAGCTAAGCTGGAAGTGGCATTTGCGGCTCGCACTAGTGCAGAGTTATCTCAACGAAAGGGGCCACGGTGTTTCTGTATCTCTATTATGTTGGTGCGGCTTCGGAACTTTTAAATATCTTGATATATCTCGAGAACTACGCGTCTGATCAAAAAATGTCATAGAACATAAAAAGTAGGAAACTTAATTCTCTACAAAAACGGTCTCTTAACATTTTGCCATAGCTCACTTCGTTTCCGAGATATTTGCAGATATATCTCAAGGGAAGGGGCCTGACGGACATATTTCGAGATATTTCTTCTTCTTGTTGTTCTTCTTCTGCACAGCTAAGCTGGAAGTGGCATTTGCGGCTCGCACTAGCGCACAGTTATCTCAAAGAAAGGGGCCACGGTGTTTCTGTATCTCTATTATGTTGGTGCGTCTTCGGAACTTTTAAATATCTCGATATATCTCGAAAACTACGCTTCTGATCAAAAAATATCATAGAACGTAAATTGTAGGAAACATTATTCTCTACAAAAAAGGTCTCTTAACATTTTGCCATAGCTCGCTTCGTTTCCGAGATATTTGCAGATACATCTCAAGGGAAGGGGTCTGACGGACATATTTCGAGATATTTCTTCTTCTTGTTGTTCTTCTTCTGCACAGCTAAACTGGAAGTGGCATTTCCAGCTCGCAATCGTGCAGAGTTATCCCAAAGAAAGGGGCCACGGTGTTTCTGTATCTCTATTATGTTGGTGCGGCTTCGGAACTTTTAAATATCTCGATATATCTCGAAAACTACGCTTCTGATCAAAAAATATCATAGAACATAAATTGTAGGAAACATAATTCTTTACAAAAAAGGTCTCTTAACATTTTGCCATAGCTCGCTTCGTTTCCGAGATATTTGCAGATTTATCTCAAGGGAAGGGTCCTGATGGACATATTTCGAGATATTTCTTCTTCTTGTTGTTCTTCTTCTGCACAGCTAAACTGGAAGTGGCATTTCCAGCTCGCAATCGTGCAGTGTTATCTCAAAGAAAGGGGCCATGGTGTTTCTGTATCTCTATTATGTTGGTGCGGCTTCGGAACTTTTAAATATCTTGATATATCTGGAGAACTACGCATCTGATCAAAAAATATCATAGAACATGAAAAGTAGGAAACTTAATTCTCTACAAAAAAGGTCTCTTAACATTTTGCCATAGCTCGCTTCGTTTCCGAGATATTTGCATATTTATCTCAAGGGAAGGGGCCTGACGGACATATTTCGAGATATTTCTTCTTCTTGTTGTTCTTCTTCTGCACAGCTAAGCTGGAAGTGGCATTTGCGGCTCGCACTAGTGCAGAGTTATCTCACAGAAAGGGGCCACGGTGTTTCTGTATCTCTATTATGTTGGTGCGGCTTCGGAACTTTTAAATATCTTGATATATCTCGAGAACTACGCTTCTGATCAAAAAATATCATAGCACGTAAATTGTAGGAAACATTATTCTCTACAAAAAAGGTCTCTTAACATTTTGCCATAGCTCGCTTCGTTTCCGAGATATTTGCAGATTTATCTCAAGGGAAGGGGCCTGGCGGACATATTTCGAGATATTTCTTCTTCTTGTTGTTCTTCTTCTGCACAGCTAAGCTGGAAGTGGCATTTGCAGCTCGCAATAGTTCAGAGTTATCTCAAAGAAAGGGGCCACGGTGTTTCTGTATCTCTATTATGTTGGTGCGGCTTCGGAACTTTTAAATATCTTGATATATCTCGAGAACTACGCGTCTGATCAAAAAATGTCATAGAACATAAAAAGTAGGAAACTTAATTCTCTACAAAAACGGTCTCTTAACATTTTGCCATAGCTCACTTCGTTTCCGAGATATTTGCAGATATATCTCAAGGGAAGGGGCCTGACGGACATATTTCGAGATATTTCTTCTTCTTGTTGTTCTTCTTCTGCACAGCTAAGCTGGAAGTGGCATTTGCGGCTCGCACTAGCGCACAGTTATCTCAAAGAAAGGGGCCACGGTGTTTCTGTATCTCTATTATGTTGGTGCGTCTTCGGAACTTTTAAATATCTCGATATATCTCGAAAACTACGCTTCTGATCAAAAAATATCATAGAACATAAATTGTAGGAAACATAATTCTCTACAAAAAAGGTCTCTTAACATTTTGCCATAGCTCGCTTCGTTTCCGAGAGATTTGCAGATATATCTCAAGGGAAGGGGCCTGACGGACATATTTCGAGATATTTCTTCTTCTTGTTGTTCTTCTTCTGCACAGCTAAGCTGGAAGTGGCATTTGCGGCTCGCACTAGTGCAGAGTTATCTCAAAGAAAGGGGCCACGGTGTTTCTGTATCCCTATTATGTTGGTGCGGCTTCGGAACTTTTAAATATCTCGATATATCTCGAAAACTACGCTTCTGATCAAAAACTATCATAGAACATAAATTGTAGGAAACTTAATTCTCTACAAAAAAGGTCTCTTAACATTTTGCCATAGCTCTCTTCGTTTCCGAGATATTTGCAGATTTATCTCAAGGGAAGGGGCCTGACGGACATATTTCGAGATATTTCTTCTTCTTGTTGTTCTTCTTCTGCACAGCTAAGCTGGAAGTGGCATTTGCAGCTCGCAATAGTGCAGAGTTATCTCAAAGAAAGGGGCCACGGTGTTTCTGTATCTCTATTATGTTGGTGCGGCTTCGGAACTTTTAAATATCTTGATATATCTCGAGAACTACGCTTCTGATCAAAAAATATCATAGAACATAAAAAGTAGGAAACTTCATTCCCTACAAAAAAGGTCTCTTAACATTTTGCCATAGCTCGCTTCGTTTCCGAGATATTTGCAGATTTATCTCAAGGGAAGGGGCCTGACGGACATATTTCGAGATATTTCTTCTTCTTGTTGTTCTTCTTCTGCACAGCTAAGCTGGAAGTGGCATTTGCAGCTCGCAATAGTGCAGAGTTATCTCAAAGAAAGGGGCCACGGTGTTTCTGTATCTCTATTATGTTGGTGCGGCTTCGGAACTTTTAAATATCTTGATATATCTCGAGAACTACGCATCTGAT
This sequence comes from Osmia lignaria lignaria, assembly GCF_051020975.1. NCBI lineage: Eukaryota > Metazoa > Arthropoda > Insecta > Hymenoptera > Megachilidae > Osmia > Osmia lignaria. Next base: position 19,997,086 of record NW_027478161.1, read on the forward strand.
CAAAAAATATCATAGAACATAAAAAGTAGGAAACTTCATTCTCTACAAAAAAGGTCTCTTAACATTTTGCCATAGCTCGCTTCGTTTCCGAGATATTTGCAGATTTATCTCAAGGGAAGTGGCCTGACGGACATATTTCGAGATATTTCTTCTTCTTGTTGTTCTTCTTCTGCACAGCTAAGCTGGAAGTGGCATTTGCAGCTCGCAATAGTGCAGAGTTATCCCAAAGAAAGGGGCCACGGTGTTTCTGTATCTCTATTATGTTGGTGCGGCTTCGGAACTTTTAAATATCTTGATATATCTCGAGAACTACGCATCTGATCAAAAAATATCATACTACATAAAAAGTAGGAAACTTAATTCTCTACAAGAAAGGTCTCTAAACATTTTGCCATAGCTCGCTTCGTTTCCGAGATATTTGCAGATTTATCTCAAGGGAAGGGGCCTGACGGACATATTTCGAGATATTTCTTCTTCTTGTTGTTCTTCTTCTGCACAGCTAAGCTGGAAGTGGCATTTGCAGCTCGCAATAGCGCAGAGTTATCTCAAAGAAAGGGGCCACGGTGTTTCTGTATCTCTATTATGTTGGTGCGGCTTCGGAACTTTTAAATATCTCGATATATCTCGAAAACTACGCTTCTGATCAAAAAATATCATAGAACATAAATTGTAGGAAACATAATTCTCTACAAAAAAGGTCTCTTAACATTTTGCCATAGCTCGCTTCGTTTCCGAGATATTTGCAGATATATCTCAAGGGAAGGGGCGTGACGGACATATTTCGAGATATTTCTTCTTCTTGTTGTTCTTCTTCTGCACAGCTAAGCTGGAAGTGGCATTTACAGCTCGCAATAGTGCAGAGTTATCTCAAAGAAAGGGGCCACGGTGTTTCTGTATCTCTATTATGTTGGTGCGGCTTCGGAACTTTTAAATATCTTGATATATCTCGAGAACTACGCATCTGATCAAAAAATATCATAGAACATGAAAAGTAGGAAACTTAATTCTCTACAAAAAAGGTCTCTTAACATTTTGCCATAGCTCGCTTCGTTTCCGAGATATTTGCAGATTTATCTGAAGGGAAGGGGCCTAACGGACATATTTCGAGATATTTCTTCTTCTTGTTGTTCTTCTTCTGCACAGCTAAGCTCGAAGCGGCATTTGCAGCTCGCAATAGTGCAGAGTTATCTCAAAGAAAGAGGCCACGGTGTTTCTGTACCTCTATTATGTTGGTGCAGCTTCGGAACTTTTAAATATCTTGATATATCTCGAGAACTACGCATCTGATCAAAAAATATCATCGAACATAAAAAGTAGGAAACTTAATTCTCTACAAAAAAGGTCTCTTAACATTTTGCCATAGCTCGCTTCGTTTCCGAGATATTTGCAGATTTATCTCAAGGGAAGTGGCCTGACGGACATATTTCGAGATATTTCTTCTTCTTGTTGTTCTTCTTCTGCACAGCTAAGCTGGAAGTGGCATTTGCAGCTCGCAATAGTGCAGAGTTATCCCAAAGAAAGGGGCCACGGTGTTTCTGTATCTCTATTATGTTGGTGCGGCTTCGGAACTTTTAAATATCTTGATATATCTCGAGAACTACGCATCTGATCAAAAAATATCATACTACATAAAAAGTAGGAAACTTAATTCTCTACAAGAAAGGTCTCTAAACATTTTGCCATAGCTCGCTTCGTTTCCGAGATATTTGCAGATTTATCTCAAGGGAAGGGGCCTGACGGACATATTTCGAGATATTTCATCTTCTTGTTGTTCTTCTTCTGCACAGCTAAGCTGGAAGTGGCATTTGCAGCTCGCAATAGTGCAGAGTTATCTCAAAGAAAGGGGCCACGGTGTTTCTGTATCTCTATTATGTTGGTGCGGCTTCGGAACTTTTAAATATCTCGATATATCTCGAAAACTACGCTTCTGATCAAAAAATATCATAGAACATAAAAAGTAGGAAACTTAATTCTCTACAAAAAAGGTCTCTTAACATTTTGCCATAGCTCGTTTCGTTTCCGAGATATTTGCAGATTTATCTCAAGGGAAGGGGCCTGACGGACATATTTCGAGATATTTCTTCTTCTTGTTGTTCTTCTTCTGCACAGCTAAGCTGGAAGTGGCATTTGCAGCTCGCACTAGTGCAGAGTTATCTCAAAGAAAGGGGCCACGGTGTTTCTGTATCTCTATTATGTTGGTGCGGCTTCGGAACTTTTAAATATCTCGATATATCTCGAAAACTACGCTTCTGATCAAAAAATATCATAGAACATAAAAAGTAGGAAACTTAATTCCCTACAAAAAAGGTCTCTTAACATTTTGCCATAGCTCGCTTCGTTTCCGAGATATTTGCAGATTTATCTCAAGGGAAGGGGCCTGACGGACATATTTCGAAATATTTCTTTTTCTTGTTGTTCTTCTTCTGCACAGCTGAGCTGGAAGTGGCATTTGCAGGTCGCAATAGTGCAGAGTTATCTCAAAGAAAGGGGCCACGGTGTTTCTGTATCTCTATTATGTTGGTGCGGCTTCGGAACTTTTAAATATCTCGATATATCTCGAAAACTACGCTTCTGATCAAAAAATATCATAGAACGTAAATTGTAGGAAACATTATTCTCTACAAAAAAGGTCTCTTAACATTTTGCCATAGCTCGGTTCGTTTCCGAGATATTTGCAGATTCATCTCAAGGGAAGGGGTCTGACGGACATATTTCGAGATATTTCTTCTTCTTGTTGTTCTTCTTCTGCACAGCTAAGCTGGAAGTGGCATTTACAGCTCGCAATAGTGCAGAGTTATCTCAAAGAAAGGGGCCACGGTGTTTCTGTATCTCTATTATGTTGGTGCGGCTTCGGAACTTTTAAATATCTTGATATATCTCGAGAACTACGCATCTGATCAAAAAATATCATAGAA